>NC_047051.1:8729943-9043127 GCF_011762595.2 Tursiops truncatus
AAAAAAAAAAAAAAAAAATCTTCAAACAAACAAAAGCCCAGGACCAGATGGCTTCACAGATGAGTTTTATCAAACATTCAGAGAAGAGCTAACGCCTATTCTTCTCAAATTCTTCAAAAAATTTGAGAGGAAGGAACACTCCCAAGCTCATTCTATGAAGCCACCATCACACTGATACCAAAACCAGACAAATATATCACAAATAAAGAATATTACAGGCCAATAGCACTGATGAACACAGAAGCAAGAATCCTCCACAGAATACTAGCCAACAAAATAAAACAAACACATTAAAAGGATCATGCACCATGATCAAGTGGGATTCACCCCAGAGATGCAAGGATTCTTCAATACAGTATATGCAAATCCATCAATGTGATACACCATATTAACAAACTGGATAAAAATCATATGATCATCTGAATAGATGCAGAAAAAGCATTTTACAAAATTCAACACCCATTTATGGTAAAAACTCTCCAGAAAGTGGGCACAGAGGGAACCTATCTCAACATGATAAAGGCCATATACGATAAACCCACAGCAAATATCATTCTCAATGGTGAAAAATTGAAATAATTTCCTCTAAGATAAAAAACAAGTTAAGGATGTCCACTCTCACCACTTTTATTAAATATAGTTTTTGAAGTCCTAGCCATTGCAATCAGAGAAGAAAAAGAAATAGAAGGAATCCAAATTGGAAAGAAGTAAAACTGTCACTGTTTGCAGATGACATGATAATACTATACATAGAAAACCCTAAAGATGCTACCAGAAAACTACTAGAGCTCATCAATGAATTTGGTAAAGTTGCATGATACAAAATTAGTACACAGAAATCTCTTGCATATACTAACAATGAAAGATCAGAAAGAGAAATTAAGGAAACTGTCCCATTTACATTGCAACAGAAAAAATAAAATACCTAGGAATAACCTACCTAAGGAGGCAAAAGATCTGCTCTCAGAAAACTATAAGAGACTGATGAAAAAAAAATCAAAGATGACATAAACAGATGGAGAGATATACCATGTTCTCATATTGGAAGAATCAATATTGTGAAGATGACTATACTACCCAAAGCAATCTACAGATTCAATGCAATCCCTATCAAATTACCAATGGCATTTTTCGCAGAATTAGAACAAAATATCTTAAAAATTTGTATGGAAACACAAAAGACCCCAACTAGCCAAAGCAATCTTGAAAATGAAAAACACAGATGGAGGAATCAGGCTCCCTGACTTCAGACTATCCTACAGAGCTACAGTAATCAAAACAGTATGGTACTGTCACAGAAACAGAAATACAGATAAATGGAATAGTACAGAAAGTCCAGAGATAAACCCACGCACCTATGGTCATCTAATCTATGACAAAGGAGGCAAGAATATACAATGGAGAAAAGACAGTCTCTTCAATAAGTGGTGCTGGGAAAACTGGACAGCTACATGTAAAAGAATGAAATTAGAACACTCCCTAACATCATACACAAAAATAAACTCAAAATGGATTAAAGAGCTAAATGTAAGGCCAGAAACTATAAAACTCTTAGAGGAAAACATAGGCAGAAGACACTTTGACATAAATCACAGCAACAACTTTTTCAATCCATATCTTAGAGTAATGAAAATAAAAATAAACAAATGGGACCTAATGAAACTTAAAAGCTTTTGCACAGCAAAGGAAACCATAAACAAAACAAAAAGACAACCCCAGAATGGGAGAAAATATTTGTAAATGGAGCAACCGACAAGGGATTAATCTCCAAAATATACAAACAACTCATGCAGCTCAATATCAAAAAAAAACAAACAAACAACCCAATCAAAAAATGGGCAAAAGATCTAGTCACTTCTGCAAAGAAGACATGAAGATAGCCAAAAAGCATGTGAAAAGATGCTCAACATCACTAATTACTAGAGAAATGTGAATCAAAACTACAATGAGTATTACCTCACACTGGTCAGAATGGCCATCATCAAAAAATCTACAATAAATGCTGGAGAGGGTGTGGAAAAAAGAGAACCCCTCCTACACTGTTGGTGGGAATGTAAATTGGTCTTGTCACTATGGAGAACATTATGGAGATTACTTAGAAAACTAAAAATAGAACTATCATATGATCCAGCAATCCCACTCCTAGGCATATACTCAGAGAAAACCATAATTTGAAAGATACATGCACCCCAATGTTCATTGCATCACTATTTACAGTAGCCAGAATATAGAAGCAACCTAAATATCCATCAACAGAGGAATGGATAAAGAAGATGTGGTACATATGCACAATGGAATTTACTCAGCCGTAAAAAAGAACAAAATAATGCCATTTGCATCAACATGGATGGGCCTAGAGACTTTCATAATGAGTGAAATAAGTCAGACAGAGAAAGACATATGATACGTCTTCCATACAAATATCATATGTTATCACTTATATGCGGTATCTAAAAAAAGGGTACAAATGAACTTACTTACAAAGTAGAAGTAGAGTCACGGAAAAGAAACTTACGGTTACTAGGGGATAAGGGGTAGTGGGGAGGGATGTATTGGCAGAATGGGATTGACATATACACACTACCATATAAAATAGATAACTAATAAAACCTACTGTATAGCACAGGGAACTCTACTCAATACTCTGTAATGGTCTACATGGGAAAATAATTTTTAAAAAGAGTGGATACATGCACATGTATAACTGATTCAGTTTGTTGTACAGCTGAAATTAACAGAACATTGTAAATCAACTATACTCCAATACAAATTTAAAAAAATAAAGGCACCTTGGATATTTAAAAAAAAAAAAAAAAGCTTTTGCACAGTAAAGGAAACCATCAACAAAATGCAAAGACAAACTACTAAATGGGAAAATATATGTGCAAACGATACATCTGATAAGGGGTTAATATCCAAAATATATAAAGATCTCATACAAATTGATAATAAGAAAACAAACAACCTGATTAAGAAATGGGCAAGAAACCTGAATAGACATTTTTACAAAGATGACACATAGATGGCCAACAGGCACATGAAAAGATGCTCAACACCACTTAGCATCAAGGAAATGCAAATCAAAACCACAATCATATATTGACTCAAACGTGTCAGAATGACTGTTGTTGAAAAGACAACAAATAACGAGCATTGGGAAGGATGTGGCGAAAATGAACCCTGGTACACTGGTGGTGGGAATGTAAATTGGTGAAGCTACTGTGGAAAACAGTATGGAGATTCCTCAAAAATTAAAAATAAAACTACCGTATGATGAGAAATTTCAATACTATTTATCTGAAGTAAATGAAAACACTATTTCTAACTGATAAATGCACCCTTATGTTCACTGAAGCATTATTTACAATAACCAAGATATGGAAGCAACCTAGGTGCCCACTAATAGATGGGTAAATATTACTCAACCATAAAAATGAATGAAATCTTGCCATTTGTGACAACATGAAGAACCCAGAGGGTATTACGCTAAGTGAAATCAATCAGACAGAGAAAGACAAATACTGTATGACTTCACTTATATGTGGAATCTAAAAAACAAATGAACAAATATAACCAAACAGAAACAGTCATTGATTCAGAGAACAAACAGGTGGTTGCCAGAGGGGAGGGAATGGGAAAGGAACATGATAGAGGAACGGGATTAAGAGGTACAAACTAATATAACCAAAATCTTATAATAATAACTTTAAATGAAGTATAACCTATAAAAATATCAAATCGCCATGCTGTACACCTGAAACAAATATTGTAAATCAACTATACTTCAATTAAAAAAATCAGATGGTCTTCTCTTCACTCCCAAAT
This sequence comes from Tursiops truncatus, assembly GCF_011762595.2. Classification (NCBI taxonomy): domain Eukaryota; kingdom Metazoa; phylum Chordata; class Mammalia; order Artiodactyla; family Delphinidae; genus Tursiops; species Tursiops truncatus. Next base: position 8,733,769 of record NC_047051.1, read on the forward strand.
CTATATGCCTGTCTTTATCTAATTCTAGCCCATGTTCTAGGTGCTCCATCTTTTTACAATAGAAGGAATATCACTGTTTCCACTCAGGCCTAATCACTCCACCTGTGCTCTGGACCCCATTTCTTCTCCCTTTTCATAGGTTTTGACCTGGAGGCATGGCTTCTCCCTGCTATAACATCAGCTTCCATCTAATGATTTATTCCATTCCTACACAAACTTACTCAGTACCTCCTTTTTCCCCAAGAGCCCTTCCTGAGGATTACTAATTTCTCTAACAGCAAAACTTCTAGAAAGTATTATCTTTATTACTGTCTTCACTTTACTAACTTTGCCTTCCATCCCTACCAGTACATTGAAACTTCTCTTTCCAAGGTCACCAGCCACCTTCATGTAACCAACCCAACAGACATGTCTATCTTCAGCTTTCTCATTCAACAAAGAATTTGACTCAGTTGACCACTCCCTCCTTCTTGAAATACTGTTTTATCTTTGCTTTCATGACACCATCCTCTGCTGATCTTTCTTGACCTCCTCTTTTATCTAACCTTTAACTTCTTGCTATCTAAACTGTGGTCAGGGGACCAGCGGCATTGACTGCAAATCTAAGAAGCTCCCAGATGCTAAGGCTCAGACCCCTGACCTGCTGGATCAGAATATCAAATTAACAAGGTCATCAGGGAAAAGAAAGGAGAAAAGATGGCAGAGTAGAAGGACTTGAACTGACCTCCTCTCACAAAATCACAGCTAACTTCTGAACAACCATCGGCAAAAAAGACTGGACCCTACTGAAAAAGATATTCTACCTCCAAATACTAAGAAGAAGCCACAAGCAGACACTATGAAGGGTGCTTTCATGATATAATCAAATCCCATACCCACTGGGTGGGCAATCCACAAACTGGAAAATAATTATATCACAGAGGCAAACATACAATAAAGGTAGGAAATCATCCACACACAAATATATCAAATCCAGCAACTGTGAGAAGAGGAGAGTACAAATGCAGAAAGTGCATTTGAAACTAAGAGACAAGCAACGTAAAACAATCTTGTATATGTATAGACTGCTACATCAAAACCTCATGGTAACTGCAAACCAAAAAGCTACAATTGATACAAACACAAAAAAGATAAAGGAATCCAAACCCAACGCTAAAGATAATCAAATTACAAGAGAAGAGGAAAGGAAGAAAAAAAACCTACCCCAAAAATCCTAAAACAATTAAGAAAATGGCAATAAGAACATACATATTGATAATTACCTTAAAAGTAAATGGATTGCTATTTGTAATGAGGTGGATAGACCTAGAGTCTGTCATACAGAGTGAAGTAAGTCAGAAAGAAAAAGACAAATACCGTATGCTAACACATATATATGGAATTTAAGAAAAAAAAGTGTCATGAAGAACCTAGGGGTAAGGCAGGAATAAAGACGCAGACCTCCTAGAGAACGGACTTGAGGTTATGGGGAGGGGGAAGGGTGAGCTGTGACAGGGCGAGAGAGAGTCATGGACATATACACACTAACAAACGTAGTAAGGTAGATAGCTAGTTGGAAGCATCCGCATGGCACAGGGAGATTGGCTTGGTGCTTTGTGACAGCCTGGAGGGGTGGGATAGGGAGGGTGGGAGGGAGGGAGACGCAAGAGGGAAGAGATATGGGAACATACGTATATGTATAACTGATTCACTTTGTTATAAAGCAGAAACTAACACATCATTGTAAAGCAATTATACCCCAATAAAGATGTTAAAAAAAAAAAAAGTAAATGGATTACATGCTCCAACCAAAAGACACAGACCGGCTGAATGTATAGAGAAGACCCATATATATGCTGTCTACAAGAGACCCACTTCAGATCTAGGGACACATACAGACTGAAAGTGAGGGGATGGAAAAGGTATTGCATGCACATGGAAATCTAAAGAATGCTGGAATAGCAATACTCATATTAGACTTCAAAATAAAGACTGTTACAAGAGACAAAGAAGGACACTACATAATGATCAAGGGGTCAATCCAAGAATAAGACATAACAATTGTAAATATATATGCACCTAACATAGGAGTACCTCAATATATAAGACACATGCTAACGGCCATAAAAGGAGAAATCAACAGTACCACAATAGTAGTGGGGGACTTTAACACCCCACTTACATCAATGGACAGATCATCCAGATGGAAAATCAATGAGGAAACAGAGGCCTTAAATGACACGTTACACCCGATAGATATAATTGAAATTTATAGAGCATTCCATCCAAAAGCAGCAGAACACACATTCTCCTCAAGTGCACATGGAACTTTCTCCAGGATGTATCGCATGCGGGCCATAAAAAAAGCCTTGGTAAATTTAAGAAAACTGAAATCATATCAGGCATCTTTTCCAACCACAACACTATGAGATTAGAAATCTACAAGAAAAAATGGTAAAAATAACAAATACATGGAGGCTAAACAATATGTTACTAAACAACCAATGGATCACCGAAGAAATCAAGCAGGAAATCAGGGAATTTCCCGGCAGACCAGTGGTTAGGACTCTGTGCTTTCACTGCCAAGGGCCCAGGTTCAATCCCTGGATCAGGGAACTAAGATCCCACAAGCTGTGTGGTGTGGCCAAAAAGAAAAAAAAAAAAAGAGGAAATCAAAAAAATACCCAGAGACAAGTGAAAACAAAACACGATGATCCAAAACCTATGGGATGCAGGAAAAGCAGTTCTAAGAGGGAAGTTTATAGCAATACAATCTTACCTCAGGAAACAAGAAAAATCCCAAATAAACAACCTAATCTTACAGCTAAAGTAACTAGAGAAAGAAGAAAATAAAAAACCCAAAGTTAGGAGAAGGAAAGAAATCATAAAGATCAGAGCAGGAATAAATGAAATAGAGATGAAGAAAACAACAGCAAAGACCAATGAAACTAAAACCTGGTTCTTTGAAAAGATAAACAAAATTGATAAACCTTTAGCCAGACTCAACAAGAAAAAAAGGGAGAAGGCTTAAATCAGTAAAATTAGAAAAGAAAAGGAGAAGTTATAACTAACACCACAGAAATACAAAGGATCATAAGGGAATACTACAAGCAATTACATGCCAATAAAATGGACTACCTAGAAGAAATGGACATATTCTTAGAAAGGTACAATCTCCTGAGACTGAACCAGGAAGAAAAAGAAAATATGAGCAGACCAATTACAAGTTAAAAAACTTCCAATGTTTCTCCAAAGAAGATATACAGACTGCCAACAAACACATGAAAGAATGCTCAACATCATTAATCATTAGAGAAATGCAAATCAAAACTACAATGAGATATCATCTCACACCAGTCAGAATGGCCATCATCAAAAAATCTAGAAACAATAAATGCTGGAGAGGGTGTGGAGAAAAGGGAACACTCTTGCACTGCTGGTGGGAATGTGAATTGGTACAGCCACTATGGAGAACAGTATGGAGGTTCCTTAAAAAACTACAAACAGAACTACCATATGACCCAGCAATTCCACTACTGGGCATATATCCTGAGAAAACCAAAATTCAAAACGAGTCATGTACCAAAATATTCATTGCAGCTCTATTTACAATAGCCCAGAGATGGAAACAACCTAAGTGCCCATCATCGGATGAATGGATAAAGAAGATGTGGTACATATATACAATGGAATATTACTCAGCCATAAAAAGAAATGAAATTGAGCTATTTGTAATGAGGTGGATAGACCTAGAGTCTGTCATACAGAGTGAAGTAAGTCAGAAAGAAAAAGACAAATACCGTATGCTAACACATATATATGAAATTTAAGAAGAAAAAAAATGTCATGAAGAACCTAGGGGTAAGACAGGAATAAAGACACAGACCTACTAGAGAACAGACTTGAGGTTATGGGGAGGGGGAAGGGTGAGCTGTGACAGGGCGAGAGAGAATCATGGACATATACACACTAACAAACGTAAGGTAAATAGCTAGAGGGAAGCAGCCGCATGGCACTGGGAGATCGGCTCGGTACTTTGTGACTGTCTGGAGGGGTGGGATAGGGAGGGTGGGAGGGAGGGAGACGCAAGAGGGAAGAGATATGGGAACATATATATATGTATAACTGATTCACTTTGTTATAAAGCAGAAACTAACACACCATTGTAAAGCAATTATACCCCAATAAAGATGTTAAAAAAAAAAAAAAAAAAACTTCCAATGAAGTCCAGAACCAGACGGCTTCACAGGTGAGTTCTAACAAGTATTTAGAGAAGAGCTAACACCTATCCTTCTGATACTATTCCAAAAAACTGCAGAGGAAGGAACACTCCCTAACTCATTCTATGAGGCCACCATCATCCTGATACCAAAACCAGACAAAGGCACCACACACAAAAAAAAGAAAATTACAGGCCAATATCACTGATGAACATAGACATAAAAATCCTCAAAAAAATACTAGCAAACCAAGTCCAACAATACATTAAAATGATCATACACCATGTTCAAGTTGAATTTATCCCAGAGATGCAAGAATTTTTCAATATCCACAAATCAATCAGTGTGATACACCACATTAACAAATTGAAGAATAAAAACCATATGATCATCTCAATAGTTGCAGAAAAAGCATTTGACAAAATTCAACACCCATTTATGATAAAATCACTCCAGAAAGTGAGCATAACAGGAACATACCTAAACATGTAAGGCCATATGTGACAAACCCACAGCTAACATCATACTCAACAGTAAAAAGCTGAAAGAATTTCCTCCAAGTTCAGAAACAAGACAAGGATGTCCACTGTCACCACTTTTACTCAACATAGTTTTAGAATTCCTAGCCACAGCAATCAGAGAAGAAAAAGAAATAAAAGGAATCCAAATAGGAAAAGAAGTAAAGCTGTCACTGTTTGCAGATGACATGATACTATACATAGAAAATCCTAAGGATGCTAACCAGAAAATTACTAGAGCTCATCAATAAATTCAGTAAAGTTGCAGGATACACAAAATTAATACACAGAATTCTCTTGCAGTTTTCTATATAATTCTCTATACACTAATAATGAAAGATCAGAAAGAGAAATTAAAGAAACAATCCCATTTACCATCACATCAAAATAAAATAAAATACCTAGGAATAAACCTAGCCAAGGAGGCAAAAGACCTGTACTCCAACAACTATAAGACACTGATGAAAGAAATCGAAGATGACACAACCAGATGGAAAGATATACCATGTTCTTGCAATGGAAGAATCAATACTGTCAAAATGACTATACGACCCAAGGTAACCTACAGATTCAACGCAATCCCTATCAAATGACCAATGACATTTTTCACAGAACTAGAACAAAAAATCACAAAATTTGTAGGGAGACACAAAAGACTCCAAGCAGCCAAAGAAATCTTGAGAAAGAAAAATGAGGCTTGAGGAATCAGGCTCCCTAACTTCAGACTATACTATAAAGCTATAGTAATCAAGGCAGTGTGGTACTGGCACAAAAATAGAAAAATAGATCAATGGAACAGGAAAGAAATCCCAGAAATAAACCCATGCAGCTATGGTCAATTAAGCTAGGGCAAAGGAGGCAAGACTTTACAATGGAGGAAAGACAGTCTGTTCAATAAATGGTGCTGGGAAAACTGTATAGCTGCATGTAAAAGAAAAAAATGAAATTAGAACACTCCCTAACATCATACACAAAAATAAACTCAAAATAGATTCAAGACCTAAATATAAGACTGGACACTATAAAACTCTTAGAGGAAAACATAGGCAGAACACTCTCTGACATAAATCACAGCAGTATCATTTTCAATCTGTCTCCCAGAGTAATGGAAATAAAAACAAAAATAAACAGATGGGACCTAGTTAAACTCAAAAGCTTTTGCACAGCAATGGAAACCATAAATAAAACAAAAAGACAACCCACAGAATAAGAGAAAATATTTGTAAATCATGTGACCAACAAGGGATTAGTCTCCAAAATTTACAAAAAGCTCATGTGGCTTAATATCATCAAAACAACCCAATCAAAAAATGGGCAGAAGACCCAAATAGAGGTCTCTCCAAAGAAGACATACAGATGGCCAAGAGGCACATGAAAAGATGTTCAACATCACTAATTTTTAGAGAAATGCAAATCAAAACTATGAGATATCACCTCACACCAATCAAAATGGTTATCATCAAAAAGTCTACAAACAGTAAATGCTGGAGAGGGTGTGGAGAAAAGGGAACCCTCCTACACTGTTGGTGGGAATATAAATTGGTGCAGCCACTATGGAGAACAGTATGAAGGTTCCTTAAGAAACTAACAACAGAGCTACCATATGATCCTGCAATCCCACTCCTGGGCATATACCCAGAGAAAAACATGGTCTGAAAGGATACATGCACCCCAATGTTCATTGCAGCGCTCTTTACAATAGCCAAGACATGGAAGCAACCTAAATGTCCACTGACAGAAGAATGCATAAAAGAAGATGTGGTACATATATACAATGGAATATTACTCAGCCATTAAAAAGAATGAAATAATGCCATTTGCAGCAACATGGATGGACCTAGAGACTGTCATACGGAGTGAACAGAGAAAGAGAAATATTGTATGATATCACTTATATGTAGAATCTTAAAAAAATGATACAAATGAACTTACAAAACAGAAACAGACTCACAGACTTAGATAATGAACTTATGGTTACTGGTGTGAAGGGTGGGGTGGGGGACAGTTAGGGAGTTTGGGATTGACATGTACACACTGCATGTGGATAACCAACAAGGACCTACTGTATAGCACAGGGAACTCCGTTCAATATTATGTAACAACCTAATTGGGAAAAGAAATTGAAAAAGGATAGATATATGTATAACTGAATCACGTTCTTGTTCACCTGAAACTAACACAACGTTGTTAATCAACTATCCTCCAATATAAAATAAGAAGTTAAAAAAGTTAAAAATATAATACTTAGCAAAATGAAAAAAAAAAAAGCCTGAGTTAGATTAACCCATGACTAAAAGGAGATTAGAATCAGAATGGAGGTTATTAAATTGTTTCTAGTTTACCTTCTTTAAACATTTTGAATTATATGTTATATTCTTTATTGAAACTAATAAATATTAAAATTAGAAAAAAAATTTTTAATGGTCAGAAGATCTAAATAGACATTTCTCCAAATAAGACATACAGATGGCCAAGAAGCACATGAAAAGATGCTCAACAACTCTATTAGAGAAATGCAAATCAAAACTAAAATGAGGAAAATAAAAACGTGTTTGGAGGAGCTTCAAGATGGCGGAAGAGTAAGACGTGGAGATCACCCTCCTCCCCACAGATACATCAGAAATACATCTACATGTGGAACAACCCCTGAAGAACACCTACTGAACACTGCCAGAAGAACTCAAACCTCCCAAAAGGCAAGAAACTACCCATGTACCTGAGTAGGGCAAAAGAAAAAAGAAAAAACAGAGACAAAACATAGGGATGGGACCTGCACCTCTGGGAGGGAGCTGTGAAAGAGAAACGTTTACACACACTAGGAAGCCCCCTCACTGGCGGAGACAGAGGGTAGCAGGGTGGAAGCTTTGGAGCCAGGGAGGAGAGTGCAGCAACAGGGGTACGGAGGGCAAAGCAGAGAGTTCCCTGCACAGAGGATTGGTGCCGGCCAGCACTCACCAGCCTGAGAGGCTTTTCTGCTCACCCCCCTGGGGTGGGCAGGGGCTGGGAGCTGAGGCTCCGGCTTCAGAGGTCAGATCCCAGGGAGAGGGCTGGGTTTGGTGGCGTGAACACAGCCTGAAGGGGCTAGTGCACCCCAGCTAGCCGGGAGGGATTCCGGGAAAAAGTCTGGAGATGCCTAAGTGACAAGAGACTTCTTTTTGCCTCTTTGTTTCGTGGTGCGCGAGGAGGGGGATTAAGAGCGCCACCTAAACGAGCTCCAGAGATGGGGGCGAGCCGCAGCTATCAGCACAGACCCCAGAGACGGGCATGAGACTCTTAAGTCAGCTGCTGCAGCCACCAAGAAGCCTGTGTGCAAGCACAGGTCACTCTCATCACCTCCCCTCCCGGGAGCGGGTGCAGCCCACCACTGCCAGGGTCCCGTGATCCAGGAACAACTTTCCCGGAGAACACACGGCGCGACTCAGGCTAGTGCAACGTCATACCGGCCTCTGCCTCTGCAGGCTCGCCCTGCATTCCGTACCCCTCCTTCTGCCCAGCCTGAGCCAGAGCCCCCGAATCAGCTACTCCTTTAATCCTGCCCTGTCTGGGCGGGGAACAGGTGACCTCAGGCGACCTACACGCAGAGGCGGGGCCAAATCCAAAGCTGAACCCCTGGAGCTGTGCGAACAAAGAAGAGAAAGGGAAATCTCTCCCAGCAGCCTCAGGAGCAGCGGATTAAATCTCCACAATCAACTTGATGTACCCTGCATCTGTGGAATACATGAATAGACAATGAATCATCCCAAATTGAGGTGGTGGACTTTGGGAGTGATCATATACATATATATTTTTCCTTTTTCCCTTTTTGTGAGTGTGTATGTATATGCTATTGTGTGTGATTTTGTCTGTATAACTTTGCTTTTACCATTTGTCCTAGGGTTCTGTCTGTTGGTTTTGTTGGGGTTCTTTTTTTTTAGTATAGTTTTTAGCACCTGCAATCATTGGTGGATTTGTTTTTTGGTTTGGTTGCTCTCTTCTTTATTTTTTCTCACTTTTAAAATTCTTTTTTATTTTTAATAATTATTTATTATTTTAATAACATTCTTTTCTTATCTTTCTTTCCTTCTCCCTTTTATTCTGTGCCATGTGGTGACAGGGTCTTGGTGCTCCGGCCGGGCATCTGGCCTTTACCTCTGAGGTGGGAGAGCCGAGTTCAGGACACTGGTCCACCAGAGACCTCCCAGCTCCACGTAATATCAAACAGCGAAAATCTCCCAGAGATCTCCATCTCAACACCAAGATACAGCTCCAATTAACGACCAGCAAGCTACAGTGCTGGTCACCCTATGGCAAACAACTAGCAAGACAGGAACACAGCCCCACTCATTAGCAGAGAGGCTGCCTGAAATCATAAGAAGGTCATAGACACCCCAATACACACCACCAGACATGGACCTGCCCACCAGAAATACAAGATCCATCCTCATCCACCAGAACACAGGAACTAGTCCCCTCTACCAGGAAGCCTACACAACCCACTGAACCAACCTTAGCCACTGGGGACAGACACCAGAAACAATGGGAACTATGAATCTGCAGCCTGCAAAAATGAGACCCCAAACACAGTAAGTTAAGCAAAATGAGAAGACAGAGAAACACACAGCAGATGAAGGAGCAAGGCAGAAACCCACCAGACCTAACAAATGAAGAGGAAATAGGCAGTCTACCTGAAAAAGAATTCAGTATAAGGATAGTAAAGATGATCAAAATCTTAGAAATAGAATAGAGAAAATACAAGAAACGTTTAACAAGGACCTAGAAGAACTAAAGAGCAAACAAACGATGAACAACACAATAAATGAAATTAAAAATTCTCTAGAAGGAATCAACAGCAGAATAACTGAGGCAGAAGAACGCAAAACTGACCTGGAAGATAAAATAGTGGAAATAACTACTGCAGAGCAGAATAAAGAAAAAAGAATGAAAAGAAATGAGGACAGTCTAAGAGACCTCTGGGACAAAATTAAATGCACCAACATTCAAACTATAGGGGTACCAGAAGAAGAAGAGAAAAAGAAAGGGACTGAGAAAATATTTGAAGAGATTATAGTTGAAAACTTCTCTAACAGAGGAAAGGAAAGAGTTAATCAAGTCCAGGAAGCACAGAGAGTCCCATACAGGATAAATCCAAGGAGAAACACGCCAAGACACATATTAGTCAAACTACCAAAAATTAAATACAAAGTAAACGTATTAAAAGCAGCAAGGGAAAAACAACAAATAGCACACAAGGGAATCCCCATAAGGTTAACAGCTGATCTCTCAGCAGAAACTCTGCAAGTCAGAAGGGAGTGGCAGGACATATTTAAAGTAATGAAGGAGAAAAACCTACAACCAAGATTACTCTACCCAGCAAGGATCTCATTCAGATTTGATGGAGAAATTAAAACCTTTACAGACAAGCAAAAGCTAAGAGAGGTCAGCACCACCAAACCAGCTTTACAGCAAATGCTAAAGGAACTTCTATAGGCAAGAAACACAAGAGAAGGAAAAGACCTACAATAACAAACCAAAACAATTAAGAAAATGGTAATAGGAATGTACATATCAATAATTACTGTAAATGTAAATGGATTAAATGTTCCAACCAAAAGACACAGACTGGCTGAATGGATACAAAAACAACACCTGTATATATGCTGTCTACAAGAGACCCACATCAGACCTAGGGACACATATAGACTGAAAGTGAGGGGATGGAAAAAGATATTCCATGCACATGGAAATCAAAAGAAAGCTGGAGTAGCAATTCTCGTATCAGACAAAATAGACTTTAAAATAAAGACTATTACAAGAGACAAAGAAGGACACTACATAATGATCAAGGGATCAATCCAAGAAGAAGATATAACAATTGTAAATATTTATGCACCCTGAATAGGAGCACCTCAATACATAAGGCAAATACTAACAGCCATAAAAGGGGAAATTGACAGTAACACAATAATAGGAGGGGACTTTAACACCCCACTTTCACCAATGAACAAATCATCCAAAATGATAATACATAAGGAAACACAAGCTTTAAATGATACATTAAACAAGATGGACTTAATTGATACTTATAGGACATTCCATCCAAAAACAACAGAATACACTTTCTTCTCAAGTGCTCATCAGACATTCTACAGGATAGATCATATCTTGGGTCATAAATCAAGCCTTAGTAAATTTAAGAAAATTGAAATCCTATCAAGTATCTTTTCTGACAACAACACTATGAGACTAGATATCAATCACAGGACAAAATCTGTAAAAAAAAAAATACAAACAGGGCTTCCCTGGTGGTGCAGGGGTTGAGAATCTGCCTGCCAATGCAGGGGACACGGGTTCGAGCTCTGGTCTGGGAAGATCCCGCATGCCGTGGGGCCACTAGGCCCGTGAGCCACAACTACTGAGCCTGCGCGTCTGGAGCTTGTGCTCCACAACAAGAGAGGGCACGACAGTGAGAGGCCCGCACACCGAACTAAATTAAAAAAAAAAAAAAAAAACACATGGAGGCTGAACAATACACTACTTAATAACCAAGAGATCAACTGAAGAAATCTCAGAGGAAATCAAAAAATACCTAGAAACAAATAACAAGGTAAACACGACCACCCGAAACCTATGGGACGCAGCAAAAGCAGTTCTAAAAGGGAAGTTTATAGCAATACAATCCTACCTTAAGAAACATCTCAAATAAACAACCTAACTTTACATCTAAAGCAATTAGAGAAAGAAGAGCAAACAAACCCAAAGTTAGCAGAAGGAAGGAAATCAGAAAGATCAGATCAGAAATAAATGAAAAAGAAATGAAGGAAACAAGAGCAAAGATCAGTAAAATTAAAAGCCGGTTCTTTGAGAAGATAAACAAAATTGAAAAACCATTAGCCAGACTCATCAAGAAAAAAAGGGAGATGGCTCAAATCAATAGAATTAGAAATGAAAAAGGAGAAATAACAACTGACACTGCAGAAATACAAAGGATCATGAAAGATTACTACAAGCAACTCTATGCCAATAAAATGCACAACCTGGAAGAAATGGACAAATTCTTGGAAATGCACAACCTTCTAAGACTGAATCAAGAAGAGATAGAAAATATAAACAGACCAATCACAAACAATGAAATTGAGACTGTGATTAAAAATCTTCCAACGAACAAAAGCCCAGGACCAGATGGCTTCACAGGCGAATTCTATCAAACAGTTAGAGAAGAGATAACACGACTCCTTCTCAAACTCTACCAAAATACAGCGGAGGGAGGAACACTCCCAAACTCATTCTACGAGGCCACCATCACCCTGATACCAAAACCAGACAAAGATGTCACAAAGAACGAAAGCTACAGACCAATATAACTAATGAACATAGATGCAAAAATTCCTCAACAAAATACTAGCAAACAGAATCCAACAGCACAGTAAAAGGATCATACACCATGATCAAGTGGAGTTTATCCCAGGAATGCAAGGATTTTTCAATATATGCAAATCAATCAATGTGATACTCCATATTAACAAACTGAAGAATAAAAACCGTATGATCATCTCAATAGATGCAGAAAAAGCTTTTGACAAAATTCAACACCCATTTATGATCAAACCCATCCAGAAAGTAGGCATAGAGGGAACTTACCTCAACATAATAAAGGCCATATATGACAAACCCACAGCCAACATTGTCCACTAAGATCAGGAACAAGACAAGGTTGCCCACTCTCACCACTATTATTCAATATTGTTTTGGAAGTTTTAGCCACAGCAATCAGAGAAGAGGCAGAAATAAAGGAATCCAAATCAGAAAAGAAGTAAAGCTGTCACTGTTCGCAGATGACATGATACTATACATAGAGAATCCTAAAGATGCTACCAGAAAACTACTAGGGCTAATGAATGCATTTGGTAAAGTAGCAGGATACATATTAATGCACAGAAACCTCCTGCATTCCTATACACTAATGATGAAAAATCGGAAGAAGAAATTAAGGAAACCCTCCCATTTACCATTGCAACAAAAAGAAATAATATCTAGGTATAAACCTTCCTAAGGAGACAAAAGACCTGTATGCAGAAAACTGTAAGACACTGATGAAAGAAATTAAAAATGATACAAATAGCTGGAGAGATATACCATGTTCTTTGATTGGAAGAATCAACATTATGAAAATGACTCTACTACCCAAAGCAATCTACAGATTCAATGCAATCCCTATCAAACTACCACTGGCATTTTTCACAGAACTAGAACAAAATATTTCACAATTTGTATGGAAACACAAATCACTCTGAATAGTCAAAGCAATCTTGAGAAAGAAAAACGGAGATGGAGGAATCAGGCTCCCTGTCTTCAGACAATACTACAAAGCTACAGTAATCAAGACAGTATGGTACTGGCACAAAAACAGAAATATAGATCAATGAAACAGGATAGAAAGTCCAGAGATAAACCCATGCACGTATGGTCAACCGTATTTTTGATAAAGGAGGCAAGCATATACAATGGAGAAAAGACAGCCTCTTCAATAAGTGGTGCTGGGAAAACTGGACAGCTACATGTAAAAGAATGAAATTAGAACACTCCCTAACACCATACACAAAAATAAACTCAAAATGGATTAAAGACCTAAATGTAAGGCCAGACATTATCACACTCTTAGAGGAAAACATAGGTAGGCAGAACACTCTATGACATAAATCACAGCAAGATCCTTTTTGACCCACCTCCTAGTGAAATGGAAATAAAAACAAAAATAAACAAATGGGACTTAATGAAACTTCAAAGCTTTTGCGCAGCAAAGGAAACCATTAACAAGACCAAAAGACAACCCTCAGAATGTGAGAAAATATTTGCAAATGAAGCCACTGACTAAGGATTAATCTCTAAAACTTACAAGCAGCTCATGCAGCTCAATATCAAAAAAACAAATAACTCAATCCAAAAATGGGCAGAAGAACTAAATAGACATTTCTCCAAAGAAGATATACAGATTGCCAACAAACACATGAAAGAATGCTCAACATCATTAATCATTAGAGAAATGCAAATCAAAACTACAATGAGATATCATCTCACATCACTCAGAATGGCCATCATCAAAAAATCTACAAACAATAAATGCTGGAGAGGGTGTGGAGAAAAGGGAACACTCTTGCACCATTGGGGGGAATGTAAATTGATACAGTCACTATGGAGAACAGTGGAGGTTCCTTAAAAAACTGAAAATAGAATTACCATACAACCCAGCAATCCCACTACTGGGCATATTCCTTGAGAAAACCATAATTCAAAAAGAGTCATGTACCACAATGTTCACTGCAGCTCTATTTACAATAGCCAGGACATGGAAGCAACCTAAGTGTCCATCAACGGATGAAAGGATAAAGAAGATGTGGCACGTATATACAATGGAATATTACTCAGCCATAAAAAGAAATGAAATTGAGTTACTTTTAGTGAGGTGGATGGAACTAGAGTCTGTCATACAGAGTGTAGTAAGTCAGAAAGAGAAAAACAAATACCATATGCTAACACATATATATGGAATCTAAAAAAAAAAGGTCATGAAGAACCTAGGGGAAGGACAGGAATAAAGATGCAGATGTACTAGAGAATGGACTTGAGGAGATGGGGAGCGGGAAGGGTAAGCTGAGACAAAGTGAGAGAGTGGCATGGACATATATACGCTACCAAATGTAAAACCGATAGCTAGTGGGAAGCAGCCGCATAGCACTGGGAGATCAGCTCAGTGCTTTGTGACCACCTAGAGGGGTGGGATAGAGAGGGTGGGAGGGAGGGAGATGCAAGAGGGAAGAGATATGGGGATATATGTATAGCTGATTCACTTTGTTATAAAGCAGAAACTAACACACTATTGTAACCAATTATACTCCAATAAAGATGTTAAAAAAAACAAAACTACAACGAGATATCACCTCACAGCAGTCAGAATGGCTATCATCAGAAAGTGTACAAACAGTAAATCCTGGATAGGATGTGGAGAAAAGGGAACCCTCCTACACTGTTGGTGGGAATGTAAATTGGTACAGCCACTATGGAGAACACTACGCATGTACCTAAAAAAGCTAAAAATAGAACTACCATATGATCCAGCAATCCCCCTGCTGGGCATATAACTGGAGAAAACCATAATTCGAAAAGATATATGTATCCTAATGTTCACTGCCACACTATTTACAGTAGCCAAGACATGGAACAAACTAAATATCCATCAACAGATGACTGGATAAAGAAGATGTAGTACATATATACAATGGAATATTACTCGGCCATAAAAAAATGAAATAATGCCATTTGCTGCAACACGGATAGATCTGGAGATTATCATACTAAGTGAAGTAAGTCAGACAGAGAAAGACAAATATATGATATCACTTATACGTAGAATATTAAAAAAATGATACAAATGAACTTATTTACAAAACAAAAACAGATTCATAGACTTCAAAAACAAACCTATGGTTACCCAAGGGGAAAGCTGGTGGGGAGTGATAAATTAGGAATTTGGGATTAACATATACACACTACTATATATAAAATAATAAACAAGGATCTACAGTATAGCCCAGGGAGCTCTACTCAATATCCTGTAATAACCTATAAGGAAAAAGAATCTGAAAAAGAATGGATATATGTATAACTGAATCACTTTGCTGTATATCTGAAACTAACACAACACTGTAAATCAACTATACTCCAATATAAAATTAAAATTACAAATAAAAATAAAAATGGCAATCTGGATACAAGCTGAATATCAGAGGCTTTGGGAAAAGCACATCATAGGTCAGTAGAACTGGCAGTGCCATAATAATTACCATAAAAGTTCTAACTTAAAACCCAGAGGGAGGAAAAGATAAGTTAAGCTAAAAACAGAGTCAACTTATGGTAGGGAACACAGGATAAAGAGTTATTAATAACAGTTGAAATCTAATTAAATGACTCATTTAATTAAAAAAGCAAAAAAGATCACCAGGTAATTCCTGGGACATTAAAGTTTTAGAATCGTTGTTCTAAATGTTGCTGTGCCCCAGGGCCCTGTGCTGTACTCTCCTACTAGGTGACACCATCCGGGCTCACAGTTTTAAATTTTATAATTATATTTATATATATATATATATACACACACACACACACACACACACACTTTTTTTTTTTGGCCACCCTGCTCGGCTTGCGGGATCTCAGTTCCACAACCAGGGATGGAACCCAGGCCCACTGCAGTGGAAGTGCAGAGTCCTAACCATTGGATCACCAAGGAATTCCCAGTACTATGGATTTTTTTTTTTTTTACATCTTTATTGGAGTATAATTTCTTTACAATGCTGTGTTAGTTTCTGCTGTATAATGAAGTGAATCAGCTATATGTATACATATATCCCCATATCTCCTCCCTCTTGCGTCTCCCTCCCACCCTCCCTATCCCACCCCTCTAGATGGTCACAAAGCACCGAGCTGATCCCCCTGTGCTATGCGGTTGCTTTCCACTAGCTGTCTATTTTACATTTGGTAGTGACTATAGATTTTTTAATCTCCAAATCTCTCTCTCTGTAGCTCTTACCTCCTTCCTAAATTCCAGATTCATATAAACAACAGCCTACATGATGTCTCCATTTGTATGGAGTTTCAAATATTTCAAAGTTAATGTTGAAAACAGAAGCCTTCTCCCATCTCACTATATAGCCCCACCAAAAAAGGACAGCTAAGTTTACTGAATACCTGTTTCAGGTAGTAACCTAAGTGCTTAACATGTAACAGCTGCTTTAGTCCTCACATCACCACCACCAAGAGACAGTTCCTATTATTGTCCCCATTTTACAGAAGAGTAATTGAGAGAGAGGGCATAAGTAACTTGCCCACAAGCATACATCTCCTAAGTATCACACCGAGGATTTGAAGTTAGGTAATTTGAGTCCAGAATGTTCCTGTTATACCCCTCAGTTCCATCCAACCCAGAGCTCAAAGAAATCTAAAAGTCATTATTTCACCATCACCCACTCCTAACCCTGTGCATTACATTTTCAAACACTATCTGGAATTCATGTATTTCTCTCTATCTCCATGGCCACCCACTCTTTTCCAAGCCATCATTTTGCTCGTGCATTCATTAATCTCCTAATTGGTCTCCCTCCTTCCACTCTACCTGGTATTCTCTCATAGCAGTAAGTTTTTTATAGAAAGAATCTGTTGTCAGTGCCTTGTTTAAACCCTTTCATGGGCTGCCATACGCTTGACCTGAGCCCTGCCTTCTCCAGCCTATGCCTGACTTGAGCCTCAGGGGCTCTTGTTCCTCAAACGTACCAAGTACATGTCCCAGCCCACCCCCAGGGTCTTTGCTCTTGCTGTTCTGTTGGATCAAATTCAGCTTCCTTTCTCCCAGCTCCCCCTCATCCGGCAGGTCTCAATTCTCATGTCACCTCTTTTCAACAACTCTATAAAAGAGTCACTCTATTATAGCCCCGTTTCCTTCATTGCACTTAACACGTCTGAATCTAAGAAAAAATCTAAGTAAATCTAAAGCCGTGGAGAATGGACTAGTCTACCTAGGTTCAAATTCTGGCTGTACCCTGTAACCTCCCTGTGGCTCTCTCTCCTCATCTGTTAAAAAGGAGTATAATAAGAGTGCTGTGATGAGTAACATCAATGCCCGACATATACTAAGTACTATTTAAGCATTTGCTATAATGATTAGGTACACTTGAAGGCAAGGACCTTGCTCCTGATCGTCTCTATATTCCTAGCACTTAGAACACCCAGTGTACAAGTTTGTCAAATGAATGACTGTTGTTCCTCTTCATTGTTCCATTCATATTAGTGATAGGATCTACCATTCTCCCAATGTTTTAGTGATGTTTTTACCCCGGATCACCAATTAATGTGTCTTCATGGTCTATTTTACATGCATTTATTTTATTCTATTCACATCGACACTTGTCATACCACCTACAAAAAGTACAAAAGCCTAAACCATTTTCCAATACCAGGTCAGAGCCAAGGTGCAAAAGAGGAACTATATGGTAAATTACAAGAAGAGTTCAGGTGTCCCGTATGAAGCATGCTGCCTGTCACATGATGCATTTAAAGCTGTAAATATTGCCACAGGAGAATCTCTTGTCTTTGCAGCGGCCACACAGCTCCTGCCGATGAGGCCTCCTTAGATCGATGTGTCTTTTCTTTTGAAGACAGGAACAACGAGACTTTGAACAGGTCTTTTGAAAAGAAGCAACAGTTTGGGGACTAAATGATCAAATTAGTTCTTCAAATGTAGTCTTCAAATGAAAATACTTTTCCCCACCAGCCCTATCCCCGATATCTTTCTCCTCCTTTGAATCCTATGAGAAGTCCAAGACCAAGTTGTACAAAACCACTCACAGCCCACTAAATGTCATGCATTTTTCAAAATGAATGATCAGACGATATTTAAGAGAACATTGATGAGCCAGTCCAGAAGATACAAGAGAAAAGGTTTAAAAGTTAGAGTTTTGTAGAGTCTCTTCATTATACAGGTTTCTACATTTGTAGCCAGGTGGGAGTGAGCAGTGGGTATTAAGTGATTTGATTACCTAGACTGGAACATTTAAAAAATACTAGAGCAGTGATTCTCAACCAGTAGTATTTTACCTACCAGCAGACATTTGGAAATACCTGGAGAGATTTTTGCTTGTCACAACTGGAGGGAGGGGTGTTCTAGAGGAAGCTAAATATTTTCCTTCCAGTCATGCCTAATCTCTGCTGGAATTTGAGGAATTTTTAACCATTATCCTATTCTGTCTTCTGATAAATAAAAAACACACCCCATGAGGACTGGTATACTACCCTGGTCCACCTTCCCAACCCTGCTAATCTTCGAAAATTTATAATCACTGCTCAATTTTCTGCATATGTTCGTAGCCAAAAAGAGTATGTAAAGCTTTACCTTTTATATTGTGAAAAAGGCAGTTTTATTTTCCAAATGAGTGTCTCAAATATGATTTATCAAATGTTGTACTGCACTTACATCTTCCACTCTCCCGTTGATGAGTATGCATCCTTAAGAAAATTCTAATAGCAATACTCACATGTTGTTTACTCTAGGTACTGCTCCAAGCACTTTATATAAATTCACTTAATCCTCATATCACCTTTATAAGGAAGAAAAGGCTTAATTCAAAACAAATTTTTTTAGTTAAAAAAAAAAAATCAGGATTTAGTCTAAAGGTAGGTTTCTGGTTTTAGTAATGGTGGATTAGGTAGTTTTGACCAAATCTCCTACTTAGGACAACAAGAAAAGCTGAGCAGAGAAGATAATAATTAAAAACAAGAACTACTTGAAGGCACTGGAGAGATACCAAAGTATCAGAGGAGGAAGCCCAGAAATAGAGATGAGCCTGACATTTGGGACTATTTTCTCTCTAAAGGTAATTCTGTAAGAGGTGAAAGACAACAGGAAGCTGAAAATGAGTTTAACAAGTTGATGAGGCTGAGGGATAATCTTAAATATGTCAAAGTAGGAGAGACCTGGTAAACAATTCAGGTTTTGTGCTGGGACCCTGAAGGGCCCTGAAAGGCTACACCCTAAGAATAAGAATGAACCCAAAATTGACCAGCCTTCAACTGCTGAAGCCCAGTTTCAAAACTTGGTGAACTCCTATGATTGGAAAATAGTAATCTGAAATTGCTAGTGTCCCCATCTGCCCAACAGAAGCAGACAAGTCTTCTGTGAAAAACAATACTATCCTAGGCCTCAAATTATCACTATAATTTTTCATATACAATATATAGCACTCAAAAGTAACCAGGTATATAAGGAGACAGAACAACATACTCGAAAACCAAGGAACGTGAAGAGGATAGCAACAGAACCATACAGGATCAAATTAATGGAGTTTTATGGTACGGATTTTAAGAAAATGATGCTTAATATGTTCAAAGAGACTGATATTTCCAACAAAGAACTGGACGTCACTTAAAAAGACATAAAAATTCTAGTACTGAAAAACACAGTAACTGAAATCTATAACTGAATAGGTAGGTTTGACAGCAGATTGGAAAGAGCAGAAGGAAAAATTCGAGAAATGGAAGATAGTTTAGTAGTTGCTATCCAAACGGAAGCAAAGAGAGACAAAAGCTTAGG
The DNA here is from genome assembly GCF_011762595.2 of Tursiops truncatus. NCBI lineage: Eukaryota > Metazoa > Chordata > Mammalia > Artiodactyla > Delphinidae > Tursiops > Tursiops truncatus. The sequence goes on from NC_047051.1 coordinate 8,753,598, forward strand.
AAATACAGAAAAGAGCATAAAAGAGATAAGGGATATGGTGAAAGGTCTAATATGAGTAATTAGAAGAAAGAGAGAATGGAGGTAGAAGTAATATTTTAAAGATAATGGTTGATAATTTTCCAAGAGTGATAAAAGTCTTCAAGCTACAGATTCAAGAAACACTATGAATTGTAAGCAGGATAAATACAAAGAAACTACAATTGGGCATAAATTATAAAACTGTTGAAAACCAAAGCAGAGAGAAATATCTTAAAAGCAAACAGACTTAAGAAGGTGAGAAAGTGAGATATATTACTTCAAAGGAGCTGCAATAAGACCAATAGCCAACTTTACAGAAACAATGAAGGTCAGATCCTTAAGGGGCAGAAAGAAACTACTGCCAACCTAAAAATTTTATATTCAGCAAAAATATCCTTTAGAAAAGCTATCTAGACAAAATAAAATGTGTCACCTTCAGATCTGCATTACAGGAAATATTAAAATGTGTTCTTCAGGTATAAGGAAAGTGGTCCCAGATACAAAAAGGACCTGAGAGCAGCAGAAAGGGTAAATATGTAGCTAAAGCTAAATTAATTATGACTATAACAAATAATGTCTTTTAAAGTTTAAAAATAACATACAACAATAGCAGCAAAGAAGTTTGGATGAAGTGATAAGGAATTAGTGTGACCTAAGGTCACTGCATTGTCAAGGAGAGGTGAGATTGACTTATCAACGTCTACATAAGTTGTTAAAGAATCATGCTGTATGATGAACATTAAAGAAGAACATTAAAGAATGAATAACTGCCAAGATAATGGGGGAGGTTTTAAAAAATCAATTCAAGTGAACACAAGAAAAAGGAGTATAATAGTAAGAAAATATATTTAAATCCAAAGTAATTATAGTAAACAGACTAAATGAGAATGTCAGACTAGAAAATCTAAAGATAAATAATTTATAAACGATTAGACTAGTTTTTTAAGTTATTTATTTCTTAGTAGTATAAAAATGTTAAGTAAGTGAAGGATTTAGGATAAAAAAAATTCTTGATTATGAAAATCAACTATGTCACACTTTTCTGAAAAGCTTCAAGAGATATCTCCTGCAAGCTGTTTTATGTAAGAGCTCATCGAATTCTGTGACATCCTAGACCTTGGGGACACCATGGAATCTGATCACAACTCTAATACTATCTGTCCAACCTTGGGCAAGTTATTTTCTTATTGAACTTTAGCTTTCTGGTCTGTATCATGGGAATAACATCTACCTCAAAGGTTAGATTACAGGAGATAATGAAAAGCACTTGGCCTCAAGTTTGGCACATAGTAAAAGCTTAATAAAGGTTACCTGTTAAATTATTACATGCAGACTATACACAGGGTGTTTGAGGAAAAACACACCACATACATAAACACACCACATAAGGCAACTTAAGAGTAAATCTTCCCCTTCCCCCCGCCAAAAAACGTAGAATTAATGTTTTTTCTAAAATATTATAAAAATTCAAACATACAGAAAACCTAACACTCCTGTACAGATATCTAAGTCTATCAAATCCTAACATTTTGCCACAGAAGCTTCATGCTTAAGAATAAAAACATTATAGATACGATGGAAATATTCTATTTGCTTACCTGGCATTGGATTGCTTCTACTCGATAAGGGTTAAAACTCTTTTGGCATTTGCAACAGAGTTGTTTGAAATAAACCTAAAGAGAAATTTGTCTTTTATACAAGTTTATAGGTACTCTAGGCTCCCAGATCTTAATTTAAGTAATCCATTCCTTCACCTTGCAGCTTGCTTTTGCCCAACCTCTATGCTGAAGTCTTAAGCTCTTCTAGTGCTATCAGTCACTTTTTCTTATTATTTGAACCTCATTTTCCTTACCTGTAAAATTGAGACAATACCACTTCCTTTTTCTATAATTCTGACAACTACCCAATAATGTACACAAAGTACCACAGTAAAAGTCTTCAGTGAGAAGTAGCTATGATAACTTTATTCATTGTGCAGGCAGAACCCTTGACTTGCTCCTTCTGTCCTGGTCTATTTGCCCCTACTTTTTCATTTTTTTCAGTATTTCTCAATTTGAAATTTAAATTACTTATAGTTACCCACCAACACACGTGGTTTCCAGGCTTTGTGCATTTTCTTGTGCACTTTCTCTCCCTTCCTCACTTGGTGAACTCCTATTTATAAACCTTTAAAATCCTGCTTGGACATCAGGATGCCTTCCCTCTGACAGGGTTAATCGTCCCCCTCCTATATCATTTCTGTACCACTTCCATGCCACGGGTGCCAATGCATATACCACCAAATCTCATTTTGTCTGCGTCATTCCTATCAAATTTCTCCAGGATGAGTTCTATGTCTCGTTCTTTTTTTCCTAGTGTCACCAGTGTTTGAATTAAACCCACTGTTTCTTTTCTGGCAAGAGAAGGAAAGTAATTTTAGTTTAGTTTAAAAATCTATTCGCCTCCAGGTTCTAGTAAATGGCTAGGGTTAAAACAACAACAACAACAACAAAAAACAACCAAGTTTTCATTCAGGTGGTAGCATGCCTCCTTACCCTCTCCCTCTACAGTCCTTAAGAAGGAAAAGCAGTATCTAAAATGCAACAGCACAGGGGCCTCAAACTCAAATGCTTGTAGAGGTGAATGAGAGACACGAGATGCAGACTGCTGTGAAATAAAGGCCACATGCCCAGTGAAAGGAGACAGAAGCTGCTCAAGTCCAGCCTACTGCTCTCAAACTGAGAGCGTTTAATGACCAGAGTCTGATGGTTCAGGAAAATCTGGAAATGCAAAATGTGGAATCTTTCCCAGCCTAAATATGTTGACAACTAATTCAAATTAAGGCGGGGAGCCTAAATAACCAAGTCTCTCAAGGTTAACTTTACAATAAATTATTTCTCATTGCCCCACCTTGTGGACAGACAGTGGAAATTTTCTAGAGCTAAGGCCCAAACTTGTTACAATATACCAACTAAAAAATGATTATAGGGCTTCCCTGGTGGCGCAGTGGTTGAGAGTCTGCCTGCCGATGCAGGGGACATGGGTTCGTGCCCCGGTCCGGGAAGATCCCACATGCCGCGGAGTGGCTGGGCCCGTGAACCATGGCCCCTGAGCCTGTGCGTTCGGAGCCTGTGCTCCACAACGGGAGAGGTCAGAACAGTGAGAGGCCCGCATACAAAAAAAAAAAAAGATTATAGCAAGTCCCAATGTATACAAGAGCAAGAGTTCATTTAAATAACCTGACATTTTGTCTGGTGCAACTACCAAACCAAATATAACACCAGGGTTCAGGAGCTCAAGAGCTCTTGTGGACAGCCCAATTCAGTTCAATCCAAACATTTACTGAACACCTGTTATGTGCCTGGCACAGAGGCTGCCAAGATGACCGAGACAGCATTCTAGTCATGCTCCATTAGGAAACATGTTCTTCCTCCATGCAGCACCTGTGCCCGCCCATGCTCTCCCTTGTCCCACTCACTTTTACTTACCTTATTAGTTCCAGAAATGCACCACACATAAGCACTCTCCCATCTGGTCTTACAATCTTTACAGTGAAAATAGCCATATTTTGGTTCTAAAAACTGCAAATAAGGAGGAAAAGTCCTTTACTATCTTGGGGTGGTGGGGAGGGGGGGGGTGCGGATAAAAAGCCAGATCCTTCTATCCTTGTGGCTTTGTATAAGAAACAACAAGAAGCCTCCTTAATCTCATTCATAGCTATTCTCAAGGTCACTACGTGAACTCAGCTCTCAAGGATTGATTACTCTGGGACGCTTCTAGCTGCTCTCACGCTTTTCCAATCTATTTTCCCCAAGGCCATTAGCACCACCTGCACAAAATGAAGATCTGATCACAGATTTCACAAACCTGAAACCCTTCTTTGTCTCATTTCCAATAGCTATGGTTCCCAAACTTTGGGCTTTCATAGGCTTAAAGTTGGCACCCCATTTTACCAAAAAATTAAACACACACACATACACATAAGACATGTAAAATATATGTTTGCAGAGAAGATTCTGCTCTCGTTGCACCAGAAATGGAAAAAAAGGAAAGAGAGGGCTGAGGTGAGGGAAAAGAAAGCTCACCTGGAAGTTGGGCTTCCGGAGCGGCTCGCTGGCGTCTCCCTGAGCTTGCTTGCTCTTCCTTTCCCGAGGACTTGAGGCATCTTCCTCCCCCAACTCTTCCTGTTGCCGGAGTTCCTCCCGCTGGTTCTCTTCCGACCTTGGTGTTGGTGGCGGCAGCGGCGGCGGCTGGCTGGCCTCGGGAGGACCCGAAAGCGCCTTCCTCTCCTCGTCTTCCCCATCCTTCTGCAGCCGCACCAGGCCCCTGCGGCCCATCACTGGCGAATAGACTTCCCAGGCTGACAGGGGCGCCTTGTACCCCGTGCTGCCCCAGGGGGAGCGGCTGTGCAAGGTGCGAGGCCCCAGTGAGCATTGCACGGACTTGTCCACCCGGGGGTTCACCTGCACGCCCACCTCCTTGGTGTCGGCCTTGCACAGACGCAGGCTCAGGCTGGGGTTCATCTGGGAGAGAATGGCCTTAAGCTGGGCCCTCTTGTAAGGGTCCACGCAGTAGTCGGAGGCGTTGGAGGGCACCAGCAGCCCCGGCCTGGCCAGGAAAGCGGGGGGACCGTTGTTGTGCCTCCAGTCGGGCTGTTTGTGCTCAGAAAGTCCAGGCTGGCCCAAAGGCAGCGTGTTCCCATAGCCCGGGTACAAGCTGTAGGGCACACGGACCAAGCGCTCCATCCGGCCGCAGTGCGCCCAGGCGCAGCGTAATATCCTGGGGCAGTTTGTTTGTGTCCTTGTTTTGCCTTCCACCTTCATCCGCTCCCTCTTTCTCCAGATCAGGTTGGTTCAGGTTCTTCCCAAGCTTCTCCATTTATTTCTGATTCTGATGGGTGCTGCTTCCTATTACCCTAATTGCAGGAGGGAAGGGGATCTCCCTACCTACTGAGGTCTAATTGCCACCTCATCCCTAATTGCTTTTTTCTGTCTCTTCAATTCACTGCTCCTGAATCTTTTTTCAAAGCTGTTTTTCATTTACCTTCTTATTCACACACGTTTTAATTAGCAATTCATTAATTCACTATTCCCACAGTGACTTACCATTTTAGAGACCCTGTTTTAAAAGATACTGTACATCCAATAGGAGCAGTAAATTATTTGAGCTGCCACACTATAAGAGTGAGTATAAGGAAGAAAGTATATTATGGCAGAGCTAAAGAACGTAAAAAACCTGGTACTACAGGAGCAAGGAGCATAAAGTTATGGGCAGAGTGTGGGGAGGGGGGAGGGGGAGGAACAGGGTATATAGTGAAAAAGTATATTTCAGAGGGTTGTATGACATACCAACAGTTCTCAATAGTCTACTCTAGTGGACCCGCCCCCCAAAAAAGGTGAAAAGCAGCAAATTGTTCAGATTTAGAGGTTAAATGCAGACAATCACAGGATAGTTAAGTATCTGAAGTTACACAGACTTGAACTGAAACCTGGGCCTTGTTTATCACTCAACTTACTTAACTAGATAACTCAGATTCCCCATCTGACAATACTAACCAATTTATAGGATTATTGTAAGATTAAACGTGATATCCTTTATAAAGCAGAATAACTCATAGATGTTCATTAAGTGTTAGCTGTTATTGGGTAAGGATCCCAGGCCCATGTTTCTTTGCTATTTAGGCCTAGATGATCATAAGCTTTGGTATCTATCTGTATTGGTAAGGCTTCCTACTACAGCAAAGGATTACGATCAAACTAAAATGACACCTCAGGTACCAAGTAGAGGCCACTCTTTTTCAAATCCACGGTTGCTTCCACTGTTCACTGCTCAAGAGCCTTCGGAAAGCAGCAAGGCCCATGAGCCCCTCTCACCTCCAGAATCCAGCTGAAGGCTTCCTAGGTACTACAATAAACCTGAATAAAGCCTTGTGCTAGGCATATCACAGACCCCGTGAATGATGAGACTGCTGTCTTTCAGGGCAGTTTGGAGGGGAAGTTAGGCACAAAACAGTTGTTTGGTACCCTAGGAACGTCAGGGATACTACGGAAGCCTGCAGAGGGAAGTGCCTAACACTGCAGGAGGCCTGAGGTGGGTTTCACAATTTTTCAAGCAGGGAAACAGGCTCAGAGGTTTTGAAATCCTGCTGCCTAAGAGCAACACGCGGACTAGACCCAACGTCCTCTGGCTTCAAATCTCGGCCTCTTCCACTCCTTAGGGCGCACTCAGCCGGGAAGGGAGTTATCCACAGCCACGGACCACTCTGGGGTTTTCTAACGTCTGCCCACTTTGGGGGACGCCCGCTTTTAGGACCAAACAGGGACTTTTCACAGACCCCAGGCCGCATTCGAGGGGGACCACCCAAACGTGACATGGAGCGAAGGGTTAGGAGGCGGCGAGTATACATAGGGCGTGGTGCCTCCAAGCAGCGCGGCCTAGTAGTCTGAAGGCTCAGGAGAAGAGAACGGACACCTCAGCTCCCTCTTTAGCGGCTCGGAACTGACTGTCAGGCAGCCAAACAAGTATTCGCTTCGGCCACAACTAGAGGCGGCGGAGACGCGGCCCGAGTCTGACTTCCGGGTGGCGCGCGCGCGCTGCGTGCAGCGTCATGGCGTCATCGCGTGACGTATCCCGTGAGCGGGCTTTTGGAGCGAGAATCTGAAACCGCTGGGCCGAGGTGGGACTGTTACGGCTCTGCGCCGTGTGTGTTGTCTGGGTCGGTGGGTCGCGGCGAAACGGAGCCTGCGGGGTCAGATTTCTGATCTGAGTGCCGGCGCACGTTTTGTCAGGCTACTCTGGACAAAAACAGCTGCACCTCTGAAGGCGGTTAGTATTCGCAGGGGTGGAGACGGGCGGCGGGGAGTGCCTCCGGTGCCCGGGTGGGAGCCGGGCCTCGGGCCCTCACTGGTCCCTGCCCACCCCGCACCGACGGGGAGAAGGGACCCGCTCCTCGGGGCTCGAGGGCGCCCCTTCCCCGGGACTCCATTGCCCAGCTTTGGACGCCGCTTGTCCCAGACGTCTCAAGCTGAAGTTTCCTTAATTGGAATCACGATGAAGTTACTTTCACGGAATATTGCTATCTTGGAAAATGTCCTAGGGCCTGTGGCCCACTGTATCTGCCTCACTTAGTCCCCGGGTAACTGGTGTGTTAACGAAGATTTACTGATTGGGAATTGTCAAACGGTGTTGATCTAATAGCCCTCGCTAACTGCGCAGCCACTAGCCACACGTGACTAGTTAATTTAATAAAGAGTAAATAATATTAAAAATTCTGTTCTTGAGTCAGACTTGCCACATTTCAAATGCTGAATGTGGCCAATGGCTACTCTATTGGACGGCACAGATATACAATGCTCTTTTCATCGCTGTGAGTTCGATTCTTTTCCCGAGTGGGACCGAGGTAAATAAGCATTGTAACTTTAGGCAGGTTTAGCCGCTTCCGCTTTTACCTCAGAGTCACTTAAGAAAGACTGCATCCCTGTGAAGTGTATTTTGGTGTTCTCTTTTGCAGACTCCGTTACCAAACGTTGGAATAATATTGTAGATAAAAATGCCGATTGGATGCAAAGAGAGGCCAACGTTTTTTGAAATTTTTAAGACGCGATGCAACAAAGCAGGTATTGACAGATTTTATATAAATTGATCGTTTACATTGAGAAAAATGTTTTCAGAAAAATGTGTAATTATGCATGCTTGCTGAAAAAAATTCAGTACTTCATGTTTTTGTTTACACTATAAACTGTGCTTTATAGAGTCATAAATCAGGAAAATAATCATTTACGGTTAAACAAATGATAAATATAGAACCTGTAGTGGATAAAGAGGAGACTGACCCCTTGATTAGCAGAATTGTTTTTAAAGCAGAGAACTTCTAGCAAATCAGAAGCACTGGTAACGTTATAGCAGAAGTTGTCAAACTTTTTGGTCTCAGTTCTCCTTACACTCTTAAAATGATTGAGGACCAAGAGCCTTTGTTTATGTAGGTTACCACATTAGAGATTAAAACTAAGAACTTAAAAAAATACTAATTTAATTAATAAAAATAAACCCATTGCATATTAACATGAATAACATGTTTATGAAAAATAACTATTTTACAAGAAAAATGTGAGAAGAGTGACATTATTTTAAAATTTTGCAGTTCTCTTTACTATCTGGCTCAATAGAAGATAGCTGGATTCTCATACTCATTTCTGCATTTAATCTGTTACAATATGTTGTTTTGATAGAAGTACATGAAGAAAACCCAACCTCACACAGCAATGTAATTAGAAAAAGAAGTATTTTAGTAGTCTTCACTTAACTGTGGCTATTTTTCTTTGGTACTACTCGAAAACTTAAGACAAGTGGTAGTTTCTTAAAAGTTGCAATGTGGAATCCGAAACCATGTAATGAATTTTTCATACTCTTCTTACATTAAATTCAATTAGTCTTTCTTGTACCTTGAATAAATCTTTTATCCATGTTGTAACATCATGCGTGGATTATTTGAAAAATATTAATGATATTCCATATATTGACACATTGCATTAGACATTATTAAAAAATCACATTGGAGGGCTTCCCTGGTGATGCAGTGGTTAAGAATCCTTCTGGCAATGCAGGGGACACGGGTTTAAGCCCTGGTCCCGGAAGATCCCACATGTTGCAGAGTAACTAAGCCCGTGTGTCACACTACTGAGCCTGTGCTCTAGAGCCCACGACCCCACAACTACTGAGCGAATGAGCCTCAACTACTGAAGCCCATGCACCTAGAGCCCGGGTTCCGCAACAAGAGAAGCCACCGCAATGAGAAGCCCTTGCACCGCAACGAAGAGTAGCCCCCGCTCGCCGCAACTAGAGAAAGCCCAACGCGCAGCAATGAAGACCCAATGCAGCCAAAAGATAAATAAATAAAATAAAATAAATAAAAATCACATTGGTTACCTCACTGATCTCATCAGAAAAGTCTTTTAAGATTGGGAAGACATCAAGCTCACAGAGGCTGATAGAGTTTTTAACAAAATTCTAATTCTCATTTGAAAGCTCACATGTTACCATTGGCAACAAACTGTTGTTTTCCCTGCAGTAACAGGCCCACTTCATTCATTTTCGAGAAAATGTCTACCAAATCACCCAACTCAGAATAACTTAGTCGTTCTTTCTTGTGAAAATGGCTTTCCATGAAAAGTGCTAATTCAGCTCACAACTCATCACGAGTGCTTTTTCTAAACAACTCTTGTGCTTAAATATGCAGAAATGCTTTATGAATGCTTCCATTTTTGTCACGGAGAATATTAAAAACATGTGCCCAAGGGTTAGGCTTTAATAAAACTAACTTTTGCTGCCTAGTTAAGGACACTTTAAGTTAAACTTGCTTTTTGTTTCTTTGGCCGCACCACGCGGCATGTGGGATCTTAGTTCCCCGACCAGGAATGGAACCCGTGCCCCCACATTAGGAGCATGGAGTTTTAACCACTGGACCGCCAGGGAAGTCCCGCTTTTTTGTTTTTGTTTTTGTGTTTTTACAAGTGCATGGTGACGAAGAATACAGTGACTCCTAGTGCAGTTTGTGGCCACTGCCTTGACTCAGGCAAAGCTGTCATCAGTTTTACCCACCAGTGGTGTAAATGTCAATGTTGGGAAAAAGGCAAATGATGGCTAATATTATTATGAAAATAGTTTTGACCTTATGGACCTCTTGAAATGGTCTTAGTGACCTTCCCCTCAAGTGGTCCACAGACCACACTTAGAGAACCACTACTTTAAGGATAGATCATAGGAGAAATTTTGTCTTTCTCTTTAACAGAGAATCTATTCCATTCAATTTGTGAGTCTGCATGTCTCTTGTACCTATAGATTTATCACAGCCACTTATGTAGTATTGATAATTACTTGAATTGTATCTGTGGAATGCATTCTTACTATGCATGATTTTTGTTTCTGAGTCGTGAATATGAAAGAAAACTTTAGAAGAGCTAATATAGGTAATAATCTCCTTGTAACTTTTGTAAACTTTTGTTATACCTTACTACAGATTGATAAGAGAACAGATTAATGATCCTGTTTAATTAGTATTCCTTAAAAGTAATCCACAGTCAGAATCTCAAGCAATTGTAATCTTTACTGGCTCATGGATTTTATTGTGTCACTGATTAAAACCCAGGTGGGATTTTAATTTTTCTTACAGATTTAGGACCAATAAGCCTTAATTGGTTTGAAGAACTTTCTTCAGAAGCTCCACCCTATAATTCTGAACCTTTGGAAGAATCAGAATATAAAATCAGCAGTTATGAAACAAACCCATTTAAAACACCACAGAGGAAACCTTATCATCAGTTGGCTTCAACTCCAATAATATTCAAAGAGCGAGGTCTAACTCTGCCACTGTACCAATCTCCTTTAAATGAATTAGATAAATTCAGATTAGATTCAGGTAAGTAATATGATGTGGTTGACTAGAAAAAACATGAACTAGTAATTCAGACAAATTACTGTTAAAAATCCCAGCTCTGTTGTTACCTATGTCATGTTGGTCAGCTCAACCTCTCTGGCCACACTTTCCCCACCTGAAAAGTGGACATGTGAAAATACTACCAAGGTTTGGATTAAATAAAATAATGTAGTTCCTTGATAAATGTTTCTTTTCCTCCTTCCTTTGATTAATATATCCTGCCCACTGAGATTTGCTAAATTATGTCATTCCTATACAAAAAAACCTAGGGCTTGTTTTGATGTTAAACTAAACTGTATTTCTGCAGGCTATCACAGAGGACAGATTCTTTTTAACAGTTGCTATAAGTGTCTTTTGATTCGGTAGCACTTTCTCAGGCCTGTGTGCCAGATGTTTGCAACTTATCATGTAATAAGATTATATATTCATTTAAATATTTATTACCTGCTTGATTTAAGTAACATACTCTTCCTTTCTTTGGAGTATTACTCTCTAGTAAGAGGAATTAACAGTACACAGATTAAGTACAGTTTAGGGTTGAATGTGGTACATGCCAAAAGAACAAAAAGTATAATGAGAGTTAAGAAGAAAGAAAGCATAAATAATACTGAGGACAATTAGGGAATATTCAGTTGAATTAAACCTTGAAGAATAGATGAGATTCAGAAATTTGAAGATGGAGTAGAGTGAGCGTGTTCTAGGCAGAGGGAAAAACATGAGGAAGAATATGTAGTTTGTGAAGTTAATAGCAAGGAATTCAGACTGTTTGGAGTGTTGCGTGTTTGAAAGGGACCAATAAACAGCCTAAGGCTAAAAAAAGCAGATTAGAGGCAGACATTGAATGCCAGGCTAAAGAAATTGAATTTGTTTGATAGGTTGTTGAGCAGAGAAGTCACATGCAAATTTAATCATGCTACTTCCTGCTTCAAACCTTTGATTACCTCCCTTTGCCCTCATGATAAAATCCAGACTCCTTAATATGATTTACAAGGTCCTTTATAATCTGTTCTCTCATTAACTCTTGCCTCATCCTGCCATAATTCCCCTCCCACCCACCCTCAATTTTCCATTCATTTGTACTGAATTTCCTTCTGAAACCACCATGCTCTGTGGCTCTTTACACACTGTTACCTCTGCCCAGTACTTACTTACTTCTTATGCTTTGTCTAGCTAACTGACACGCATCTTTCAGATCTTGACTTATTTCTCTGCTTCTGGGAAGTATTGCCTCTTGCACTCCTTTAGCTTCCAGTGAAGGAGACTTAACATAAGCAATTATCCTCTGATTAGTGCTATGAAATAGGAAACTCATGGTATTAGAAAATGCACATATAAAAGGGGATGTAGGTAATGAGCAAAGATTTTCTTAGACATTATTGGATACCTAATGGCATACGTAGTGAGTATTCAGTAAGTATTTGTAGAATAAATATTTATTTTGCTTAGAAAGCCTAAAAATCTGGCAGCAGTCTTTGGAGATGTGTTTTTCAAAACGTGAGGCATGGACCATTAGACTCTCCTGAAGTGCTGATTGAAAAGGAAGATTCCAGGCACTTTTCTGAATCTATTAAATTAGAATCTCTGGGAATGGTGGTCATGAATGTACATTTTAAACTAATTGGGTGATTCTTATAGGAAGAGAAGACTGCAGGCAGGGAGATCAATTAGGAGACACATAGTGGTCCAGGTGATGGGAGCAGGTACCTGAAATAGAGTAATGGTAGTGAGTGGATATAGGAGGCAGAAACTACAGGACCCTGCAATAGCCTAGATATGGAAAATTCAAAAGAAAGGATCAAATCACAGGTGTAGGGCACGACTAAGAATGTAGTGGTGGCATTCGTAGAAATTGTAAGCACTGGGCGAAAAGCAGGTTTGAGAGGGAAAAGGTTTGAAAGGATGAAAAAAAGTAGGTTGAGGTTTAGATTGCAGTTTGAGAAAGTATTGGGATGTGAAGGTGGAGATGTCCTGAGAGCTTTTGGGAATACAAGACTGAAACTAAAGAAAGAATACAGGTGGGAGAGAAAGCTATAGGAATCAACTATCTGTTTGGAAAGTGAGGAAGTCATCAGATATGGTGAGAAAATTGATTATGATGAGGCCTAGGATAGAACCTTAGGGAATATTTAACAAATGAAACGTAGAAGAGGACACAGAAAAGGGAATCATCCATTCAACAAATAGTCCATGCTTGCTTTTTGCCTGGCAGCTTGCTTGGCATTAAGGATACAAACATGAATAAGATGGCTTTTGACCTCTGGAACTCAGTCATGTACGGGAGAAAATATATAAATATACTGGTTGGTATATGTTATAATAGGAGCATGTATAAAGTACGATGTTATAGATATAGTAAAGGTAACAGCCATCTGTCTTAGTTGCTCAGGAAAAGCTCTGTAAACCAGTTTATACTGAATCTACTGAATCTTGAAAGACATACCTAGAGCTGGTGGTTTATTGTCTAATTGTAACCTGCTGGGATTGGTCTTTCTATAACCAAGGAAGGATAGGAATGAATTAATAAGGTCACTGTGGACTCACGGCAGAGGAGTTAACTTTTTTAAGGTTGCATAAATAATTCTGTTGACTTGAGACCTTTTGAGACCTTTTGCTTTTAAGTTTACTTTAAATTGAGTATTGAAATGTAAGAGTAGGACTTAAACTGTTTTTAAACGTACTTAGTTCAGTTCTAACATCTAATATGTTATTTTTAAATTATCCATTAAATTCCATGAGGCAGTGTGCTGTTTCTTCTCAGCAGTCTTGCCTCTTGCATAAGATTCCATGAGTTTATCTTAACCATCGTTCGTCTTATTTATGAGCTCCTCAAGTTATTTGGGAAATATTTATTGGGGTATGAACTTCATTTTGCCTGGTTCATTTATTTATTTACTTTTCATTTCTTACAGTTTCTATTCTTTTGCACTTCTTTTTATTGCTGAGCCAATATCAATACTTTATTATTAACTAAAGTCCTGTGTTTACACTAGGGTTCATTCTTTGTACAGTTCTGTGGATTTTGGCAAACGTGCAATGTCATGTACCCACCATTACAGCATCATACAGAATAGTTTCACTGCCCTGAAAATCCTCTGTGCTCCACCTATTCACCCTTCCTTCCTTCCCCCTAAACCCCTGGCAACCACTGATCTTTTTACTGTCTATAGTTTTGTCTTTTCCAGAATGTCATATAGTTGCTTCCTTCACTTAGCAATGTAAGGTTCCTCCATGTCTTTTCGTGGCTTGATAGCTCATTTCTTTTTATCATTGAATAATGCTCTTTTATGTGGATGTACCAGTTTGTTTATCCATTTACCTATTGAAGGACACCTTGGTTGCTTCCAAGTTTCAGCAATGATGAATAAAGCTGCTATAAACATTCATGTGCAGGATTTTGTGTGGACCTGAGTTTTCAATTCATTTGGGTAAACAGCTAGGAGTACAATTGCTGGATCTCATCCTAGAAGTATGTTTAGTTTTGTAAGAACTGCAAACTGTCCTCCAAAGTGGCCACACCATCTTGCATTCCCATCCACAGTGAATGAGAGCTTCTCTCGCTCCACATCCTCATCAGCATTTGGTGTTGTCTGTATTTTAGGTTCTAATCTAAATACACCATTCTAACGGGTGTGTAGTGGTATCATTGTTTGCCTTCTTTTTTAAGTCCATGTTTTTGTTTGTTCTGATTAGGACTTTATTTTAAGAAAGATCCTTAATCTTTCTTAAAACAAAGAAAGGGGAAAAGGTGAAATTTCAAAATAGGTTTAGTTACTTTTCAGTATCTTTAACTAAAAGTCTCTTAGGGAAGGAGATTGGATATCTTGTTGAAGAAGGGTTTGCAATTTACACATACATTTGGCTTATGTGTATTGCCTGTTTCTTGAGAAAGGAGAATATAACACAGTGTTTGAGTAGGCTGCTACAAATAGTTTTCAGCTTGGTCTTTGCTTTGTTTCAGTAACACTAATGCAGCTTATTTTCCCCAAAGCTTCTCTAAGTTAGAGATTATAGGAACAGTTAAAGCGATTATTGTTATTTTTTATTATTAATTTTTATTGAGTATAGTTGCTTTACAGTGTTGTGTTAGTTTCTTGCTATAAAGCAATTACTTTTAAAAGCAATTTTTTAAGAGTAATAGTAAGCACCTCAAATGCCAAATTTGTGATACAGAAAATAGGAATATTGAAAAACTATAAATTGGAATTGATAGAGCCACATATAGCTTTAGAAACATTATTGTCTTAGAAAGTAGATTTGTTCAGTAAGAACAGACACAAGTATTATGTGTCACTGTCTACAACCCACTTTTCTTATCATTGCTAATTCATTCAGCCAGTATTTGTGGAGTGTCTATAATGTATCAGGCATTATTGTAGTTTCTAAGGATACAGTGATAAACAAAACAAGTCCTCTACTTCAAGGAGCACACAGTCTAATAGGGGAAACAGGAACAGTGTATGATAAACTACTCTGTGGGGAACACATCAGAGGGGCGGTCAGTCTCACCTTAGGGACCAGTAAAGATTTCTGGAGGAGGAACTTTCAAAATGGAAACCTGAAAGAGAATCTAGGTCAAGAGAAATAAAAAGAGGTAGAAAGAAACAGTTTGTACAAAGGCCTAGAGTGAAAGAGAACATCCTTGCAGAATATGCACGTGGATGGACATGGCTAAAATTAGGTTGTGAAAGAATGTCATTGTAAAAATTAAATCAGATTGTGAAAGGCCTTGTTACTAGGGAGTTTTGTTATGGAGTTTGAACTCAATCTTGAAAACAAGATCTTGAGAGGTTTTCAGCAGAAGAGTCATATGGTCAGGTTTTGTACTTTGGTATGTTTTCAGTAAATGTCTTTTCCTTTACTCTCACCTGTCAAGATACCATAGTACTGTGTGTAACTTAATGACAAGTCATGCCACATTTATTTTGTATTCCACTTGTGTACATTTCAAACAGTTTTCCCTACTATACTATGAACTCCTTGTGGTTAAAGCTCTGTCTTGAATTGTATTACTCAAACTGTCTTGGGCTTGTTGTATGTGTCACATGGTTGTTGAATGGGGGCAGACATCCTTTGAGACATCCCTTTTTGAGAGGAGTGAGCAAACTGAGAAACCAGTTCAGACTGAATTCCCCATGTATTCTCCTTCCCAATGTAGATGAGGCTTTCTGTTTTTAAATACTTCCAGAGAATAAAAATTTCACAATCTAGAACATACACATCCTCACTGAATTATTGCACTGTTTCAGGAAAGGATATTGCTAGTGGTAAACATAAAAGTTGTTGCACAACGAAGGTGAAAATGAATCAAGTAAACGATGTTACCAGCCCACCTCCAAATTCTTCTCTTAGTGAAAGGTATGATGAAGTCATTATATTAAAATATTTAAATGAAACATTTTCCTACATGTGATGTTTGTTATATACAGATGCATCTAATTCTCATGGTAATATTTTGCTGTAGAGCCTGGTAGAGGATCTTCTATTTTAAAATAATTTCCTTTTAGATTGAGTCCTTCAATACAATAATTTTTACATTACAAACATTTACTTTGTTTTTCTTATAACATTGAATTCACTATTTTCCTGTGTATCCATGGAATTTTTAAGTAACAAAAATATTATTGATGAAAAGCAATGCCTTTGAAATATCCTGTTTAAAATAATTTATGTACTTTGAATCTTTGGAGATAATATGATGCTGTTATAGAGTCACTTTATATAATTTTTAAATTCAAAATATACAATTCCTAACATCTAAAATTTGTGAGTACTTTATACATTACTTTCAATGGGGATTTTAAACATAAGTTAGTGGTTACTTAATTCTTCATGAGCTATTTACTTTTTAAAAAGTAATCTAAAAATATTACAAACTAGTATAATTCTAATAATTGATATGACTCAGAGTCCTTTTTTTTAATAAGATTAGTATTTTGTTTCTTTTTGCTATTTTTGTTCTCTTTTGAAATAATCTGAGGGATTTGTTTTGTTTTGTTTTGTTTTAGTCCTGTTATTCTACGATGTACACATGTAACACCACAAAGAGAAAAGTCAGGTATGATTAAAAACAAGGCTTTTTATTTTTCAAATACTCTAAATTTTAATAAAAATAAAGCTTAGTAATTTTGTCCCTTGTTTTATCCTCAGTGATATGTGGAAGTTTATTTCATACACCAAAGCTCATGAAGGTAAATATTCTGCCTCGTTTATTTTTACTATGTGGTAATTGAGAATTTGACAGCAGTGTCATAAGTTTGCCCTCAGATTTACAGGTCTGTACTTGAGATTGATTCACATAGGCATTCAGTAAACGAAAAATGAAAAAAATAAGTGAATGAAAAAATATTCTTAATTATCAGTGCACTTCTGTGAAATAAACTATTTTCTTTATTTTCAGGGTCAGACACCAAAACGTATTTCCGAAAGTTTAGGAGCCGAGGTGGATCCTGATATGTCTTGGTCAAGTTCTTTGGCCACACCACCAACACTTAGTTCTACTGTGCTCATAGGTAATACTAGCAAATATGTATTATATAAGATGATGTTGATAAATTATCATCTGTAATGCTTCTGTCCAAAGAAAAATATGAAAAGATGATTAGATAGTAATCAGATTAGATAATACTGTTTTTGATAGGTGTGTTGGTAGTTCAGAATAATTTTATTCTGTTTAGTGTAGATTGAAATAAATCTCAAGTGCATTAAATGATATTTTAGAGGAATCAAATTAATTTATACACAAACCAGGATTTTTTTTTTTATTCTAGGAAAAATACATTCCATGTTGATTCCTCTTTAGCTGGGCATTTAATTTTCTTCTTTTCTTGCTGAGATGAAATAATATAGGTAAAGCATGTTGAAAAGTTAGAAGTGTTTAACGTATGATATGCCTTTCAACTATATTGTTATCTAAAAAAATACTAAAGTCTACAAGCTTTTGCTTTTAAGTCATGACCTCACAGCTTCATCTGATTTTCCAAGCCTTTGTGGACCGTATTACCTTCAAGTATTACCTTGTGGACACTATTACCTTCAAGTCAGGATCAGCAAACCATGGTTTCTTACCACTTTATCAGTGGTACTAAGGAATTGTGAGCACAGCTTACCCACTGTGTTGATTGACCTTTCTATCATTACTATACTTCGATCAATTAATTTTGTTTCAAATGTGTCATTTAATCCAATAGTGCATGTTTCTTTTGATGTCTGACCAAAAAATACATAAGTTTTACATGAACTTTAATGTACGACATATGATACAGTATAGGTAAATTGAACTTTTTTTCTTACAGTCAGAGATGAAGAAGCATCTGCAACTGTATTTCCTAATGATAGTACTGCTGTAAGTAAATATGACAAATTGATTATGCTGTTGCAATTGCATATAATTTCAGAATGCCTTGAAAAATTATTTATCTTGCATTTTTCATTCTCTAATTTATGATTTATCTAAGCCTTTGAGGAAGTCTCTAAACCTGTTTCTATATGTGATTTTCTTTGACTTACTATGAAACTTTGCTGTCTCTCTGTTTAAGAATAAGTTGAATATACTATATGTATAGTGAGAGTTTTTATACTAGTGATTTAAAAGCATAACTTTTGCAGATTTCGAAAAGCTATTCTTCTAACCATGATGAAAGTCTGAAGAAAAATATTACGTTTATCCCTTCTGGGCCAGACAGTGAAAACAAAAATCAAACAGAAGCTAAAACTCATGGTAAGTCCTTCTGTTTAATTGAACTACTGTTTTCAACTGACATCATTGAAATATTGCTCCTCTTTTCTTGAAAAGAAAACACATTGCTTCTCCTTTCATGATTACTGAAGGTATTGAGAATAGAAACTAACTTGATTTAGATGAAAATGTTTAAACATCATACTAGGACAATACTATTCAAAGATGCTGTTGTGACACAAAAACAAAAGAAAACCCATAACTCAAAACTCACAGAGATGCAGATTAAGACTTAATGATTAACTAAATGTGAAAACCTTATTTTCTAATTAGAAAGTAAGTATGGTTGCAGATATACCTAAAGTTACCTAATCAGGTCATTGGAATATTGCATATTCTTAGTATTTGTGTATATCTGTATAAATGTATAGGATTGTATATCTGTGTGTGTGTGTATGTATGTATAAAATGAGACTTTATTGCCGGTTGTAGGGCCACAAAATTTGGAACTTCTAGTTTGATAAATCTTAGAATATTAAATTGTGTATATATAGTAAAATTGAGTGAGTTTCAGTTGTGTAGAGCTGGTAAAGAAAGGTTATTAGGGATTGAGTATGAATAAAAGGCTTTGAATACACTGGAATCAGTCTTGACCAGAAGAACAGGGCAAGGTTGGTGCCTCCCTACCCAAAAAATACCTAGTACTCAGGACAACCCTTTAAATGCTTATTTATTTATGTACTTATGTATTATTTATGTACTCAGGACAACCCTTTAAATGCTTATTAAATATGTTATTCAGTGTATACTATTTCTATGAAAAAGGTTTGAGAATAGTATAAATTATATGGTTGTGTTATAAAACGTTATTAATAATGCTTCTGCTTTATATTTTAACAGGATTGGAGAAAATGTTAGAGGATTCATTTGGTAAAGTAAATAGCTGCAAAGACCATTTTGAAAAGTCAATGCCATATGTCCTAGAAGATGAAGTATGTGAAACAGTTGCAGATATCTCTGAAGAAGATAGTTTTCCAGTATGTGTTTCTAAATATAAAACAAGAAATCTCCAAAAAATAAAAACTGGCAAGACTAGGAAAAATATTTTCAATGAAACAAAAACTGATGAATATGAAGAAGCTAAAATACAAATGACAGAAAATAAACATTCGTTTGTACCTGAAATGGAGCCAAATGACAGTGATCCATTAGATTCAAATGTAATAAATCAGAAGCCCCCTGGGAATGGAACTGACAAAATCTCCAGGGAAATTGTACCATCTTCAGCCTCTGAATGGTCTCACCTAACCCTCTCGGGTCTAAATGGAACCCAGATGGAGAAAACATCCCTACTGCATATTTCTTCTTCTGACCAAAATAATTCAGAAGACATCATAGGTACAGAGAAAGAACGTACCAACTTCATTACTTTAGAAAATTCTTTGCTGCATATTTCAAGCATATCAGAAACAGTGAAGATATTAAATGAGGAAACAGTGGTAAAAAAGAGAGATGAAGGGCAGTGTCTTGAGTCTCGTGAAGATTCCACTGTTGTGGGAAAGCAAGCACTATCTGATTCTTCTCTAATAGCTTCTCCACTTCAGGGTATCAAGAAGTCTGTATTCAGGATAAGAGAATCACCTGAAAAGACTTTCAGAGCAGATTTCTCAAACAATATGACCGATGCAAACTTTAAAAAAGAACCAGAAGCCTCTAAAAGTGGATCGGAAGTACAAACTGTTTGCTCACAGAAAGAGGATTCTTTACATACAAGTTCAGTTGATAATGGCAGCTGGCCAGCCACCACCAAACATACTTCTGTAGCTTTGAAGAATGCAGGTTTGATATCCAGTTTGAAAAAGAAAACAAAAAAGTTCATTTATGCTATATGTGATGAAACATCTTATCAAGGACTGAAAATGCAGAAAGACCAAGAATCAGAACTAACTAACTCTTCAGTCCAATTTGAAGCAAAGCCTTTGGAAGCACCACATACATTTACAAATGTTGATTCAGGTACCTCTGTGTGTGTGTGTATGTGTGTGTGTGTGTGTGTGTGTGTGTGTGTGTGTGTGTGTGTGTGTGAATAGTGTGTCTAGTTTTATGGATGGTGACAAGTTTCTTATTTGAATATGTGAATCTCTTTCTTCAACCTTTTTAAAAAACACTTTCTGCTTTCATTCTGCAGTTTTTTCTTCTGTAGTGCTTTGGGGTTTTTTTTAAATCTGTATTTTATATTCAGTATCAGGCATTGTTGTTTGGGCCTTTGATTACCAATGTTCAGAATCATTTCATTCAAACTTGTTGGATTAATTTACATAGTATATATATAATCATAACTCTTGAGACAGAGCATGTGATTCATAAACATCAAGAGCTTGGCTACTTAATTCCTGCTTTAATTTTCAGTATTATATGCAAGTTGGACAATTCTATAAATATGTTGTGCTATTTAATATGTATTTTCTTTAAAGCATGTAAAAAATAGAAAAAAGCTAACTGCCAGCTAAGTTTAATGTAAGGCAGTCATAAAATAGTGACTTTTTTGTTGTTATTACATAGTTTTTTAAATATTTAGAGATTGCTTAGAGTTATTACTATATCTCTGGGTGTCAGGAATGTGCACAATGAAACTCATTTTTTATTTGAGCAACAGTTTATTTACCAGTAACTATATTGTATGTTAAACAGGTGATTTTATCTCCCTGTGTGAAGATTTGAGTGGGTGGTAGTATCTCAGTGAACAATAGGTTTGGTGGAACTGGAGTAGAGAACACTTTGAGATTTAGGTTAATTTCCAGAGAAAAATGTTTGATATTGTATATACCAGAGATAAAACCAATGAAACATCTAATATGTAGTAGTGGTTAGTGATTAAATGAAATGAGATTAACAATTTTGACTTGTTAGTAGGAAATTCAGAGGGTCAATAAAATTAACGAAACAGAGCAGTTTAACCCATTTGCCTGACATTGGGAAGTCTTTCAGGCCTTTCATGTGAAGAACCTTTTTTAAAAAGTTCATTTTGGGTTTGTTTTTTTTTTTTTTTCAATGTGAAAGACTGAATTAACCAAAGGAAATGGTTAGTTTTCTAATTCCTTTTCTTTGCCTTGCTTTTCTAACTCCTATTACATCAATATTAGCAAAGATTTTTTCTAATTTTATTTTCCAATAAAATTACTTTGAGTTTTACTTATGGCAGCTAGCTGCTTTCTTGAACTACTTACTAATTTTAATTGAGTTGATAAATACTATTAAAAAAACCTAGGTCCTATATATCTTTAGTTGGGAAATGTAATAAATTCAAAATAGAGAATATTTAGAATTCTTTTAAACCTGACATTCACTTCTTGCTTTTCATGTAATTCTTGTTTTAGACACTACCTTTTTAACTTAGTGGAAAATATTTAGTGAATGTGATTGATGGAACTGCAATTTCATCTTGTCACTTTGTGTCTTTATGCTTAGGTTTATTGCATTCTTCTGTTAAAAAAAACTGTTTACAGAATGATTCTGAAGAACCGGCTTTGTCTGTAACCAGCTCTTTTGGGACAATTATGAGAAAATGTTCTAATAATGAAAGCAGTTCTAATAATAATAAAACAATATCTCAGGATCTTGATTATAAAGAAGCAAAAATTAATAAGGAAAAACTGCAGTCATTTATAACCACAGAAACTGGTTATGTGTCATGCTTGCAGGAAAAGCACTGTGAAGATGATCCAAAAAGCCAGAGAGTTTCAGATATAAAGGAAAAAGTATTGCCTGCAGTATTTCAGCCTGCATTGCCACATTCAGAGGAATGTAATGATATTCTCTTCCAATCCCAGGAAAGCTTTTTACATGGCCATGATAATACCACCATTTTAACTCGTAGCTCCAAGGATCTTCTGTCAAATCCAGTTGTGATTTCTAGAGGAAAAGAATCATATAAAATGTCAGAGAAAATAAAATCTGAGAATTGTGAAGCTGGTTTTGAATTAACCAAAAGTATTTCCATGGAAAAGAATCAAGAAACATGTGTTGTAAATGAAAATTCTAAAAAAGCTGAGCTGTTGTCACCTGAAAAATACATAACAGAAGCATCACCTTCTATGAAGGTACAGTTCAACCAAAATACAAATCTCACAGTAATCCAAAAAGACCAAGAAGAAACTACTTTAATTTCAAAACTAACTGTCCCTCCAAACTCTGAAGAACTTTTCCCAGACAAAGAGAATAATTTTGTCTTTCAAACAACTACTGAAAGGAATATTCCTGTTTTAGGAAACATTAAGGAAGTTCATGAGGCAGACCTCAGTTGTTTAAGAGAAGCTGTTCCCAAGAACTCTGCCATAGTAGCATGTACAGACATAGATGACGGACAAGCAGCCAAAGTGTCGATTACAAAAGATTTTGGTTCATCAGATGTAGTCTGTGATCTTGCAGAGAAGAATAGAAATAGTGTAAAGCAACCACCAAAAATGACTCTAGGTCAAGATTCAAAGTCAGATGTCTCGTTGGATATAGATATGAAATCAAACAGAAATAATGATTGCATGGGCAAATGGGCAGGACTCTCAGATTCGATTTCAAGTCACAATTTTGGACGTGGCTTCAGAACAGCTTCTAATAAAGAAATAAAGCTGTCTGAACACAACATTAAGAAAAGTAAAATGCTCTTCAAAGATATTGAAGAACATTATCCTACTAGCTTAGCCTGTGTTGAAATTGTAAATACCGTATCATTAGAAAATCAAAAGAAAGGAAGCAGACCTCATGAACTTGATTCACAGTCAGTTAATACTGTATCTGGGTATGTGCAGAGTAGTGCAGTTGTTTCTGATAGTGGAAATAGTCACACAACTCCTCTAGTTTTATCTTTAAAGGGAGACTTTAACTCAAACCATAATTTAACACCTAGCCAGAAGGCAGAAATTACAGAACTTTCTACTATATTGGAAGAATCAGGAAGTCAGTTTGAATTTACACAGTTTAGAAAACCAAGCCACATGTTACAGAGTAATCCATTTGAAATGCCTGAAAACCAGATAACTGTCTTGAATACCACTTCTGAGGAATGGAAAGATGTTGATCTTCATCTCACAATTAATGCCCCATCTCTCAGTCAGGTGGGTAGCAGCAAGAAATGTAAAGGTATAGTTGGAGGTAAGCAAAAGTTGGCTTGCTTCTCAACAACAAACTGTAACAAAAGTGCTTCTGGTTATTTAACAGATAAAAACGAAGTGGAGTTTAGGGGCTTTTATTCTGCTCGTGGTGCAAAACTGAATGTTTCTAGTGAATCATTGCAGAAAGCCATGAAACTGTTCGGTGACATTGAGAATGTTAGTGAGGAAACTCCTGCAGAAGTAGATCCAGGAAGTTTCTCTTCAAGTCAGTGTAATGATTCTGATGTTTCGATGTTTAACGTAGAAAATTACAGCAATGATACAAATTTAAGTGAGAAAAATAATGAATGCCAACTAACGCTACAAAATAACATTGAAATGACTACTGGCATTTTTGTCAAAGAATATACTGAAGACTACAGGAGAAATACTGAAAATGAAGATAACAAATATACTGGTTTTGTTTGTAACTTAGAATCTGATGGCAATGCTTCAAGTAAAAATGATACAGTTTATATTCGTAAAGATGAAAATGGCTTGCCATGTATTGATCAACAAAACATACATCTAAAATTATCTAGCCAGTTTATGAAGGAGGGAAACATTCAAATTAAAGGTTTGTCAGATTTAACTTGTTTGGAAGTTGTGAAAGCTGAAGAAACATTTAATGTTAATATGTCAAATAAAAAAGAGTCAGCCACTAACAAGATGAGGCAAAATATAAAAGATTTTGATGTTTTTGATTTGTCCTTTCAGACTGCAAGTGGGAAAAACATCAGAGTCTCTAAAGAGTCTTTAAATAAAGTTGTAAATTTCTTTGATGAAAAATCTGCAGAAGAACTGACTAACTTTTCAGATTCCTCAAATTCTGAATTACTTTCTGGCATAAATATCAACAAAATAGACATTTCAAGTCATGAGGAAACAGATATGGTCAAAAACAAAATATTGAAAGGAGGCGACCCAGTTGGTATTAAAAATCAAGTACTGACTCTCCAGCAGAGACCTGAATGTGAAATCAAAAAGATCATAGAACCAGCCATGTTGGGTTTTCATACAGCTAGTGGGAAAAAAGTAAAAATTGCGAAGGAATCTTTGGACAAAGTGAAAAATCTTTTTGATGAAAAAAAGCAAAATAATAGTGAAATCACTAATTTCAGCCATCAAGGGGCAAAGACGCTAAAGGACAGAGAGCTATGTAAAGAAGGGCTTGAATTAGCATGTGAGACAGTTGAAATAACTGCCCCAAAGCATGAAGAAATGCAGTATTCTCTAGAGGAGAAAAGGCTTGTTTCTAAGGAGACAGGCATGCCACCCAGGTTCTTAAGTGATCATTTATACAGACAAAGTGAAAATCTCAAGATATCAAATAGTATCTCTCTGAGAAAAGTACATGAAAATATAGAAGAAGAAACAAGAAAAAGTCCTATAACTTGTTATACAGATCAGTCCACTTGTTCAGCCATTGAAAATTCAGCTTTAGCCTTTTACACAGGACGTGGTAGAAAAATTTCTGTGAGTCAGGCTTCACTATTTGAAGCCAAAAAATGGATTAGAGAAGGAGAATTGAATAATCAACTAGAAAAAATAAATTCTGCCAAGGTTATATGTTTAAAGGAATATCCTGGAGATTGTGTAGGAAATCCTTCATGTGGAAATAGTTCAAACAGTATCATAACTGAAAATGACAAAAATCTCTCTGAAAAACAAGACTCAACTTCCTTAAGTAACAGCATGTCTAACAGCTATTCATATCATTCTGATTTTTCTCATTCCAATGAGTTATTTAATAAGTCAGAGTATCTCTCAAAAAATAAAAGTCATAATTCTGATATTGAGTCAGTAGTGAGGAATGTCAAAGATAGAAAAAACACTAGTTTTTCTGAAATAATATCCACTGTAAGAGAAGCAAACATAAACCCACAAGCTGTAGACAAAGATAGTTGTGTTCAGAAACTTGTCACAGACTCTTCACCATGCAAAAATACAAACACAGCTGTTGAAGTGGCCATATCTGATTCAAATAATTTTGAGACAGAGCAACCTGCACTCAGTATAGCAAGTGATAAAATAGCCTTTGTTTCTCATGAAACAAAAGTGAGAGAGAGGTTTACAGACAACTGCAGGAAGGTAACTAAGCAAAACACTGAGAGTGAATCAGGCACTGGCCGAAAAAAAATTGTGACACATTCTCATAAGGCATTGGGTGATTCAGAGGATATTATTTTTCCTAACTCTCCAGATAGTGAAGAACATAGTATGCATTCACACGAGGTTTTTCCTGACATTCAAAGTGAACACCTTTTACAACATGACCAAAGTATATCTGGATTGGAGAAAGTTTCTAAAACACCACTTTGTCATATTAATTTGAAAACTTCTGATAAGTGTAAATTTAACATGGGAAAATGTCCCAAGTCAGTCTCTTCTGTAAATGTTTGTGGGATTTTTAGCACAGCAAGTGGAAAATCTGTACAAGTATCAGATGCTGCCTTACAAAAGGCAAGACAGGTATTTTCTAAGACAGAAGATAGTGGTAAGCAACTCTTTCCCCAAGTATCATTTAAAAGTAATGAAGAACATTCAAACAAGTTTGCAAGAGAAGAAAATACTGTGATACATACCCCCCAAAATTTACTATCATCTGCTTTCTCTGGATTTAGTACAGCAAGTGGAAAACAGGTTCCAGTTTCTGAGAGTGCCTTTTGCAAAGTTACGGGAATGTTCGAGGAATTTGATTTAATTGGAACTGAATGTAGTCTTCAGCATTCACCTCCATCTAGACAAGATTTATCAAAGATACTTACTCTTTCTTGTATTGATAAGAGAACCTCAGAACACTCTGTAAGCTCCAAAACGGGAAAAGCCTATAATGAAGAGTTTAAATTATCAAACAACTATAACATTGAAAGTGGTTCTTCAGAAAATAATCATGCTATTAAAGCTTCTCCATATCTCTCTCAGTTTAAGCAAGACAAACAACAGTTGATGTCAGGAACCAATGTATCACACATTGATAACATTCGTCTTTTGGGTAAAGAACAAGCTTTACCTAAAAATATAAAAATGGAAATTGGGAAAACTGAAACTTTTCCTGATTTTCCTATGAAAACAAATACAGAAGTTTGTTCTCCTAACTCCAAAGATCCAGAAAAGTATTTTGAAACAGAAGCAGTAGAGATTGCCAAAGCCTTTATGGAAGATGATGAGCTGACAGATTCTGAACTTCTAAGCCATGCCAAACACTCTCATTTTACATGCCAAAAAAACAAGGAAACGGTTTTGATAAATTCGGGAATTGGAAAAAGAAGAGGAGATGCACTTGTCACAGTTGGTAAGTGTCTGTTATTTCCTGTTGGTTTCCCAATCACTTTTTAAATTAAATCCGTAATAATTCTGATATGCTAGGTTGTAGCAATTAGGATATTATACACTGAATATATTTTTTCAGACTTTTATGTGTAGTTTGGGAGAATGCGATTTCACTCGTGATATCACTGAGTCTGTGTACCAAGAAGTCATTGGCTGAGTCCTGTTTACATACATATACATAGAGAGGGAGAGAGAGCGCAGAGGTTCAGACTCTGGGTCTTAAGAACTTTAAAAGTTAGTTTCTAATTATAGGTGTTGCTTAGCTTTTTTTTTTTTTTTCATCCAGGAAGTGTTCTAAAATCAGTTACCATTAGCAAATAGTATTCTGGTCTTAATGCCATTTGGAGTATGTTCTAATTTCTCTTTTAAATGTAGTATAACAACTTAGTTCAATTATTAGGTTAATTGGATGTTTGATTTTTTTTTTTCTGTTAGTATCTCTGTCTAGGAGTAATCTTAAATAATTGAATCTGTTGATTAGTTACAATTAAAGTAAATAAAAACTAACTCTCCAACTTTTAAGTGGATGATCTTAAATACCTAGCTACTGTTTAAAAACTCTAGACTGGTAGAGTAGTTGAGTTACCACAACTTTTCTTGTCCAGTCCCTTCACATTACGGAGAAAGACACTGAAGCCAGTGAGTTCATTCTTCCACTTGGTGCATTTTGCCCTTAAGTCATCCTGGTGGATACAGACTTGCTTAATCAAGTCTTATCCAGGTCACATTCTTTACCAAGTTTATGTTATGGGCAAAGTAGTAAGTTTATAATACTTACCTTAAACTGTTGCTGTTCTCTAGTGCAAAATTATGAGGTGCAGATGCTTAACGATATTCATAATTCTTTCATGGAAAATAATGGCTTTATTTATAGGACCCCGTTTTGTTCATGTGTGTACTAAAGTGGGTTGGCCTTATGCTTAGGAATAAAAACAACTCAGACTTCTACTAAATGTTCTCAACAACATCACTGTTTCATTTCCCTCACTTCTGTTAGATATCAATATATATAGTTTAATCAGCTTCTGGTTACTTGAATAGTACAGGTTCGTGTCAAGCAATTAAGTCACTTTATAATCTAACACTTGATAAAGACTTGCATGGACATTTTTATTTATTAAATCCTTCAAGTTTGCTTTCTTTAATAAAACGTCAATTCCTAATAGCCTGTGGCTTTGTGGTTTATCTCCACCTTGACTCTGTATGCAATTCAGGTTTCCAATAAAACTTGATTTATACTTTTAAAAAAGCATCAAAGAGCAAAGTATCTGTTAACACATTATCTCAGGATGACATGGAAATGCATAACAAATTATGGTTTAAGTTTACTCTCAGCCTTTGTAGAGTTTTTAAATAAGAAGTACATATTGGCTTCCCTGGTGGCACAGTGGTTGAGAGTCCACTTGCTGATGCAAGGGACACAGGTTCGTGCCCCGGTCCGGGAGGATCCCACATGCCGCAGAGCGGCTGGGCCTGTGAGCCATGGCCGCTGAGCCTGGGCGTCTGGAGCCTGTGCTCCGCAATGGGAGAGGCCACAACAGTGAGAGGCCCGTGTATCGCAAAAAATAAATAAATAAATAAAAAAGAAGTACATATTACTTTTGGTAATACTTGGATGTAATTTTGGTAATTTAAAATCTTTTTTCCTACTCACTGACTCTAATTCAAGGACCTATATCATAAATTCCTTCTTGAGTGTAATGCAAAAAAAAAAAAAAGTTTACTTGAAGAAATTTTGTTTGTCCTTATTGCCAGTAAACCTAGGGTTACTAAGTGGCAGCTTATTAAAAAATAGCTTATGTGTGATATCTGGTAACACCTGTTTATCCCTGGACCCTATTAAATAGTGGTATTTTAAATGGTCAAAAAATAATAGAAATTAAATTGATGTTGAAAAATTAATTTTCTCCTTCAAAATAGAATTTTCACTAGTTAGCATATTGTAAGAGTCAGTATTTTAGTTTTAAAAAAATGGACTATAGGCTTTTTTTAAAAAAATTTGATATTATATGTTTTAAAAACATGTATGGAAATTTCCTTTTAGGAGAACCCCCAATCAAAAGAAACTTGTTGAATGAATTTGACAGGATAATAGAAAATCAAGGAAAATACTTAAAGGCTTCAAAAAGCACTCCAGATGGTAAAATTTGCTTTTTATCCATATCTTTTTTTACAGTTACTATACTTAGTATTCTTTGAGTTATTTTTCTTTGGGTATGTAGGTAATTGGGCACGCCTTTACAGTGTGGTTTGTTAAAGCTTACATCTTGCCTTGTTTTGTTATGTGAGCTTTTCCTTCATAATACCTAGTATAATGTGGAAGTTCTCCATAATTGAGAAATGTGAAATGATAACAAAATAATGACTTTTAAAATAAAAAGCTGTAAGAATTTAGTAAGAACTTAGTAAAATACTTTAAGCTCAGGTTCTAGAATCTAGTTGATTTCATAATATTTACATGAATCAGTTATTTAATTGAAAAACAGTGACTTTCAAATTATGTTATTTCTTATACATTTATTAGATGGGATTCTTCAGCAAGGAAGAGCTTTCCCTTAACAACTGGGGATGAACTCTATAGTTCCTCCTAAAAAGGCAGGGTAAATATTGAATTCTTTCCCTTTACTTACCAATTTTCAGAGTAAAGAGTAGTTGGTGTAGTAATCACTACTAATGGTAGTAGAGGAATTTTTTTCTTAGTTGAGTAAAACTGATTTCTTAGATTTTTATTTATAATGTATATATAAAGTTTAAAAGAACACATTATAAGTAATGTATTTCTTTACAAAAGAAAACATTTTTTGATGCTCAAATCATTTCAAATTTGAAAGTGGAAACCTCTTCAAGTATTTCCTAAGAGTTTTTTTTTTAATATGCTTTAATTAACCTTTGAACACTTTCTTGCTTTTTATTTTCACAAAAAGATTTCTTAGGGAGTCATTGTAATTCCCTGCCCCAGTTCTAGAATCCTTAAAATCTACAAAGATCCTTCCAGTGGTTAATATTTTTTAAAAAACAAAATTTGAATGCTAACTATGCTCATAGCTGCTGGTGTATTTTTTATTAATGCTGCATTCTTGGTTTCTAATAACCTTAACATATTTACTTATTTGCTTTATCTTCCAGCCATGGTTCTCAAACTTTTTGATCTCAAGATCTCTTTATATTCTTAAAAATGATTGAGGATCCCAAAGAGCATTTGGTTGTGTGGATTATATCTATTTATATTTACCATATTCAACATTAAAACTGAGAAATTTTAATATTTATAAATATTAAATATTGTGCATTGGTCAGTTTGAAAATATTAGTTCAGAGTTATGCAGCTCTTCCAAACGTTGACACATTTTATTATACAATCTTAAACAATTACTTTTGTTAATGTCACCACTGATCTAATCTGAAAATTTAGTATTGGGAAATTGTCAAGCTAACAGCCAGATACAAGCATTCCAAAATTGTCATTTTGTTTAAAAGCTTGAATTTTACAATTCAGTTTGTTTGGCAGCAAATACTCTCACTTGTTTTTTTGTAGTGATAAGCTCATTTCATTCACTTTTGAAGAAATATCTGCTGCATACCCAAGTCTGAAAGATTGTGATTTGTTGGTTATTCTTTCAAGTAAAAATGGAATTCTTTGGGACAAAAATGATTAGTGCAGTTCACATACAGTGCATTTCCTCAAGACAATTATTGCACTAAAGTATGCAGCAGGACATACCAGCAGTGCTAATGTCAACACAGTGAGAAAGATATATATAACTTCTTCTCCTCCTCCTTCTTTTCCTTTTTCAACTTCTTCTTCTCCTTCTTCTTCTTATTATTATATGATTATTATTACGATAGATTGACAGCTTGGATCCCCTTTAAGGGTTGTGGGTTCCTCCCACCCAGGGTTCCATGGATCACTTTGAGAATCACTGTCTTACAGTATATGTATAATAGCTTCAAGTTTACAATACCAGTGTTAATAAATACCAATAATAAAACTACTAAGGGAAATTTAAGAATTCTTTGCAGTTTTTGTCCTAAGAATATATATCATTAAGAATGTGTAGTCAAAGTTCTGTGTTCAAATGCCACTCAAAATAATTAGTTTGCGGTTAACAATTTAATAATTAGGTTAGATTCGTTAGTTTTCAATTTTAGGGTTTGCTTTTTCTTTTTTAATTTTATATTTGAATATATAGAATGTTTACATAGTTCATTCATCAAAACTACAAAAAGGTTTACTTGGAGAAGCCTGATTTCCATCGCCATCTCCTCTACACTGTTCACCACCTTCCTCACTACCTTGATAACTATTTTAAATGGTTTTTGGTCTGTCCTTTTAGGGTTTCTTTTTGTGAAAATAAGTAAATATGTGTATATATGTTCTCATTACGTTTCTTTCTTACTCAGAAGGTATCAGTATGCATATGGTTTTGTACCTTCTTTGTTTGTTGTTTACTTTGGAATTTCTCTGGAGATCATGCCTTAATGAGTATCAAGAGATCTTCCTCGTTCTTTCTTGTGGTTGTTTAGTACTTGATCATGTCGCTGTATCAGTGTATTCTGGTTTATTCAACCAATCCCGTCCCTACTAATGGACTAGTTTTGAAGATTTAAGAAGTACAAGTTACCTGCTGAGAATGAATAATATCTACAGTTTAGCTTGTCAACCTTCATAAAACTTTTAAATATTATATTTGCATTGGCAATTCACTAACACATTTGAGTTATGATTAACATCAGCTGACTAAATTTATACTGATTTCTTATATATGTTTGCACTGTGAGTTATTTGGTATTCATCATTATCAATTTGTGAATCAAATTTTTGATGGTTATTAACTAAGCATTCATTATATGCATTGAAAAATTTTAAATGTATAATTTTCTCACATTTTTGTGTAAATATTTACAATAATGTGTAATGAACATAGGAAATAAAATCTCCCATTAGATTTTCATTAATACATAATGTAAAAGACATTTCATTAATACATAATGTAAAATAATGTTTTTCTAGGCACAATGAAAGATAGAAGATTGTTTATGCATCACATTTCTTTAGAGCCAGTTACCTGTGGACCCTCTTGGTAAGACATGTTTAATTTTTTTTTTTTAATTCTACTAATATAGTATAGGAAAAATGTGGGGTTTTTAAATAAATATTTCTAGAAATGCTGGCTCTAACATACAGTACAGACATTAACACTTCCCCTTTTTGAAAGCCTGCATCAGGATTAAATAATTCTGTACTTTGGTAGTACTTTATAATGCTGTGCATATTATTATGTCATTTTTAATAACTTTGTAAAGTAGAAAAACAGATTTTATTGCAATTTTGTGGATAAGGTACTGAGGTTGAGAGAGATTAAGGAAATTACTCAAAACCAATTAATAAAGGTGGCCTATATTATATCTCAATTATATTGGTGGAAGTGAAAGAAAAATTAAAGATGGCATATGTTGAAAATATGCTTTTATCTCTCCTCCCTCTCAAAACCCTATTAGTTACTAAGAGAATTTTTTTTAATGTATAAATCTGTAAGTACAGTGTTGTTTCAGAAGAAACAACAAAATTTTAGAAGCTAAAAATCATAAATGATTTAGAAAGACATAGAAAACTAAAACCTAACATTAGAGCAAGCAGAGAAGCTATTCAGTTTCCCCTAAAGAACCTGAGAAAGACTCAAATTGGCAGCAACATGTAATTCTGAAGGTGAGGTAGAAAATACGAAGATTAGTTGAAAATCTGTTTAAGAGACATCTATATCCCCTCCCCCACTGCAGGCAGGCAATTATCCCTCTTCTGTCAAAAGACCAGAAGGTCATTCTCTGGAGAAGATGAATTGGAGGGATTCTGAATTGGGGATGGGGTTGGGGGAAGATTCTGAAAAGAGAGATAAAGTAAAAATCTGGATGTCGAGTAGTGAGACTCCCTAGCCTCCTTCCCACACTTGGCTCCCAAATGCTGGCAGCCAGGCCTTTAGGCGGAAGACTAGACGATTGTTTCTGTGGGTAACAGGAATAGAAAAGACTAAAAATACTGACAGTTGTGGTTACTTAAGTTAAACCGCATACCAGATCACCAGACAGTGAAGCCAACAACTGACAAGCCCACCAGCACACAGCTTCCAGTCAGCTCTTCAGTGCTTCACACTTAAATTAGAATAGATAATCAAGGATCACTAGTCATTGGAAGAAAGCCTCTGGGAAAGATAGTATCCAAAGTACAAAAACCAAAGGACAGAAAAGGAACTTAGAGGAAATAGACCATGCAACAAGAAGAAAACTTCAAAAAAAGTACTAATATTTTCAGGAAAGAGAACATATTGTATCTGTAAAATAAGAACAAGTTGCTATATGAAGAGCTCTTGGAAATTAAAAATATGATGGCACAAATAAATTAACTCAGTAGAAGAAATAGAAGATAAAAGTTATGAAAACTCCCAGAATATAGTGCAAAAAAGAAGAGGAGATGAAAAAAGAATGAAAGATAATTTTAAGTCAGTCCTGTGGCTCTAACATCTGAAGAATTGGACTTTGAGAAAGAAGTAACAGAGGAGAAATACAAGTTTTCAAAGAAATAATTTAAGATATTTTATCAGTACTGAAGGACATGAGTTTCCTTGATTAAAAGGACCCTCTGAGTAAGCACATGAATAAAAATGACCTGTACTAAAGTATATCCTTGTGAAATTTTAGAAAATCAGGTTTCAAATGAAGTTTCCAGAGTCATAATGGTATGAGTCCTCTCATCATTAACAGTGGAAGCTAGAAGGTTATAGATTACAGAGCAATGCCTTTAAAATTCTGAAAGAAAATGATTTTCAACCTAGAATTCTACCACTGACCAAAATATCAAATAAGTGTGAGGATAAACATTTTTCAGATGTAAAGTATCAAAAGGTTTGTCTCCCACACACTTTTCTCAGGGAGCTAACTAAAGTCCATAAATCAGAAGGAGGAAGATATAGGATTTAAGGAACAGGAATTCAACATAGGAGAAAGTAAAGGGAATCATCAGGATTATACAGAAGGGGGAGATCCCAGAATTAGAGCTGTGTGGCTAAACCTAGACAGGTACCCAGACCATTTTGGTAGAATAAAGCCCTGGGAGAGTTTGCCTACCAGAAAAAGATTAAAGCAGAACCTGAAGTATTTTAATGTATTAAGAAACTTCTTGGTAAAGATGGTGAATTGAGCATACTCACCTACTTTAATTGCCTCTCAAATTTTTACCAAAACAACCATGAAGGAATTCATACATACACACATATACACACACACACGTCCCCTCCCCAAAGACAGGGAGAATGGGAGAGGAGAGACCACAGTGACTACATTGTTCAAAGCATACATACAGGAGAAAACTGATTTGAAAGTGGTAGTGGGGAGAGGAGAGAACCAATCATTTTACACTAAAGAAGCCTCAGAAGCTCAGGAACTGGTGAATCTTCAGAATTGGGTGGTGAGGGACTTCCCTTGTGGCACAGTGGTTAAGAATCTGCCTGCCAGTGCAGGGGACATGGGTTTGAGCCCTGGTCTGGGAAGATCCTACATGGCGTGGAACAGCTATGCCCATGCGCCACAACTACCGAGCTTGCGCTCTAGAGCCCGCAAGCTACAACTACTGAAGCCTGCGCTCCTAGAGCCCATGCTCCGCAACAATAGAAGTCACTACAATGAGAAGCCTGTGCACCGCAATGAAGAGTAGCCCCTGCTCGCTGCAACTAGAGAAAGCCCGCACACAGCAGCAAAGACCCAACACAGCCAAAAATAAATAAATTAAGGAAAAAAAGAAAGAAAAAATAATTGGGTGGTGGAGAAGGAGCCAAAATAAGGGTATATAGGTTGAGAATCTATTTAAGATGCCGTCAAATCCCCTCCTTCACTCCATGAAGCTGGGCACTACCTCTTATGCAGTCTAACAAAAGACTAGAGGTTAACTGTCCAGGGAGGGTACAATACAGGGTTTCTTTATTGAACACACTAGGCACAGTGGAAGGCAGGAGTAATATACTGAAGGCAAGGGGATCAGGTTAATGTGTGCACACTGAATGTTGGGGGGCTCTCCTCCCCAGGTCTTCTTCCCCCACTCAGCTTCCAGAATGCTGGTAGCTAAGTTTTCACTATTAGAAGCTTCCAGTTAATCTACAGTGTTGCTTACAATCAGTAACGGTGTACCAAAGGCTTCCAAACAGCTCTGTGATCCCCGATGCTTAAATAGGAACAGACAACCAAAGATTACCGAACATCACAAAAATCAAAAATGAAATAACCAAAAATCAAACTAATGAAAATAACTTAGAAGAAACACTATTCAAGGAGCAGAATGAAAAGAGAATTATATGTATAAAGCTGAGAGTTTGGGTGTGAATGAATGATAGGTACATAGAAAAGCAGCAGAGTTTTAAAAAAATAATAACCCAATGGAAAACAAAAGTTGTAAAGATAGGAATTACAATGAGAATGTACTACATATTAATACCACATATACCTTTTACTAATATAACACACTCAGCTGTAAAAAGTATTTAGTCATAATATACATGTAAAATATTGATAGAATCGAATATGTAACTTGGGAAGATGAGGAAAGGAGAGAGAGAAAGAGTGTTTGGTAAAGTGGAAGTGGTCTTGTAGGAGCTAAATCTCCATTCTCCATGGTGGCTCTTCAATAGAAAAAAGCCCAGAAGAAGCAGTTACTGAGGTGTCACTTATAGATAATGGATGTGAATATCACAGAAGCATCTCAAATTGTAGACAGCAGTTGTAAAATCTTTTCTAATGGTAAATTTTTAAGCCCAAACATATGGTTTAAATTGCATTAATGTTATCTTTTCAAAAATAACTACTTGTGACATTGTTGAAAAAGTCATCGACCTGTATTCTGGAATATATTTTTCAGCAGGCTACTAATATACATGTTTTGAATGTAGAAATCCAGGTGATTTTTAAAATTTTCATTTTCAAAAGTAGGTTGTAATATTAAAAATAAAGTAAATGCTTACTTATCTACATATTACCTGAATTTACTCATATGATGGGAAAATAGTTTTATGCATTTAACAAACAGGTATTAAGCACCTTTTCGAAGTATCTAATTTATACTGTGTTGATAGATGAAAAGATATGTAAGTCCAAGTCAGATTGCTTGTCTTGGAGCCAGGCATGAAAAGAATTATTGTGCTATAAATACTAAAATGAATATAATAAAGTGATGTGAGAGCACAGAAAAATTGGCAGCTTAATTATGTGACAAAAGTTTAATAGGAAAAGTACTTTAGATGGAATGTAAAGAATGCTGGTTAAAGAGGGCATTCCAAATCTGGAAACAGTAAGAAGTTGTGTGACTTTCATCATGGGATTTGTCAGGCTGGGGGTGGG
Source organism: Tursiops truncatus (assembly GCF_011762595.2). Classification (NCBI taxonomy): domain Eukaryota; kingdom Metazoa; phylum Chordata; class Mammalia; order Artiodactyla; family Delphinidae; genus Tursiops; species Tursiops truncatus. The sequence goes on from NC_047051.1 coordinate 8,789,560, forward strand.
CTGAGGACGAGGAAACACAAAGAAATGGAGAGAGTAGGACCAAGAAGGAAGCCTCCTGTATGTCATTTCTGACAAGTCGAAACCTGGATAGGCGATACTTTGTCTTTGGAAGTTTAAGAAGAGACGTGACGTAACCAGATTCGTGTTTTAGAAACAGACCAGAGAGAAAAGGTTGCAAGGAGATTAGTAAGGAACTAAAGGCCTTAGTTTAGTTAGTACATGTGGTAGAGAGCAGAGAGTGAGTGGAAGACAGATTCAAGATTTGGCAAGAGAGTCATTAACTGAGAGTGGCAAAATATCTCCATGTGGATTCAAATAGAGGTCTTGATCATAACTTGCAAAGCAAACTCCTCATTTTCACAATATTTTTCATATTTAAAAACATTGGAGTGAAAAATCAGTGAAAGTAAGTTTTGGAGTACACAGGTTTATTCATTCCTGTGCACTTGATCTCATCTAGGTCTATTCAAGAAAACCAGTCCAGCCATTGTCCCCTCTCTCTCCTGCATTGATCATTTTTCCACCTTACTGGATTAGTCCCATCAGTGTAGGTAGTTGCTATAAATCTCCCATCTTGAAAAGAAAAGCCTTTCTTGACTCCTCTTATCCCACCAGTCCATTTCTATGCCCCACTTAAAGCACATCTTATGAGAATTGTCTCAACTCACTTTCTCTACTTCATCTCTTCCCTTTCTCTCCTGAGCCCATCCCAGTCTTTCATCACTACCCACTACCCCTCATCAAGATTACCAGTTACCATTTTCTTTACTCTGGCTTCTGGGACATCTGTCTTACGTCTCCTCCTATCCCACTGGCTGTTCTTTCTTACTCTCCTTTGCTAATTCTTCCCCTAACTGCTAAAGGTTAAATACCCGCATGGTTCAGCTCCAGATGGCTTCTCTTCCTGCCCTTCCTCCCTAGTATCTCATCCACTCATGACTCTGTATACCATCTATTTGGTGACAGCTCCAAAATTAATATCTTTAGCCCAGATTTCTTCCCTGAACAACATATTTATTCATTCAGCTACCTACTTGACATTTTTATTTGGGTGACTTACAGATATCTTAAATGTAACATCTCCAAAGCTGATATTCTTTCCCCTTACTTGTTTTCCTATAAATGTAAAAGTCTAACAACTCTGCTTTCAAAATATATGCCAAATCCAATCACTTCTCACCATTTCCACCCTTAACACCTGGTTCAAGTCACCATAAAACTGTCTACATTATTTCAACAGAACTGGTCTTCCTGCTTCCTACTTTGCCTCCCCCCACCTCCCTATACACAGTGAATTTTCAGCAAAGAAGCCAGAGGGATCCTTTTAAGTATAAGGCAGATTATGTCATTTCTGGACTCAAAAACTGTTCCATGACTTCCTATCTCATAGTACAAGCCAGAAGTCCTTACCATGGTACGCAGGTTCTTTGTGATCTGGCCTTTTTGCTACCTTTCCAGTCTCACCTGCTAACTTTCCCCTTGCCTACTCTGCTCCAGGCACACTTGTGTCTAGCCCAGTACGTGATGTCTACTCTGCCTGTAGCAGTCTTCTCCCAAATCTCTTCATGGCTTTCCCTCTCACTTCCTTTAGGTCTCTGTATAAATGTCACCTTGTCAATAATGTTTTCCTTACCAGCCTATATAAAATATCGTTTATTTATTTCTGCTGGACACACTTCCTGTCCCCCTTACCATGCTTTAATTTTCTCCATAGCATATGTAATACCAATTGACATATTTACTTGTTTGTCTGTTTCCCCCCACTAGAATGTAGACTCTATTAATTTGTTTTATTTGTCACTATATCCCCCAGCCAGAACACTGCCTGGAAAGTAGTAGGAACACATTAAATACTTGCTGGATAGATGAATGGATAACTAAATAAGTTGTAGGGTAACTTCAAGTTCCATGGGCTTAGGGTTGGGTAAAAGGAAGTATGGGGTTTTCAACAAAATATCGAGGAAGAACATGTACGCTAGGGAAGGTGGTAAGTTTAGTTTGGGACATGCTTAGTTTGAGATGAGTGTGGAACATCAAGATAGGGATGTCTGGTACTAGATGCAGTTCAAAGTATAGGAATAACACCTGGGGAGTGTCGGGCATAAAGATACAGATTGATATTTTTATTGTTAGATGGTAATTTAAGCAATGTAAATGACTCATATCACCCAGGGGAAGTGTCTAGGGAAGAAATCCAACTTTGGAGGCAGGAAGATTTTTAAGAGAAAGAAGAAAAAAACAGTTAAAAAAGAAAAGGAAAGAAAGCAAAAGAGGGACAATCGTGGTGTAAATATTCGCGGTGAGAATTTTAAAAAGGAACAAGTTGTGAAAACTGTTAGAGGCCAAGCAGAATGAGTTTACACATGAAGCTTTTTTTAATTTTGGTATTGGGAGGTCATTAGCAACTTTATTGAGAAAAGTTTCTGTAGAATAGTGGGGAAAATGAGAGTTCAGAGAGTGGAAAGTGAGGAAGTGAAAATAGCTAGTTTAGATTACCTACGGAGGAAGGTTGGCCATGAGGGGTACGTAACAGTATCCGCTTGAAAGGGAGATAAGGTTGAGAAAAAAGTCAAGAGTGGGCAAGGCTTTCTGAATGAAAAAGGTGTAACAGATGATAGAGAAAGGAAGGAGATGGAATATCATTGCAAGAGTGGGGCTCCCGAGGAGACTGGGATACTAGATGGGGTCAAGAATACAGGTGAAGAGGTTACCATGAGAAGAGGACGGGTAGACAGATGTCTGGCGAAGGAGGTAAGTGAGGAGCTGTGATAGACCTGGAAGAGACAGATGGGGGAATCCAGGTTTGACACATTCTCTTCTCTCATGTTTGTAGGTGGTAAAGTCAAAGCCTGGGAGTCAGTGTGTGAGAGATAGTTACAGACTTGGAGAGTGTGGTATTGTTTTGGAGGGCAACCATGATGAAATGCAGAACGGTTACCAGAATAGGATTGCCATGTAGCAATTGAGGGTCTATGAAAAAAAAATACATATTCCAAAACATTTATATATATATATATATATATATATGTACATTTACTGGTAAATAATCAAGCTTAAATATTTTCTCCCCATTGTAGCACAAGTACGGAAAGGCGAGAAATGCAGAATCCAAATTTCACTGCATCTGGTCAAGAATTTCTATCTAAATCTCATTTTTCTGAACACCCAACCTTGGAAAAGTCTTCAAGCAGTTTACCAGTTTCAGGGCAGCCACTTTGTAAGGTTCCTGCCCCAAGAAATGAAAAAAGGAGACACTCGACAACTACAGGCAAACCAATGAAAGTCTTTGTCCCACCTTTTAAAACTAAATCGCATGTTCACAGAGATGAACAGTGTGTTAACAGGAATACTAATTTCGAGGAAAACAAACAAAAACAAAAAAACATAGATGAACATGGCTCTGGTGATCGTGAAAATAATGTTAATGACAGTGAAATTCATCAAACAACAGCTATGCTTTTCACAAAGGGTGAAGAAGAACCTTTAGGTATTGTGTGAAAATTTGTGTTGATGTATTTTTGCCTTTCAGATATATATATTTCTTATGTTAAATAACACCTTGAGGATTTTTGCCCCTTTTATGATGATTACTAATTTCAAAACCTTTTGTATTGCTTTATTTTCTGTCCAAAGATTAAGTTTAAATTACTCTAATGTTTTCTTTCAAAGGTAGCTAACTGTAGACATTCTTCTTAAAAAAAAAAAGCTATTAGACATGCAGTCTAGGACAGCTATTATTGGATTATGATTTTTATCAGGCTACTAATTTTCTTCCAAATTCGAAATAAAAATAATCTATTTCTGTTCTTTTAGAAACATTTATCAAGTAGAAACTTTTTTTCATCCCTTAAGATTTAAAGTTAGAGCAAATTGATATATATCATTTTATAAAACAAGGGTTGTGCTTTTAAATTTTATATTCAATTTTACTTTTTGTTAATTATTTATTCTTTAATAGATTTAATTACAAATCTTCAGACTGCCAGAGATATACAGGATATGCGAATTAAAAAGAAACAAAGGCAACGTATTTTTCCACAGCCAGGCAGTCTGTATCTTGCAAAAACATCCACTATGCCTAGAATCTCTCTGAAAGTAGCAGTAGAAAGCCGAGTCCCCACTGCATGTTCTCATAAACAGGTATGCTTTTGTCTATAATGCTAATTAATAGCTTTTATAGTAATGTGTAACTTTATTTCATTAACTGGCATCTTCAAATTGTTTAAAGAAAACAAATTGATGCAGAAATGGATGAGTAAAATCATCTTGCTTCCTAATCAGCCTGCAGTGGCAACCTCCTCCTCTGCTGTCTTATCCTAAAGTGATCAGTGCTTCAAAATTACAATTTCTCTTTCGCCTTCAAAATGTATTCATTTTATTACTATAAGTGCTCTCAGCTGGGTGTTAAAGTAGTCTCATTGAATTTAAAGTGTGAATGACTCATAACCCTGAACCTGCTAAGAGCCATTTACATTTTTAAAAGGATTCTTATTAAGCCAGTACTATCTAGTTGGAATTTGGAGCAATGGAGAGGTGAGAGTCTGGGCCTCTTCTGAGTTTTTTAACTTAAGAGGTTTTCTTAAACATTAAATTACTTTTTTATCCCCACAACGACTTCCTATGGCAGATGTAGCAGGAGGCATGTACATAAGGGGAATGGGAAAGGTGCAGCAGACTCTTGAATGTATAGGTCATTTATATTATGTAAAAATTTTTTGACTTCCAGTAAGTAAGTTACATATTTTTATAGTGAATATTTTCATATTTAAATGAAAAACTTTGGGTAGATTCAGTTTGGGTGTGTTATAATTTTTTTTTCTGTGAAACATTCTTTTGTTTGATGTTTCTTACTCATTATCAAATTTTTCTATCATTTATTTTGTGCAGCTATATAGGTACGGTGTTTCTAAACATTGTGTAAAAATTAACAGCAAAAATGCAGAGTCTTTTCAGTTTCACACTCAGGATTATTTTGGTAAGGAAAGTTTATGGGCTGGAAAGGGAATACAGTTGGCTGATGGTGGATGGCTCATACCCTCCAATGATGGAATGGCTGGAAAAGAAGAATTTTATAGGTACTCTCTGCAAAAAGAAATTTTGTATTAACTAACTTTTGTATGTTCCATCATCTCTCTCTTCCTCACAAGTCCCTTTTTATCTTTCCTTATCTCTCCTGAACTTAAAAATTTGGCTAGAAATCAGAAGTTTATACATTGAATCATTTTAAGTACATGTGGTTCACTTGATATTCTGTTGAAATCTTTTGAAAAGTGAATTTTGGTTTGTCTTAGGATTTAGTGAATTGGTTTTTCTTAAATTAGGACATTATAGCTTTTATAAAATAAAAACTGATAAGAAAGGTTAAGTGTGAGTTGGCCTTATTGTAAACCCACACACATGTGTATACTTGTGTGGATATTCTCTTTCATTGTGTATTTCAGTAAATATAAAATATAAAAAATAAAGTTAAACAGAAATACTTAAATATCAGTAATACCAAGTGACTAGAAAACTCCAGTGCCCTAAAAAATCAACAGTTTAGGAACTATATATCCTCTTAGGATTCTAGTGTTTATACAAACATAATTTTAAATGTTTGCTATCAGTGAGGTATTACCTCATGCCAATGACAAGAGATAGGAAACCTTTCTCCTGTGCCCTTATTTTTGAGATCTCAGTATATCTTTTTAAGTTTGTAGTTTTGAGAAAAGTGTTAAAATATTTTTTTCTTAAATTTTTGTTATGTTTTTGGAGTATTTTAAAACACGAATGTTATTTACATCTTGGTACTTGTCCCACATAACAAATATCAGCTGTTGATTCTAGTTGGAAAAGTAACAGCTGTATCACTTAATTGTATTAGGTAGACTGCATAGTGTAGAGGTTGAGTGATTACTCTGTAATCAGGTGGGCATGGTTCAAACTGCATTGTTGAGGCTCAAGCTGTGTTTTTGATCATTCAACAAATATTTATTGAGAACCTACTATGTGTCCGATACTATCTTGGGTACTAGGGATAGCAAAACAAAAAAATCTCTGCCCTAATAAATCATATATTCTAGTTTGGGACAGGGAAAGAAAATTTTAAAAGGGAATAAGTAAATGGTATAATATATTAAAAAGTGATAAATACTTTGAAGATAAAGCTGGAAAAAGGGGGTAAGAGAGAGTTAGGTGAGGAGAGGTATACAATTTTTTAAATAGAGTAAGAAGGCAATGTGTAAGGGTACTGATGCTAGTGGTTGGTAGATAGGAGGGTGGAAGTTTATGGAAGTTCTCTTTTAATTACTTCTGTTTATGTAGTGCTGAGAGTGAGAATGGGAAAGGAGGAGGAGTTGTAGATTTGAGCAGATATCAAGAAGAGAACCAGGACTAGAGAAGGAAGTTCTTAGGTGATTTCTAAAAACAATCTCTTTGATAAGAAATATATAATCTAAAATATTATTTTACAGTAAGGATCTCATTTTCCAGTTGAAATAATTGTATTGACTAACATGTTAAGTGAAATTTTTATTAGCATATTTTGATACATGTCATTTTCTAAAATTATAATACTTATTACGTTAACTCATAACAACTTATTGAATGATCTTGTACAATTTAGTTTTTGTGCAAAGAATAGTTGGGGTTATTGAATTCAGTATCATCTTACCTGGTTTTTATTATTTCTTCTACTTTTATTTGTTCAGAGCTCTGTGTGACACCCCAGGTGTGGATCCAAAGCTTATTTCTAGAGTTTGGGTCTATAATCATTATAGATGGATTATATGGAAACTGGCAGCTATGGAATTTGCCTTTCCTAAAGAATTTGCTAATAGATGCCTAAACCCAGAAAGGGTACTTCTTCAACTCAAATACAGGCAAGTTTAAAGCGCTATATTAAGTAATCATATATTGTATGGGTCAGACTTCTGTGCTGTCTGTGACTTGCACATCAGAGCCAGTTGTTGGTGACAGCTGCCATCCCACACTGCTGTTCAGTTGTATAGCGCAGTTCTCTTGTCACCCTCCAGCCCCCACTTAAGAGCAATCACACATTCATACACCCTCTGCTTCCCTCTTCTCCCACCCTCTCCTTAACCTCTTGGCACATGAGAAGAATATGAATTACTAATTTGATCGGCTCTTCAGGGATTGCTAGTAAAGAATTTTTGCATTTTGGGGGTTTTAATATTTAGTTCATATTTTAGCAGTATAAAACTTAATATATTACCAGCTACCAAATTTTAAATTCTCTTCAGTCTCAGTATTCAATAAAGGTATTTAATTTTTATTCTCAATTATTCGGTGACTTTTTTTTACAATGAAATTCTAGACCCACAATTTCTAAAATAATTCTTTTTTTTCCTTTTAGGTATGATATGGAAATTGATAGAAGCAGAAGATCAGCTATAAAAAAGATAATGGAAAGGGATGACACAGCTGCAAAAACACTTATTCTCTGTGTTTCTGAAATAATTTCATTAAGCACAAATATATCTGAAACTTCTAGCAGTAAAATTAATAGTATGGATACCACAAAAGTGGCTGTTGTTGAACTTACAGATGGATGGTATGCTATTAAGGCCCAGGTGGATCCTCCCCTCTTAGCTCTCTTAAAGAACAGTAGACTAACTGTGGGTCAGAAGATCATAATTCACGGAGCAGAGCTGGTGGGCTCTCCTGATGCCTGTACGCCTCTTGAAGCCCCAGAATCTCTTATGTTAAAGGTAAATTAAATTAATGTACACTCTTGGTAAAAATCAGTCACTGATTCAGTTAAATTCTAGAGAGAGTTTACATTTAAATTTTAAAATTTACTTATGCCTATTAAGGATGCTTCGTTTCTTGAAAATGTACTGATACTGTTATTAGTTTAAGTGGCATATTTCTCAGATAGTTAAATATTTGTGTTTTTGGAAAGCCAGAGATATTTACTGAGCTGAAATAATGCAGTTGCAAGTTCAAGAGCAGGAGTAAATTTGCACCGGATGTTTGATTTTGGTACCTGTAGCCCTCATGTTGTTCTCATAGTATTGCTCTGCTTCCACTGTGATTACTTGGCCAAATCTCTGTTCCAGTATGATTAGAACATAAGATTTCAGTGATTCTTGGATATAGAATACTAAAGTACACCTTTCATCTCTATGTAGATTTAAACCTAGATAACAGGACTTTGTCATGTTGAATAGTCTGTAATACTGCTATCAGAAATGACTGCTAATGTTGCACATTCAGATTCACTTTTGAGGTAACCTTGTAAAGAATTTACTTCTGTTGTATTCTGGATCACTGTAATTCAGGAAAGCATTTTAATAAATCAGTCATTTTTAAGTTAAAGAGATAATTTGTCATTAACTTGGGTTGCTTTTAGTCAAGCTGAAACAGGCTTTTGTTTTATGTTGCTTAGAATACCAACGTTGCACTGGCTTTCAATTTTTGTTTTATCAAATCAATATATGTGCATAATTTCAAAACTCAAGTAAAATAAGGTATATAGCCCCACATACACAAAAGCAGTCACTGATGCAACCCTGCCTAACCTCCCTTCATGCTCCCCAAAGGCAGCCACTTCCAATCTCTTTGGCTATTTCTTTTGCTTATACTGTTAGGTCTTCTTTTCACCTTCAGTTTAGACATTAACTGTTAGCTTCCTGCTATGAAAGATGAGGAGTGAAGTCAGTATTCAATGTTTATGTTATAATGACTATGAAAAATATTTTTTGCAACTCAGCATACAGTATACCATGATTACATTTCCTTTCTTTACAACTTACTGCTTTCCCTGGAGTTATTAACTGTCTTGTCTTTTTTGTCTTTCTTAATTTTCTTTATCCTTATTACCAACTCATTCCCACACAGGAGCCATATAAAAATTGTCTCACTATGTTAAAATACCTTTATCAGTTCCATTTCTTTTTCTTGGAGATTCCTTGGATCTCTCCATGTTCCTGCTCAGTTCTGAACTGGTTATCTTCTATGTATGCTGCACAGTTATTCTTGAAATTATTTTCACCTCTTTCTGAGTTAGAAAGCCCTATACTCTGAATTCCATACCTTTCTAGATGTATTCCCTAGCTTTAAGGGCACACAACCGCCAGAGGCTTCTTGAGAAAGGAAACATGCAGGGTTTTTTTATCTTATTACAAGATTGGCTGAATATAGAATTTGAGGTTGAAATATTATAATTCTTTCAGAATTTTGAAGACATTTCCTCTATTACCTTCTTGCTTCTGGTATAGTTTCTGTTAAGTTCAGTGCTGGTCTTATTCCCAGTCCTTTACTATGTGATCTGTTCCTAAGACGTTTTTAAGATTGTCTCCATCATTCTGAAATTTCACAATGAGGTGATTTGGTGTCAGCCGTAAAAGCAGGAAAATTATCATAAAATCTGAAATAGAATTGAATACAGGTATATATTTAACTTATAAATCAATTTATTAATTTGTCCAGATTTCTGCTAACAGCACTCGGCCTGCTTGCTGGTATGCCAAACTCGGATTCTTTTCCAATCCTAGACCTTTTCCTCTTCCCTTGTCATCACTTTTCAGCGATGGAGGAAATGTTGGTTGTGTTGACATAATTATTCAAAGAGCATACCCTATACAGGTATGATGTATTCTTGAAACTTACTCTGTATTTCTTTCTTTAGAGACAATTAATTTGAATGATTGCTGCCTACCCTGTATTTCTGTTTGACACATTATTACAGTGGATGGAGAAGACATCATCTGGATTATACATATTTCGCAATGAAAGAGAAGAAGAAAAGGAAGCAACAAAATATGCAGAAGCCCAACAAAAGAAACTGGAAGCCCTGTTCACTAAAATTCAAGCAGAATTTGAAGAGCATGAAGGTAAAATGAGTTGTATTTACAAGATCTTTTTTTCAGAGTTTTAGAGGCTTCTAACTGGGTGAATTGTCTTTATTTTGAGTAATAGATTTTTTTTTTTCTAATTCTGAATTTTTTCTGATTTGAAAAAAAAAAATTACATAGGTAAACAGATAAGCATTGAATTGGCCCCGAAATATCACATCTTTATTCAACATAATGAGCTTTTAGATCCTCACAAATTGTCTTAGGCAATTAAACATTACATACCTACAGCACTTTTCAGAAGTCTTAATTAAACTGGCCCGTAAGCTTTAGTACTAAAGTATTTGTAGCATCAATTTTTGGTATTAGAGTAAGAAAAGCAACAAGGGAAAGAACTATCAAATTATTCTCCCCAAGCTGTTTGTCATTCTCTTTCCTCTGTGTCCTTATCTACATAATAGAACTTGCATTTTTGCTGTTGTAGTTGTTGATCTTTATGTTTTTATACCTGGAACTAGAGCTTATTTTCCCTGTGGCATCAATTTGAAAAATAAAAATTATAGTGTTTTATGCTTAAAGGATGTGAAATTTTACTTTTTTTATCTACCTTTTTTATTGCAGAAAATTTTATGTTCTGCATTTCTTCATGATTTTCTTTATTTTTTTAAAATTTTATTTTATTTTTTATACAGCAGGTCCTTATTAGTCATCAGTTTTATACACATCAGTGTATACATGTTAATCCCAATATCCCGATTCATCACACCACCATCACCCCCCCTGTCGCTTTCCCCCCTTGATGTCCATACGTTTGTTGTCTACATCTGTGTCTCAATTTCTACCCTGCAAACCAGTTCATCTGTACCATTTTTCTAGGTTCCACATATATGCGTTAATATACGATATTTGTTTTTCTCTTTCTGACTTGCTTCACTCTGTATGACAGTCTCTAGATCCATCCACGTCTCTACAAATGACCCAATTTCATTCCTTTTTATGGCTGAGTAATATTCCATTGTATATATGTGCCACATCTTCTTTATCCATTCATCTGTCGATGGGCATTTAGGTTGCTTCCATGACCTGGCTATTGTAAATAGTGCTGCAATGAACATTGGGGTGCATGTGTCTTTTTGAATTATGGTTTTCTCTGGGTATATGCCTAGTAATGGGATTGCTGAGTTGCATGGTAGTTCTATTTTTAGTTTTTTAAGGAACCTCCATACTGTTCTCCATAGTGGCTATATGAGTTTACATTTCCACCAACAGTGCAAGAGGGTTCCCTTTTCTCCACACCCTCTCCAGCATTTGTTGTTTGTAGATTTTCTGATGATGCCCATTCTAACTGGTGTGAGGTGATACCTCATTGTAGTTTTGATTTGCAGCTCTCTCATAATTAGTGATGTTGAGCAGCTTTTCATGTGCTTCTTGGCCATCTGTATGTCTTCTTTGGAGAAATGTCTATTTAGGTCTTCTGCCCATTTTTGGATTGGGTTGTTTGTTTCTTTAATATTGAGCTGCATGAGCTGTTTATATATTTTGGAGATTAATCCTTTGTCCGTTGATTTGTTTGCAAATATTTTCTCCCATTCTGAGGGTTGTCTTTTCGTCTTGATTGTAGTTTCCTTTGCTTTGGAAAAGCTTTTAAGTTTCATTAGGTCCCATTTCTTTATTTTTGTTTTTATTTCCGTTACTCTAGGAGGTGGATCTCATGATTTTCTTCATTGTTTAACTCCATGTTCTAAATAAATTTGCAGGAAAATGGGACTCAATATTTGATTTGCTTAAAATTATCACTAGCTCATAATTAAGTGAATCATGAAATCATTTAATTACATGAAATCACTTTCATGTAAATCATGTAAATTTCATGTAAATCATGAAATTTACAAATTGCTCTAATGAAGTAAACTCTTTGTAGGAGAACTTATTAAACCATGAATACACTAGTTTCAAATTTTCCTGGAGAACTTTTAGCAGATAAGTGGTTTATTTTTAACCTTCCTTCTTTGGGTGTTTTTTTTGTTGAGTTCTCTAGTTTTCAGAGTTCTTAAATTTATAGTTCAGCTAATTAGTGTTGCTTTTTTCCTAGAAAATATAACAGAACGATGTATACCATCACGTGCACTAACAAGACAGCAAGTCCGTGCTCTGCAAGATGGTGCAGAACTTTATGAAGCTGTGAAGGATTCACCAGACCCAAGTTACCTTGAGGTGAGAGAGTAAGCTGGCCTACAGTGAGGCTAATCTTCATCCTTCAAGGTGGAAAGCTATAGTCACTCATCTGGCCACTACAGGAAGCACTGTGTTGAAATGCTGTGTTTCTCCAAGGGATGTGTACCTCAGTGATGGGGTCCTCAGTGATGTACCAAACCAGGGTGCTACATTTCTACTTCTGTACCAAATAGAGGATGAGAGGGTTAAATAATTTATATATTAAATATGGTTTAAAATGCAGGCAAAACTTGCTTATTTTTAAGATAAAACAAGTACCTTCAGAGCACTGTCTCAGTTTCCATGTTCTCAGCTCTTTCTCAGATCCTACGTAGAGTTTATTTCATAATCCTCTACCTTAAGGATACTTAGGTGGAAAACTTTCAGAAGCACAAAAATGTGTTACAAATAGCATAGGCTTTAGATCATGGCTCAACCATTGATTAGCTAAGCAAACTGGATATGAAAGAGCTATAAAATGGGCACAAAAGATGTTTTAGGATCAAATTGGATAATGTATGTAAAGGGTACTGTTAACAAAGTTCTATGTAAATGTTATTATTAGAGTATCATTTCATACATTAAGGTAGGCTACTTCCTAAATTTTTAGACACCTGGGTATCTAATTAATGCAAATTCTAGGATTAGTTTGCAAAATAGGGAGGAGGGGAAATTTTAGGAAAACAGTTTATTGATTAATCTCATTTATTTGATGACAATAAATGTTGTATATAACCTTAACTTTCTTAAATAATGGGACCTCAAAATAAAGAATACTCTGCTCGGAGAGTGAGCAGTGCTATTCTGAACAGAATTCCCTTATATTCCCAAATGTTACAACTCAGATTCTCCCTGTGGGAAGTGAGTCTGTTTCAAGCCTGTGAGTATACTTGCTACAAGTCTGTAAGGCTTTATTATGCTCTCCTGAGAAATTATTTGCCTCTGTCTCTTTATGTTTGTTGAAGCTTATGAAGATAGTTTTAATTTCATCCATAAAATTTAACAAAATGTTATTCTGGTTTCCTTTTATAAAATTTACTTATAAGGAGAAAGGGGGCAGAATGAGAGTTGGAGGACTAAGTTCTAGACCTGGCTCTGCCCCTGTGTAGCTGGACAGGTGATTTCTCTCTCGGACCTCCTCTCTGCCATCTGCCAGGGGAAAGCCTGAGAGTAGCTTATCTCTAAGGTTCTAAGTTTATGTGATTCTATGAGAGTCACTGAATCATTCTCAGAGGGAAAAATTGCCATCAATTTCTAAAATACCCTGTTAAGAGGACTTGTTTTCAGTGACAGTGTTTAGTATTGTGGGACTTCTGAAATCACATATTGTTTTTTTAATTCATGTTTAAGCTAAACACTGCCTATTTAGGAAGACCTTTGTAGGGCACAGGGATTTTATAATCTCCCTTCTCAGTATAGATTAGGGTATTAACATGGGTAAGTCAGCAGCAGTCTAGTAGGTTATATGTCAGGATTTCTATTTATTTTATTTTTGGTTGATTTTTTTTTTTGTTAATACTGGGTGAGGTTCCCAGGACGGTCAAACACCAGTTTGCTAAATGATTGGGAGAGAAATGTAGAGGCAGAGCGAAGTGCTTGTAGTACATATTTGTTTTAAATTGTATCTACTGTTCCAGGGTTAATGAAATTATACTATAGGGGGATAAGAATGAGTCCCCTTGAGTCAACCCCTTCCTATATGCCTCTGTAAATTATTTATTCTGTCTGTACCTCAGTTTCATCATCTACCACATGGAAACAGGAATAGTACCTACCTCATAGGATTATTGTAATGATTAAATGAATTAATACATTACCCACACATAGATCTATTTCTCAAATATAATAGGCATTCAGATGTTAACCATTTATAATGTCAGTGTTGATGATTATGATTATCAGAGTATATTTATAAGTAAGGGTTGTTTTGGCCCTAGGTAAATTTTTCATATTTATTTATTCATTCATTCATTCATTTATGGCTGCGTTGGGTTTTCTTTGCGGTGCGTGGGCTTCTTATTGCGGAGCGTGGGCTCTAGGCCTGAGGGCTTCAGTAGTTGTGGCCCACAGGCTCAGGAGTTGTAGCATACAGGCTCAGTAGTTGTGGCTCATGGGCTCTAGAGCACAGGCTCAGTAGTTGTGGTGCACAGGCTTAGCTGCTCTGTGGCATGTGGGATCTTCCCGGACCAGGGCTTGAACCCATGTCCCCTGCCTTGGCAGGCTAATTCTTAACCACTGTGCCACCAGGGAAGCCCTGCCCTAGGTAAACTTGTCACAAAGATTAGTAAACTGTTTAAGTCACTTGAAAATATTTGTTATGTGATAAGCTGAGTACATTAATCTCAATTTTTATATTGTTACATCCTTAAAGTGAACTAAATTCTGTTGTATTTTGACCCCATTTAAAGAGATTCATTTACAATAGATGAGGTGGTTTGTTTCTATTTTGTTTGCTTTTTATTCCAAAATCATCTGCCTCAATGTACTCAATGGACACAGGGTTATTTTAGTGAAGAGCAGTTAAGAGCCTTGAATAATCACAGACAGACGTTAAATGATAAGAAGCAAGCCCAGATCCATGTGGAACTCAGGAAGGCTATGGAGTCTGCTGAGCAAGGGGAACAGATTTTACCAAGAGATGTTACACCTGTGTGGAAGCTGCGTATCACGAGCTGTAAGAGAAAGGAAAAAGATTCAGGTCAGTATGTAAAGTTTTTGTTTTTATCAATTTTAAGTTTAAAAAATTATTATTAATAAAATTATTTCAAATGGTAGATAAAATGTTAAGAGGAGCAAAAATGGGCTACCAGTACCCACAAAAGATAATATAACCCTTAGACCTTTATTGTCCTCAGTATTTATTTTTAAACAAGAACTCTCAATGATTATCATTTCTTATATTGTGTCTTTTTCCTCTTTCTCTAGTTGTGTTGAGTATCTGGCGTCCATCATCAGATTTATATTCTCTCTTAACAGAGGGAAAGAGATACAGAATCTATCATCTTGCAGCATCAAAATCTAAAAGTAAATCCAAAAGAGCTAACATACAGTTAACAGCAACAAAAAAAACGCAGTATCAACAACTACCGGTATAAATTTTTCATCATGATTTTTCAATTTTGATAGATGTGTATTTGTTTATTGAATCTACATATACTGATATTTTTTTTTTCTTGTAGGCTTCAGATGAAATTCTATTACAAGTTTATCAGCCAAGGGAGCTGCTTCACTTCAACAAATTATTGGATCCAGACTTCCAGCCACCTTGTTCTGAGGTGGACCTAATAGGATTTGTAGTTTCTGTTGTGAAAAAAATAGGTAATACACAGTGTATTTAATGGTAGCTTTTTATTGATGCTTTTGAAAAACATTATATTTTAAAATTTGTCTTCCTTGTGATTCATTGGAGCTACTAATAGGTAAGTTTGGTAACTAGTGACTTGAAAGTAAGCTTTTTTAACCTCGATTCTTAATGAAAAGCAATTCTACAATATTACAGGGAAACAACTTACATCCCATTCTGTGCTGCTTAATTTTAAAGAAATTGCTAGAAAATGTTTTGCATATTAGTCATTACTAGACAAATAATTATAATCTTCTGCAGTTCACTGAGCTATCAAGCCTTCACCTCCTACTTCAGTCTTTACCACTTTCCAACATCTTAGCCAAATTCATTTATATTTTATTCCTTCAGTATGACATTGCTCGTTCCTCCTTCCATACCTTGTTCCATAGATTTTATCTGAAGGCAAGTGTAAAGGCCCAACTATGTCTCATCTTAAGCACGAAAGCCTTCCATTTATTGATTATTTTGTGCCAGGCCCCCTCAGCACTTGGTTTCACCACTCTCACCTCCCAGAACGCTGTCCCTCATCCCCCTTCAGCTGTGTTGACACCTTCCTTGCTATTCTTTTTTTTTTTTAATTAATTAATTTATTTATTTTTGGGCTGTGTTGGGTTTTCGTTGCTCTGCATGGGCTTTCTCTAGTTGCGGTGAGTGGGGGCCACTCTTCGTTGCAGTGCGCGGGCTTATTGCAGTGGCTTCTCTTGTTGCAGAGCACGGGCTCTAGGCACGCCGGCTTCAGTAGTTGTGGCTCACGGGCTCTAGAGCGCAGCCTCAGTAGTTGTGGCACGCGGGCTTAGCTGCTCCACGGCATGTGGGATCTTCCCAGACCAGGGCTCAAACCCATGCCCCCTGCATTGGCATACGGATTCTTAACCACTGCACTTCCTTGCTATTCTTGAGCCCACTTTCATCACAGAGCCTTTACACTCACTGCTGCCTCTCCCAGAAACCCTTTTCCCCAGGCGGCCACATAGCTGGCCCCCGTGGCTCCTTAAAGTCTCTGGTCAAATGCAACCTCGTAAGAAGCCTTTCCCTGAGCACCCTTTGTGAAAGAGCTGTACTTTCTCTGCTCCCAGCCTAGCACTTTTACCCCTTTACTCTGCTTTATTTTTCTCCATAGCACCCACCAGCACTAACAATACATATTTATGGGGTTTTTTGTCTCCCTCTTCTGGAATGTTAGCTCTCTAAGGGCAGACACTTTGCTACTGCTGTATCCTCAGCTCTTAAAACAGTGCCTGGTTCAGGGTAGGGTCTCAGGTCAGTGGATTTCTTGTTTATCAACTGCCCTGTCACAGTTTCTCCCTTCCTCAGTTCCTTGGCTAAGGTTTATTGTCAATGTTTTCTTCACGAAGGTTTCAAATGTGCCATATTCCATGAGTTCCTTATATGTTTGAAATCTGAACCTGTTGCTCTAATTCTGAGACTGTATTTTGGCAGCCATAATAATATGGGTTCTTGCTTCTTTCTTCCCTCAGAACTTTGTAGAAATTGCTCTTTTGACATTGAACAGTCTGGGACTGGCCTAATTTTTCCCCCATTTAGGTGATTGTCTTTTTATGTCTAGTTGTCTGAAGAATAAGTTTTTAAGTCCAAAAGTTTAAGCTATGTCTTAGTATAAGCAGTCTGTATACAGTTCTCCTGGAACACAGATGCCCTTTTAATCTGCAGATTCAGTGCTTTCTTTGTATCAGAGAAATTCTGTAACATCTTTGAATAAATCTATTTCATTTTTGGGATTTCTACTTCAAGGACAGCAGTTAGTCTTATGTTGGATTATGCTTCATTCACCATGATTATATCCAGCCTTTATGTCACTAGTTTTATTCTCTGCAATATATTGATATGTTTTATTCCTTGCTATTTGTAATGCATGCATTTGTCCCATTATGATAGTATACTGGTGTCCTCAGTTTATTTCTCTGGTCCTGCAGTCTCCTTTTTATCTTGCCGGGCTATTTTTCATCCCATATCCATATGCAAACTTTTATTTCATTGAGTATATGTTCCTATTAAGTTCAACAGCATGAATCAGTTTTGAGGACTTCAGAAATTTTCTTGTTCTTCTAGTTTTCTTTACTTTATGGGATGTGCTCTTTGTTTTTTGCTTTGCTCTTTTCCTCTTTTTATTTAACGTGTTTTTGTTTAGTTGTGTTTTAGTGCTTTGTGGGGTGTTCTTTGACTGTAGTACGTTAATATGCTACATGGTTTTTGTAGCATTTTATTTCATCTTGGTCATACTTGGGTGACTCCACTCGTTATATTATTGTTATAGAGGATGCGTAACTTTTATTCAGTTCATCAGTATTGAATGCCTTTTATGTGCCAGGCACTTTTCTAAATGCTAAGTATATAGCAATGAACAAAACAGACAAGTATCCCTGCCCTCATGGAGCTTACATTATGGTCGAGGAGGGAGATCACAAACAAAATAAATAGCACATATAGTTTTCTTAGTATGGCTAAGGAAAAAAACTAAGTCGGGAGTGACAGGTAGGATCGGGGGAAGGGGAGAGGAATGTAGCTTTAGATAGGGAAGTGAGGAAAGACCTTACCGCAAAGTTATGTGAATGAGAATTGAAGGACTAGAGGAGAGAGGCATGTGGACATCTGGGGAAGGAACATTCCAGGCAGGAGGAATGGCAATTACAAAGGTCATGTTACAGGTGGATCCTCCCTGGTTCCTTTAAGTATTAGTAGAGGCCAGGGAGTGAGCAGTAACAGCTGGGAGGAGGGAGTGAAGGACCAGGTAATGGCGTGGTCCTTGCATATACTCTTAACTTTTTCTCTGAAGGTTTCAAGTAGAGGCGTTGACACCACCTGATGAGGTTTTCACAGGATCACTCAGGCTGCTATACTGAGAATAGACTGTAGGGCGCATGAGACTCCAAACAGGAAAGTCAGCTGGAGGCTATTGTAGAAATTTAGGCAATTGAGAATAGTTTGGGGCAAACAAAAGCAATGGGAGTATCCAGAAATTGTCAGACTGTGGTTGTATTTTGAAGGTAGAGGGACAGTGTGGATGAAGAGAGGAATCAAGGAGTGAGGGCCAAGGTTTTGGTCTGAGCAGCTGGACAAATGGAGTTGCCATTTCCTGAGGGGGCTGACCACGAGAAAAACAGGTGTGCAGGGAAGGTCAGGAGCTCAGTTTTGGACAGTTAAGTTTTAGTTGCTTAATTTACTTAGAGATTTCTACTTGACAGCTGGATATAGTTCTAAGGGAATGGACTGGGCTGAAGATGTAAGTTGGGAAGTCATAAACATACAGGTGATGATTAAAGTCATGAGACTGGGTAAGGTCGCTGGGTGTGGGAGTAGATAGAGAAGAGAGCCAGGGCCTGAGTCAGGCCCGTCAGAAGGTATTTGATAGCAAAGAGAGTGAGGTGAGGCTAAGAAGGGAGGGGTCGGAGGTGGTGTCCAAAGAGGCAATGTGCAAAGCTCTCTGGAGACTGAGTCCGGGGAGTGCAGGATGAACTGGGAGCCTGGGCTTCTTGTGGAGACAGACATGCGATTAGTTCTCATGGTCCCACAGCAGACTGTGGTGTTGAGATGAGATGCATGGGAGAAACTTGCCAGCATCCCACTGCAGTTCTTGACTTTTTCTCTGCTGTACCCAAGACCAATTTTCCCCCTTAGTTACTGTATGAGGGCTGCGTATTTCAGTTCCTATCCACTATATATTCCATATCCCTGGAAGATATTAACTCTGTTCTAGATCATTTTCCCTAGCTCAGTGAGTAACCTCACCTATTACTTTGCTGAACCATAAACTGGGTGGCTTAAACAACATACTGTCTCACAGTTCTGAAGACTTGAAGTCCAAGACATTGGCAGGTTTGGTTCATTCTGAAAGCTGTGAGAATCTGTCCAGTGCCTCACTCATAGCTTCTGATGGTTTGCTGGCAATCTTTGGCCTTCCGTGGCTTGCAGATGCATCACCCCAGTCTCTGCCTTCATCTTCACATGGCACTCTCCCTGTGTGCGTGTCTGTGTCCAAATTTCCCCTTTCTATAAGGACATTGGATTAGGATGTACTGAAATGACCTCAACTTGATTTTTGTCAGCAAATAAGGTCACATTCACAGGTTAGGACTTCAACATCTTTTACAGGACACAATTCAACCCATAACACAACTGTTATCCTGTCAGTCAACCTTGATCACCTGTTTTACACCATAGCCATTTTCATTATTTCTGATCAGAAGAAGAAAAAGTAAGGATACCCATTCTATTTGCTTTTCTTCAGATTTAAGGATAACAGAATTCTTAAAATGTGTGTCATTTCACCAATATGGGGAAGGAGACTAGAAGCTGAGCCCTCCTGTGTTTGGTTCTGTCCACAATCTTGTTTATTTCCTTCATCACCAACTTTTAAATTTTATATCAGGATATTCCTTATTTGTATGTTTTTGGTGGACATTTCTTCCTCTTTTTATTTTGACATCAAGTATGAGAGAAAGAAATTTCTATCAGAAAGTTTCGAAGTGCCGCCTTAAGCCTGAAATACCAGTTCTCCAATACCTAAATCTAATCATGATGTTTCCTAGCTTAAAACCTTTGGTGGCTCCCTGGCCCTTAGAAAATGAAACCAAAACTCCTTCAGATGCCTGAAAAAACATTCAACCTCCTGCCTTGAACCACCACCCCACATACCTCAGTTAAACTGTACAGTTTCACATTCTTGATCCACTAAAGCATTTAACATTCCTACCTCTAAAAATTCATTCACTTTGCTTAGAATGGCCTTTTCCTTCCCATCTTGATGAATTTCCCCTATTCATTATTCAGCTTACATGTTGCCTGCTTCCCCATGGCCTCTGTAACAGAATGTGTTGTCATATTGCATTGAAATTTTAGCACCATAAGCAACAGGTTGTTTTGGAAATCCTGAGCTTTCTCTAAATTTAGTTATTTTGATTTGTTTTTACCATTAGCATACCAAAATGAATGGCCATATTTAGAGATTCCTTGTATTTTTAAATTTATCTAACACATACATAAATGAAGTTCGATTTTTTGTTTTCTACTTTTTGGATTTTGTTTTTTCCATTTTAGGTCTTGCTCCTTTGGTCTATTTATCAGATGAATGCCATAATTTATTGGCAATAAAGTTTTGGATAGATCTTAATGAAGACATTATTAAACCTCACATGTTAATTGCTGCAAGCAACCTCCAGTGGCTACCAGAGTCCAAATCAGGAATTCCTACTTTATTTGCTGGAGATTTTTCCATGTTTTCTGCCAGTCCAAAGGAGGGCCATTTTCGAGAAACGTTCCACAAAATGAAAAATACTATTGAGGTAAAATTAGCTTTGAGCATTATCATGCATGTTCGCATTTTCCTATTTCAAGTCAAATGTCAAGGAAGTGGCAGCTTTTATGAAAATTGGATTGTTGATGTATAATGTAAGTTGAGTTTTCATCATATGTCAATTGTTCA
This sequence comes from Tursiops truncatus, assembly GCF_011762595.2. NCBI lineage: Eukaryota > Metazoa > Chordata > Mammalia > Artiodactyla > Delphinidae > Tursiops > Tursiops truncatus. The sequence goes on from NC_047051.1 coordinate 8,810,357, forward strand.
TGAACCTGAGGAGATATTGAGTGACAGCTAGCTATCAGGGAGAAAAGAGTGATTTGAAAAGAACTGAATTAGGAAAAGTTGTGAGAAGGATGTTCAGAGATATATAGACTGTGTAGGCAAACTGGAAATTGGTTAACAAGAATTATGAGTTACCCATGATTTACAGCACTTGGCAGTGTAATTAATTAATAACATTTAGAATCCAAATTTACATTTTAGGGACCTCCCTGACAGTCCAGTGGTTAAGACTCCATGCTTCCACTGCAGGAGGTGCAGGTTCAATCCCTGGTCGGGGAACTTAAGGTCCTGCATGCCATGCAGCACAGCCAGAAAAAAAATTTTGTTTAATTTACATTTTAAACTCTATATCTGATATTTTATACAGTTTATACCTGTTTTTGATTTGAAATAATACCAAATAGGAGAACAAAGTTTATTGAGTGCTTACTGTATGTCTGGCCTCATTCTAAGCCTGTCTCATTTAATTCTCCCACCAACATTATGAAGTAGGGCAGTGGTCCCCAACATTTTTGGCACCAAGGACAGGTTTCATGGAAGATAATGTTTCCACGGACGGGGGCGGGGGAGGAGGGGGCGGGGCGGCCGTGTGTGGGTCAGGCGGTAATGCGAGCGATGGGGAGCAGCAGATCACTCGCTCGCCTGCCACTCACCACCTGCTGTGCGGCCTGGTCCCTAACAGGTCGCAGACCAGTACCAGTCCGTGGCGGGGGGTTGGGGACCCCTGAAGTAGGGAACTGTTTTCCCATTTCATTGATGAGAAACAGAAGTTAAGTCACACAGCCAAACTGGTAGAACCAGGATTCATACTTAAGCCATCTAAATGCAGAGCCCGAACTATTAACTACTATGCAATGCTGCCTCCCAGTAAAATTTTGGATTTTATAAATTGCTAACTTTTGAAAAATCTACAGAAGATAAGCCTCTTCTTTCTGTAGTTTAATATTTGAAACGTGTGTTAGTCAAAATTCATATAAATAAAATATTTTAAAAGCATTAGAGTAGCTAGCTATATAAAGAAAGTTTGTATGTTTTACCTAGACTTGATGCACATCGTGAAGAATAACACCCTGATTTATCTGGTTTCTAAACTGGGGGTTACATTCGTTATTTGGCTCCCATGCAGAGTACCTATTGCTTACATCCCAGATTTTCTCTGACACCATTCAAGGGCAGTTCAGAGATGACTGAGTGTCATTTATGTATCATTTTAAAGTTTAACAAAATGCTCTTAGAAATTAGGTTAAACCATAACCAAATTGCTGGTATTTGACCATTTGTGACTTCTGAAACAACAGTTTCATGTGGTATAACCAAATGTTATTTCAGTTAATTCCTGGAACAGACATGAAGCAGTTCTCATTTTACTCCTAACCTAAGGAGTACTCTGTGAGATGTTAGATGATTTACGGCTGTTAGGTAGTAAATAAAACTGAGACTTGAGTCCCAAATCCAGTATCATACGATAACTTGCTGATTAAACCAGATGGTTGGGAAGCTCTCTTACATTTCTTTATTTCCCTGACACACACACACACCCCTTTCCTTCTCTCCCTCTAACAGTTGACAGTTGCTATCAAATTTGGGGTGTCTCATCCTTTTTTTCTGGTCTGCATTTTTTGCTTCTGATTTTAAAGGTAACCATTTATCTTTTCTGAAAACATGAATGTGTAGGTTTGCATTTTACAAAACAGCTCTTCCAATTTATTTTCTTAGAATATCGATATATTTTGCAATGATGCAGAAAACAAGCTTATTCGTATACTTAATACAAATAATCCCAAGTGGTCCACCCCGACTAAAGACTATACATCAGCACCACACACTGCTCAAACAGTCCTTGGTACAGGAAATAAGTTTCTGGTAAGTTAATCGAAATTTAAGGAATTTTATAAATATTATATAGAGAGGCAACAACATATTCTGATGTATACCTAGTAAACATGATAAAATGTAATTAAACTTAATTAGAAAGTGTCATTAATTGTTAAGTGCCTCCTGTAGGTATAGGTTATCTGGAAATTTTATCTTGTTTATTGAAGCCAGAGTGTAACACTCTTTGGGGCAAATTTTATAAACAGTTGCTTTGATTTTTAGCATTCCAAGTACATTTGATTGAAGAAACTTTTTTTGCCTGTGTCTTTTTGCTTGGAGGACTATTCTATATAATTAGGGTTGTTTCTAAGTTCAATTTGATTTAACTCTTTAAATCACAATAAAAGCAAATCAAGCTGAAGTCTGTAATATTGGCTAAGGACTAATTCTTTAGCTAACACTTGCTAAGTTATGTATATTAACTCATTTAATCCTCACAACAACCCTCTGAGATAAAAATTATCTCCATTTTACGGATGAGGAAACTATGACATACAGGAGGGGTTAAGCAACTGCCTCCAGTCACAAAACTAGAAAAGTAGGAACACAGGCAGTCTGTATTCTTAAAATGGTTTTTAAATGCTTATCTTTGTTTAACTTGTTAATAACAAAAAGGAAAAGATTAAAGCATAAGTTATGTCCCCTACCTCCTGTTTAGCTTTTAATCTTCATCTTTCTTTTCATGTCATTTTTATATCCTCTTATGCAAAAATATTTCCTTCTGGAATAATAATATGAATGTCTCTTGAAATCATAGCCACTAGGAGAATGAAAGTGTGTGGCATTTAAATATTTTTTAATGAAAAGCTAATTTGATTTTGTTTTATATATTGGGACATAATTATATAGGCTACTTAATTTTTTTTATTAGATGTCTTCTCCCAGTAGTGAGATGGATTATCAAAGTCCGTTATCACTTTGTAAGCTAAAAGGGAAGTCTGTCTCCACACCTGCAGCAGCCCAAATGACTTCAAAGTCTTGTTGCAAAGGAGAGAAAGAGACTGATGACCCAAAAACCTGCAAAAAGAGAAGAGCCTTGGATTTCTTGAGCAGATTGCCCGTACCTCCACCTGTTAGTCCCATTTGTACATTTGTTTCTCCAGCTGCACAGAAGGCATTTCAGCCACCACGGAGTTGTGGCACCAAATATGAAACACCTATGAAGAAAAAAGAATTGAATTCTCCTCAGATGACTCCACTTAAAAAATTTAATGACATCTCTCTTTTGGAAGGTGATTCAATAGCTGATGAAGAACTTGCCCTGATAAATACCCAAGCCCTTTTGTCTGGTTCAGCAGGAGAAAATCAACTTAAATCTATCAGTGAGTCCACTAGGACTACTCCCACTGGTCCAAAAGATTATCTCAGACTGAAAAGGCCTTACACTGCATCTGTGGTCAAAGAACAAGGGAATTCCCCAGCCGGGACTGAAGAACAGAAGGCTAACATGCAGGACACAAGTACAATGAAAACTACATCCAAGAGACTGCAAAGGCGACAAAAACCAAAATGATGATAAATTAGGTATTGATACAACCTTTCCAGTTTGTAAAACATATACAATTTCAAACTCTACATCAGAATTTGCATAATGAGAAAAAGGAAAAAGTTCAAAATTTATCTCTGTGCTTGTATATCACAGCAATGCTCTTCGCCTGCTTCTACTCTTATTTCAATTATATATCTTAAAACTGTGACTGTATATTAACTAATCAAGAAAAAATCTCCTTTGAATCTTTATGACTAGATTTGGTCACTATAAATATTATTTTACAACCGAAGTAAACATACCTGTTTCTTTTAGATTGTGTCCTTACAATTAAAAGAAACTAGGTTTCTAAAGTGCAGTTCTTTTGACTCATATAATTCCTCTTAGTTTAGTTCCTATTTTAGGTTTGTTTTTAAGAGGTAACCCACTATGAACCAGTTTTCCTTAATGCACATGTTGGTTCTAATACAGTTTTATCCTGATCAAAAAAGTCAGGATGAGTAAGATGTTACAGTGGTATTTTCTTTTGACCAATTCTTTATCCTTAAGTCAGCGTGACTACAAGAAAAATAGAACCCTCAATGTACTTTCCTTTGATGATTCCAATGTGATCTGTAAAATTAAATTATTTATTAAAAGTTCAAATACTTTAAATCAGAAGCAGATTTCATAGTGTTAATTTGCTTTTGTTTGTTTTTTAACAAAATGATCGTCTGGACTGCAGCTTAAGAGAAAATCTTTTAAATTGGCACTGATTCTCCTTGCTTTATTTTTAGCCCTATCACAGGATTCAGCAGGTAGTCCCTTTTAAACCTAGTTTTCTCTAACCACCAAAACAGAAGAGAACCATTCAATTCATTTGTTCCTTTAAGTTTCATAGAGAAGAAAGAGAAAGCAGTTACAACTAGAAGCTAATAGCATGGAGAATCAGGTCTTTTAGTATGTCTTAAGTTTATATACAACATCATGTTTTTAAATCTTATTATAAACACATTTTAAAGCCAAGAATAAATCCTTTTAAAAAGCAATTTCCTTTCTTCCGTAACTGTGACTGATGATTTTTCTCACTTCTGAAAATTAACATAATAGTCTATTCTACTATTCTTTCTAACTTAAGTGTTCTGCCAGTCTTATTAATGTGATTTTTGTTCATAAAAGTTTGATCTTCACATCCTAATCATTCTCCCAGTGATCCAGTCTAGAACAGGGAATAAAACTTGAGTCTCAGATGAAAAGAAAGAATTAACGAATTTAGCCTTTTTTGTTTTTTTTTTTTTGATTCTTGGAAAAATTTAAGCTATAACCTCCTTCATTCTTCATTACCATTTAGACTACCCATTATGGAGACATCTAATGCACACACTCTTTTTTTATAAATTGTAAATAATATAGCCAAGCTATGTAAGCAAAATGTGAAGCTTGAGTATATGTGGATATTATCCCCCCAAAAGTGACAATTTAATGATTACAAAGTCAACAATGTATACTGCGTGATAAATGGTGAAAGCAATTTGTGTTACTTATTCAACAATCAATCACTTAATGAGAGCCTGTTGCCAGCTCTGTGAGTGATGCAAATGTTAATACACAAAACAAGTCAGTGTTGAATGTTCAAAAAATTATATAAATCAGGAGCCATGGGCATTGAAAGAAAAAACAGATCACTTCTGGGTGGGATAAATATAGTTGGCGGCATTTAATCAATGATTTTTATGTTCGAATCAGGCAAATATACCGGGAAACTATTCTGAGCTCTTTAAGAGCTCTGGATCTATAACCTGGGACTACTTCTCCAAAGCAGCCCAGCCCAGGTGAACCAGAAACCCTAAGCAGAGAGAAGTAAAACAGGAGGGCTTGAAATCTGATCCTTTAGACTGCTCCTACAGAATCAAGGAAAGGAATTCCCATCTGGGCTCTCCGACACTTATCGCCTCTGCTTTCCTAAATGAGTCAAGCCATCCAGATTGACCTAGTTCTGCAGTGACCACATTGACTAGGATACCCAGGACCACCTGGGCCTGGAAAACAGGGGTACTGTTACGTGGATTATCATTATTATTAGAAGATTATTATGTGTTGATCTTGAATACACAGAATTTAGCCAAAACTATACCTTAGATTCATTCAGATTTACTGAATTTTAGTTTTGTTGACCAAACTTCGCTACTCAAAGGAGACACCAATTTTTAAAATGTTAATGAAGAAAAGATTAGTTACATTGCTGGTAGTCATCAAGATGTTCACTAGATTTCAATGTACTAGAAATGGAATATGAAAGTAATATAGTCTTTCTAATGTGTAGAGATCAAATAATAATAAGTAAAATATAAAGTTGCTTTTGTCTTTACCTTTAATAATGTCTCCTATTATAAGGTTATAATATAGAAAAATTCGTTCTCAATACGGTAAAATTCTGTGGAATTTCTGTAATTAAGTTTTTTATGTTCTTAAACCAAAAAAATATTAGATTCAATGACAAATCCATATAAAGCAATACCATATATAATTTTTAATAACCGTAAAAGCACCATTATATAGAACACTTAATACTTCACAAAACATTAGAAAGAAGCTGTTGGCCAACAAGAAATAAAGCATACATCCTACATGGTCTTATCTGTGGTCTCACACCAAATTAATCTGATTCCAACCTTTTAAGATTTAATTTGGATTCATAAATTCACTATTAGTATAAGAGTTGTGGTAGAACTTCGTCTTAATACCACATAAAACACTGAGATTGCTCCTCTTAAGGCGAGCATGACTTTTCCATAACTCCATATAATCTACAGCCTGGGATGCTTCATTCCTTGTACTCCCAAAACTTTGGAGCTGCCAACCGATTAGACATGTTTATAGGCATAATTTTAAAAACTGCTTAATTATTCCTCTTAAAAATTATTGTTTTATAAAGGCAGGCTTGTTTTATTTACACTATTAGCTCAACAGCCAAAAGTTATTCAGGTTTAACCCTGTTCAATAAAGTGGTAGTTAAAACACAAGATATGACTTTAAATAATGATACTGGTTTTCCTAAGTGGCTTGTATAGCTATTAAGAAAGATTTTAACAGACACTTCTAACAATGATACATTGCTAAAATAAAGGAATACTTTCCCAAGGTGTCTGCTTTGAAGGACAATATTCCCTTAGGTGTGTACTTTCTGGCATATTCATTTTAAAGGAAAATCAATATCATCATTATAGCCACACATCTCACATTTTTGGATACATGGATGATCAAAGTAGCAATGGCACTAAAATTTTTCCTGCCTCCTACTTCTCCCTCACCTTTCCAACTTTCCTGATGGAGATGAATTTCCTGAAAAAATAGATTACTTCAGAGAAAGTGGTTCTGAAGCTTTATATTATAAACACTTTAGTTCATTAATGAGCCTATGTGGCTGATTATGTTCTTGAGTATGTTCTCAGGTTTCAGTTTTAAAGTAATTCTTTCTCTAGAGAAAGGGACTTTGTTTAATCAAATCGGCAGAATTCTCAGCATCAGACCATGCATATAGGATCACTTTAACAAATGCCTGTTGAAGAGGAATGTAATGACGTCTGCTAAAAAACTTTCAGGTTTGACTATTTACAGTGGAATTAGAGCTCTGACTACAACTGAACGAAGAATAAATACCAAAAATTGAAGTAAAAACTGATTTAGGAAAATTTTGAATGCCTGTAAGAGAGATCTCTAATACCCATGGTGACAACCACCCCTTCTGTTAAAGGAGCTCTCATTAGTGAAGCCGCCATGAGCCCTCCGGTTTGGGAACTCTGCGCAGGTGTTCCAGTACCCTGCACCGTCGGAAGGAGATGCATTGTTCCTGTCCTGGTTTCTGTTCGCTCTGCTTGGTTTTTCGGCATGCAGCACACTGTAAAAGGTAACATCATGTTCATACCGTTCTTTCATTCGGTGTATTTTCTCTCTTGGGACTCCATGAATGTTTCTTCTGCGTGGGGAAAAAAAAAAATGAAACTGGTTAGTTAAGGCAGCATATCAAAATGATATAAATTCTTGTATTTTACAAGTCCTATATTATTACATAGATATGCACTCCCTATTCTCAGGATGGACCTCTGACAAAAGCAAAACATCGTGTTAAGCCGTTATCTTTCAGGCTCAACTCCTGTTTTTCCTGCTGCCCTGCATACTCCCAAACTACCCTGAGGCTAGCAAAGAGCTAAAGCTTCAAAAGTGCTTTGTTTCTGGAAATCTCAATTCTGTGCTTCAAAACATAAAAAAGCACCGTGAGATCTTTTTATTATGTATTTGCCAATTTGTCATGCATATATCTATAATCAATTATATCAGTCCTAGATACTTCTAGATCCTTATAAAAACAATATTCTTCAATTCTAGTGGGCATGAGAATCAATTGGGGATGTAGTTTGAAATGTAATTACCAGAGATTCCATCTATGGAATGGGGTCCATGAACTAGGACTTTAACAACCACTCAGGTGATTCTGATGGGGGTGGTCCACAGATCCCTCTGGAAACACTATCTGCTTATAACCATAAGATGAACTAGACTTATTCCTAAAAAGTAAATTCTGATCTCACTGGTTACTTTAAATCACTGACGTTATCAAATAGCACAGATAATGAATATCAGAACCCATGCATTCAGTCAACAAGTTAGTATTATTTGGACATTTACTGCTTTACAAACTAGAAGCAGCATCTAGACCATAAATGAACCACAGACTGTTCAACATCTAAAGATCTGTTTAGCCTAAGTGCAAAAACATCACTCACAAGTGCAATCCCATGCAGAGGAAAGTGCTTTTAAATGTTCATTAATGAAGCATTTTAGCAGAATGTTAAATGTGTCCTTTTCAAGGACCAAGTCCAAGCCAAGATTTAGCATTTAGCATTATATTAGAAAACTGACCCCAAACTAAAGTCTTTCACATTAATAATTCCAAAGTTATCAATTTCCAAGAATTACCATTTCTGGCCTGAAAACTACCATGTCCATTTCCAGCCTGAAAAGATTCTTTTGTTCGGTCTGATATACCTGAAAATAGCAGGATACACAATGAGGAACTAGAAAAACAAAGAAGTACCTTGCTAACTCTTGAACGTTGAATTTCCAGCGAGTGTCAGGTTCTCGGAATATAACTTCATAGTTATTTTCAAGTGCCTGATTTTTCAAAAGTACATAAAACATTGAAGACATGGTACGTATGTTTGGGAATGTTTATGCTGCCATTTAACATTTACTCTAAATCTTTTCTAAAATTCCTTTTGTTTAACCAGTAATCCAATGCCTTAGTTTATGTTAACAAATACAGTTGGTACATTTCCATACATAGCCACTCTCAGATTATATTACGGTTCCCAATGATAAACTGTGAATAATTCTATTTACCATGACGGAAAATTACAAAGGTTCTTTGTTTTGAACATTTCAAAAATAGATAGCTGAACTACTTTTAAATGCCCTGTCCACAGGAATGAGGAATGAACTCCAATGGCTTCTCAAAGTCCCTATGTGACTATCATAGACTCACTGCTGTCAAATGCCTTGGCCTATTCCTCATACCTTGGTTTAGAAAGTGAGAGTGCCATAGGCACAGAGCTTGGGAAACAAAAGTGGTTTCCACAACCTTTACATATTCTTCCCTCCAAAAGTAGCTCTCCCTGCTATGCAATATAGTTTGGCTCAATTCACTGTGCCCCATTTCCTTGAGTTTAGAAAATTATTACCATTTCCATTAGAAACATCAAACATTGTTTACATTCATAAATTGACCACTACTTTTTTTAAATCTCAAACTGAACTTTCTATTATCACTATTTTTTTATTGTGTTATAAAATACAAAATGAAAAGAACTAAGTAAGCAGCTTTCCTCTGCATTCTTTAAATGGACACTTCTAATTTGGGAAGGATATCAGATATCATAGGTGGAAAATATTTAATTTCTGGGTCCTACTAATAGCTGTGGATGTCTGGAAAAGATTGTGCATGTCTAGAAATTAGAAAATAAAAAGTAAAATGACTTCCCTTAAGCCACTCTCAGTTAACCCGACTCTTGGTTCTGAGTTGTGCCTTAATTAACGTGACTCTTCACGTCCCTATTCATTTCTCTCCCAAGTGGATGCTCGATCCGTGAACTGAAGTAACCAAAAAGTTGATGCTAATTTTTCCTACATTCACCAAAGTCCCACAGTCTGGGCCTAAATAAAACTGATGAAAGTACAGTTAGAGAAAAGCATACCTGTATGTAAGCTACTTTGCCCGAAATGTAAAAAGAGGCTTAAAAATAGACTGCCATGAGCCCAGTTATAGAGATATTCACTTTACAATTAGCCAAGTAGGGAGAATACTCAGCTGTCTTCATCCTGCCCCTGTATGTTTCTGGATCTTTTCTGTTTTCTACACTCAGTAAGGAATGAAAACTTATTAGCACAAAAGATGAAATATGTCTTAAAACAGATCAGACATATTTCAAAAATAAAGAAAAATGTGCATATTGCTTTATTCATCTGTTGTTCTGACAGTAGGCAGCTGAGTTGTTACCTTTATATGTGTATTTATATTTGTATTCTAATATCTTAATAGGGTTACAGTGTTAATCTGTTTTTAAACTAAAAATTTCATTGCTCTAGAACTTCCATGCAGCAGCACTACATAGTACTGAAGTCCCCAGCGTGGCAAAGACAGAAGTGTGTGCTATGAACATCATCTACAACTCTGCTGGTGGCATCATCTAGTCCAACATTTCTTGGCAGGTTTCAGCAGATGCTCCTATGTATGCCTTCCCTTAGGAAAACAATCAAGACAGAAATGCTATCAAGAATTCAGACCAAGGACTATTTTAAAAATGTACCCTGAGGTGGTATTAGCATCTCAGTAAATTTCAGCCATTGAACAGCAGAGAAACACTAAAACCTCTTTACCTGCTCCCTGAGAGAACAACTATTAATGAATATGAGATCGTGGAAGATCAGAAAAAGAAGAAAGAACAAATGTTTCAACTTTCTCACAAAATGTCCATAACTGAAAATTCACAATGATACTTCTTCCTACCATGACTGCATAGGGCTTCATTTCCCAGGCGTGGAGGTTGGTATTATCAATAATAATGGGGGATATGCCATTCCTCATTGCTTTTCTTGCTGCAACACAATGTTATATAACAGTGAACAACAAGCAACAATCAGAGAAGGGTGAGCGTACTCCATATTTTGTTATTTTTATTACAGGATGTGCTCATTATACAACTTTAATACCACCTATTTCAGAACCCACTATCAATAATTTTATTTTTCCTGGAATCTAGGGAGGTTACACTCTGGCATTCTGTTTGGGGGAAAAAATGGCAGAACTTTAGATTAAGCTCCTTCCATAAACCTTTTTCATTTTGCAGTATCTACAATCTATGTGCACAACAGGATTTACCAGGGGTGTGGAAAGGAATTTGTCACCTCTTTTCTGGTTCCATTCATGAGCTTCCTCCAGGAAGTCAGGATTGAATTCATAGGCACCATCTTCCCTGAAGAAAAAATCATCCGTGCTGAAAATCAGGGCCCTGGGAAAGTCGTGTTGCAATTGTCTGGAAAGTGGGGAAATAAGAGATTATTTTATGACCATGCATTTTCATAATATAAATCATTTCCTTCCATCTCCAACATTTAGCAGTTTATGAGACCACCAGGTTTGAGTTGTTGAATATCAAAAACATGAGATGCTTGTTCTCTCTAGAAGGTATCACTCTTTCGTAGGGGGAAGGAGAAGGCTGACGGGACTGTGGGTGGTGCCCAGCTCTTGAAACTAGGAAGTGCTGCTCACCACCACTGACTTTTGCAGCAACCAGGAGTGACTCCAGATGAACCTGTGGAGGCTACGCTGCGGGTGTGACAAGAGTCATTCCTTGTGGGCACAGCCCTTACTGCCATTCCTCTGTGATGCACCACTGCCCACACCCTCATGCTGCAGCCCCTTCCTGCATCCCCTCACCTGTCCTGGGTCCCCTCGCCTTGGAGATCTGTTCTCCATAAGGACCCATCTGAGATATTGGTTCTTGCTGAGGTATGAAATGTAGATTAAAGTGATGTGATGTGTGTGCTACCTCTATTAGGTAACATTTTAGCAGTGACCTAAACCGAATTTTAAAGCCACAGCAGGAGAAGAAAAGAGGCAGATTCCAACATTCCCCATGCCTTCCTAAACCTCTATCACTCTCTCTAAATATGAAAATATCACAGAAAAAAGAAAAACCATCATGGAGTTCCCCCTTTAAAGCAAAAAAACCCATTAAATTCTGCACAAGAAAAACTTCACAGGGCTTCCCTGGTGGCGCAGTGGTTGGGAGTCCGCCTGCTGATGCGGGGGACGCAGGTTCGTGCCCCGGTCCGGGGGTATCCCACGTGCCGCGGGGCGGTTGGGCCCGTGGGCCATGGCTGCTGGGCCTGCGCGTCCGGAGCCTGTGCTCCGCGACGGGGGAGGCCACAGCGGTGAGAGGCTCGCGTACCGCAAAAAACAAAAACAAAAACAAAAACAAAAAACCAAAACTTCACAGAGAAGATGTTCCCACTAGAAATCCTTATTCAGACTTTTCTGGGGAGAAGATGGCTATTATGCTAGATAGGTAACTGGGTAAATCTCTGAGCCTCTTTTCTTCATCTGTAAAAACTGTGGATAATGTCACCTATCTCGCTAAGTTAGGATGATGACTTAATAACTTGAGGAAGCACCTCGCGCAGCACCTGACACAATGAATGTATGTTTATTTCTCTTCTCCCTGCAGCACTCACCAGCATAATTCTAACATCAAACAAATTCACCAGGCAAATAGAGTACATAACAAAATGGCCATGCTCAGAATAAAAAGAAATTTAAAAGTTGGAGGAAAAAAATGTTGGAGGGTGACAAGGGCAGGAAATGTAAAGAGAAAACAGAACTATTCAACTGTTTGTTCTTCCCCATCAAGAAGAATTCTCTTTAATCAGGAAAGAACGCAAGGCACTGAAACCACAGATAATGAAGCGCTTGGGTTGAAACACTTGGGTTCAATTCTTGACTACTCAGTCATGTGATCTCTCTCTCTAAGCTTCTGTTTTCCTGACTGAAAACTTGTATAATAATCACTACCTATTAAACAGAGCTTCTAGTAAGGCTCAAATGAGATTAGGTATGGGAAAACATTTTCCAAGAGGTAAGGCACTTTACAAATGTGAGGTATGTTATTTTATTGATAATGAAAACAAATGAAGTCAAATTTTCCAACTAAGACTGTTTACATGGCATCATAGTAAAGTACATTGGAGTGTGTACATAATGGGAGAGGTGGTGAAGAAAATGTGGCCATTTTAAATCTACCACAGATACAGAAACTGACATGAAAGAAAAGTATAAAGATCTGATGAAACAAATTCGCATAGTTTCCTTGTAAATGTCTTTTTGATTTTAAAGACACTCAAACTGAAAAGCCCAAATCATAGATCCAAACTTTACCTCCATGAGAACAATTATTATAAAGACACCTTAGAAGAAAATCTAAGGGCAACACTAACTGCATTTTCAGGTGTGTGTATTTTATATTTGTAAATGCTTTACAGTTTTTAAATTATTTTCATAAATATTATCTAGTCTAAATCATGAAAGCTTCATTCAGAGTTTAAATAATACTGTGTAACTTATTTTCCTTATCTTTTGTGTACTATGTTAAGCAACTCTGGATATTAGTTCCAGGACTTTTTTTTTTTTGATATCCCTTCTAAATCTGGTTTCATTTGTTTTCCTATTAAGTCTGCCACTTATAGGTTTTGTTTTGCCATCTTCAGAGTTGAGTTTTTCTTTTCATAGACATAGCCGTATCTACTCATGTTTTCCACTGTAGCCTACATGGTCCTACTAACAAACAGGAAGGCAAAAATATGAGTATTTTTCACCTTTACAACTCGGATGGAATGTGTGGGCAAGGGAGGAAGAAAAAGCGGTCTTCATGATCTTACTGAATGATCATTCCTTCGAAAACTTGTTTTATCTTCACCTGAATGTTAAATTAGCACTGGCAGTCATGGTACATCTTGAATATGCAAGACAATAAAAGCTCTCCTAGCTAAATGAAAAACTGATTAAATAGACAATCCTGAGAGTCTCAAACTTAAGTGGAAGCAATAAATACCATTCCATCAGCTTCAGAAGTGATGAGGATAATGCCCCAGCTCTAGCTTGCTTTATGGTGGTCAGGAGCCTCATGCATTAGGGAAATTGAGAGAATGAAAATAAAAGGGAAAAAAATAGAAAGACAATTACATCCACATAATTTTCACCTCCACAGCTCCCCCCAAATTCACTTGAAAGCACTACTGTGAAGAGAAACTCAAGGCTCTAATCTTGATTTCACAACTTACATCATTCTTTTATTTAATAATAGAGAACCATGGGAATATATTTAGATATCTATTAGTTACTCCCCACTCGCTGACAAAAGTCCAACATTAGTATGTAATTTTGAGTTGTACCCCTAACTTTTTATTATGGAAATTTTCCAACATGCAAAAATAGGCAGAATAATATAATCATTCCCCACGTACCCATCGTCCAGCTTTAACAATTATCATCATATGGCCAGTTTTGTTCCATCTGCTTCATACTTCATTTCAGCAAATACCGCATCAGCGTTCAGATTTCCCTGATTTTCTCATAAACATATTACTATAATCGGTTTGTGTGAATCAAGAGCTAAACAAGATCCACACTGCTGGGCTGCCACGTCCCTTGTCTCATTTATTCCATACTTGGCCTCTCCTTTTTATTGCCACCTGAACTTCCCCCCCCAACCTTTTATATGTAGAAAAGGTTCAAACCTATAGAAATGAGTTGAAGGAATAATACTATGAACTCTCCTTACCCTTCACCTACAGTTGTTAACATTTTGCCTCATTTATTTTACATCTCTCGCATATGTATTTTTGATGTACCGTTTAAAAGTAAGTTGCAGACATCATGATACTTTGTTCCTAAATGCTTTGTCAAGTATCTTCTATAAATAAGAACATTCTCCTACATAATTATATCACATCTTAAAAATAACATTAATTTACATTACTTTATTATAATTATAAATTATACCAAATATTATAAATATATACTATAAATAAATTATAAGTGTATTAATTTACATTGTAATTTTACATTATAGCTATTTATAATAGCTAATGTTAATAGATTTTTTTATTTTAAAATTTCCTTCATGGTACCAATAATATCTTTCATAGGTTCAAGTACTGCATTTGGTTATTATGTCTCTTTGGTGTCTTTTCATCTAGAACTGTCATGCCTTCTTTGGTTTCCCTTTTTGAAAAGTCTAGTCGGTTGGCTTGAGACTGCCCCACATTCTGGGTTTGCATGATTGTTTCCTCATAATTAGATCTAGGTTAAACATTTTTAGAAGGAACGTACAGAGGTGATGTTTGTGTACTTCTGATTGCACATAATGACCATTTGTACCATTGTGCTAAGTTTGACCACTTGGCTAAAAGGTGCTGTCAGCTAGATCTCTCCACTGTAAAGGTGCACTGCTTCCCTTGTAATACTATGTAATGCTGGTGGGCAGGGGGTTGTGAAACACGAGACTCCACGTAACATCCTGTTCCCCAACAACCTTTCCCTCAACGATCTTTACATTCATTGCCGATCACTGCCAAATCAGTTATTACATTGGGAATTGCAAATACTGATTACCCCATGTAATTTCTTCTATATTTACTAGGTGGCATTGTCTAGTAAGGAAGAGCTCTCTTTCCCTGTCCCCTTTTGATAATGCTTACCATCATTATTCTTTATGATGAGCAAATGGCCCCAAATCTGACCAGCAGGTACCCCTTCAAGCTGGTTCCTGTGTCTTTGTCTACACCAACCTTAAAAATACAACTTTTCCTTTCTTATTAGCAAAGTAATACATATTCAAGGCAAAATATTTTGAAAGAGAAAACTGCAAAATAGGAGAGGTTCCTATATTCCCCCACTTAAAAATAATTGTTAATATTTTGATCCTTTTTCCAGGGGACAGAATTTTTTTCTTTTTCTCTCATCTGATATTTTGTTATATAAAAACAGAAACATAATGTAGAGAATACCAACTTATTTTCACCAAACTTATTTCCACAGCAATTATTTCCTACCTCATGAAATATGACTTTGTGCCATTATTTTTAATGATTATGACATAGTTATTCATATGGATGTACCATAATTTACTTAACCAATGCTCTGTGGGGTTAGGTATTTAGTTTGGCCCCAACTTCTTTGATTACCAGCAAGTTTAAATACTTTTTCTTATGCGTGCTGGTCATTTAGAGATATTCTTTTGTGAACTGCATTTTCATGTCCTAATAAAACCTCCTTATTGGGAGGTTTATGGCTTTCTTTTTGAATATGTAAAATTCTTAAGTACATCAATTTCTTTTTAATTTTGTTTATAATGAACTCTAACATACAAGTCTCAGTTATTAGAAGTTTTCTTAGTCACATGTATCCATCTTTTATTTTCTACTTTCTGTCTTTGGTAATATATTTACAAGTCTTTCCCAACCCAAGATTATGTAAATATTCATCCATGTTCTATTACATTTTACTACCCAGTCCGTCTAAAATTTTAGTTTAGTATGTGGCAGTGGTTAAGACAGAATGGAAATGGACCCCTATCTTAAACCGCTCACAAAAACTTGAAATGGAGTAAAGACTTAAACATAAGACCTGAACCATAAAACTCCTAGAAGAAAGCATAGGGGAAAATCTCCTTGACATTGGTCTTGGCAATGATTTTTTGGATATTACACCAAAAAGCAAAAGCAATAAAAGCAAAAATTAATAAGACTACATCAAACTGAAAAGCTTCTGTACAGCAAAGGAAACAATCAACAAAATAAAAAGGCAATCTACCAAAAGGAAGAAAATATTTCTAAATCATATATCTGATAAGGGATTAATATCCAAAATATATAAATAACTCATATAACTCATTAGCAAAAACCAAACAATCCAATTTAAAAATGGGCAGAGGATCTGAATAGACATTTTTCCAAAGAAGACATACAAATGGCAAACAGGTACGTAAAAAGGTGCTCAACATCATTAACCATCAGGGAAACGCAAATCAAAACCACAATGAGCTGTCACCTCACACCTGTTAGAATGGCTGTCATCAGGAAGACAAGAGATTAAAAGTGTTGATGAGGACGTGGAGAAAAGGAAAACCTTGTGCACAGTTAGAAGGAATGTAAATTAGTGCAGCCACTGTGGAAAACAGAATGGAGGTTTCTCAAAAAATTAAAAATAGAACTACCATAAAATCCAGTAATCCCACTTTTAGTTATATACCCAAAGAAAATGAAAACAGGATCTTGAAGAGTTATCTGCACTCCCATGTTCACTGAACCATTATTCACAATAGCCAAGATATGAAAACAACCTAAGTGTCTGTCAATGGACAAATGGATAAATGTGGTAAATATATACAATGGAATATTATTCTGCCATGAGAAAGAAGGAAATCCTGCCATTTGTGACAACATGCATGAACCTTAATGGCATTATGTTGTGAAATAAATCAGAGAAAGATAAATACTGTATGATCTCACTTATATGTGGAATCTAAAAAAGTTGAACTCATAGAAAGAGAGTATAGTGGTGGTTACCAGGGGCTGAAGGTGTGGGAAATGGGGAAATGTTGCTCAAAGAGTACAAACTTCCAATTATCAGATGAATAAATTCTGGGGATCGGGAGCTTCCCTGGTGGCGCAGTGGTTGAGAGTCCGCCTGCCGATGCAGGGGACACGGGTTCATGCCCGGGTCTGGGAGGATCCCACATGCCGCGGAGCGGCTGGGCCCGTGAGCCATGGCCGCCGAGCCTGCGTGTCCGGAACCTGTGCTCCACAACGGGAGAGGCCACAACAGTGAGAGGCCCGCATACCGCAAAAAAAAAAAAAAAAAAAAAATTCTGGGGATCTAATGCACAGCATGGTGGTTATAGTTAATACTGTTATTATACACTTGAAAGTAGCTGAAAGAGTAGATCTTAAATATTCTCATCACAAAAAAAGAATGGTAATTATGTGGCACAATGGAGGCATTGGCTAACAACAGTGGTAACCATTTTTCTTTTTTAAAAAAAATTAATTTATTCATTTATTTTTGGCTGTGTTGGGTCTTCGTTGCTGTGTGCAGGCTTTCTCTAGTTGCTGCGAACGGGGGCTACTCTTCATTGCGGTGGCTTCTCTTGTTGCGGAGCACGGGCTCTAGGTGCACGGGCTTCCATAGTTGTGCCTCGCGGGCTCTAGAGTGCAGGCTCAGTAGCTGCGGTGCACGGGCTTAGTTGCTCTGCGGCACGTGGGATCTTCCCAGACCAGGGCTCGAACCTGTGTCCCCTGTATTGGCAGGTGGATTCTTAACCACTGCGCCACCAGGTATGTCCGGTAGTAACCACTTTTCAATAAAGAAATGTATCAAATCAACATATTGTACACCTTAAACTTACACAATGTGTTAATTACACCTCAATAAAGCTGGCGGAAAAAAAAAGACCAGAGAGTGGTACAGCTGGATTAAAACCCAGGCTTCTGGCCTCAGAGCTATACACTAAACCACTGTGATTGAGTGCTATAAGATAAACAAACCACATTTATCCTTTTCTCTAGTGACATTGAGGTTGTTTGCAATTTTCTCTATCATGAACAACTTTTCGTGAACATCACTGTGCCAATCTCCTTGTGCATATGTACAATGTCTCCTGAGGGTATATACTCCAAGTGGAATAGCTATTAAATCCTTTTTGTTTGTTTTTTGAAAGAACAGAGCAGAGCAGATGTTATTTAAAATTTCCTTCTTTCCTTCAGAAAAAAATTTTTCTCTCTGATAGAATATATGTTCCATGAAGGCAGGGATTTTTGTTTCCTTTGTTCACCGTTCTATTCTAAGCATCTAGAAGAATGCCAGGTACATGAGAGATAATAAATATTTGGTAACTGTATGAATGGTTCTTGAATGTTAGGCTCTGTTGTCTTAATTATGTAAACTTTGTATAGGGTCCCAAACTGTGTGAGGAGAATTTCTATTTACTCATCTTTACATGTTGAGAATTTTACCCAAACTTCAGATTTACCCCCAAAGAGGACTGGGAGAGAGAATTCTTAGATTCCAGCACTCCCTCTAGATGTTACTGGAATTCTCAAGGACTTTAAGCTGGGAGGCAGGAAACAGATTCAGTGACCCAACAACCTGAGGAGAATGGGGAGGGAGACATGTCTGTAAACATCTCAGGCTAGTCTCCCCTGAAGCCCGGTGTGGCCTGCCCTTCTCGGTGCTGCCAACCACCATGCCAAGGCTGAGCCCTGCCCTTGGAGAGATGGAGCTCAACCATCACCAGCACCATGGATACCGTCAAGCCACAGTGGCTAAGGGGACTCCAGTGAAGAGTTCCCAGGCTGTCCTACGCTCACTCTTGCCCTCACTCCTCACACCTCCAAAGTAGGGCATGTTTATGAGATCCAAAACCAGACTAACAGTTAGCCCTCATGTGCCAGTGTGGCTCCACTGCAGTTTCTAGGAGAAATTCCTTTCAGTATCTTGAATGCGGAACAGCACCCTTCCAGAGAATCCAGCAATGCCACAGGCTATGTTTTATGTTTTCAACTCAGCCATGCTCTTAAGAGGAGAAGGAATCAGAAGCACACCCACCTCAGCACTAACTTGTTTTTAGCTGTGTTTTCCCAAAATGTCATAAAGCAGTTACAGACAACAGAACAGTGGCCAGACAGGAAAACTGTCACTCTGGGCTCTTTTTTGACTGCTGTTTAAATGGGAAAACAGCTGTATCTTTGATACTTTTTTTTTTTTTTTTTTTGCGGTACGCAGGCCTCTCACTGTTGTGGCCTCTCCCGTTGAGGAGCACAGGCTCCGGATGCGCAGGCTCAGCGGCCATGGCTCACGGGCCCAGCCACTCCGCGGCATGTGGGATCTTCCCGGACCGGGGCTTGAACCCGTGTCCCCTGTATCGGCAGGCGGACTCCCAACCACTGCGCCACCAGGGAAGCCCACTACTTATTTTTAAATCTCTCTTTAGGATAAATATTGGGTGAAGGAGATGGCACATGAAACATTTTCACATGTAAAACACAGGAATGGGTTTCTTATGAACGGAATTAAAGGTTTTTCTTCTTTTTCTTTATTTTTCCCCCTCTTGTCTATTCTCAACAGAATAATCTCCTTTTTGGTTTTGTTGTTTACTCAAGACCCATGCTGATTCTGAGCTACCAACTCTTAGGAAGTTTCTGGAATTAACACATCCATCAAATATTTAGACCTACTATGTGCCAGGCCTTCTTTTAGGGACTGAACAGAATAAAGCCCCTGATCTCATGGAGCTTGCATCACATCTCATGAAGCTCACCTTCTCATAAAAGAAATAGATAATAAACAGGTATGTATATGCCAAGTGGTGCTAAGTTCAAGAAAGAAAAGAAAGTCAAAGTAAGGGGCAAAGAAGGTTGGAGAGGTGCTACCATCCAGAGGGCCTTTCTGGATGGCAGAGAAGGTCCCTTTCAGACCCTTTTCTTCATCATAACCTTAAAAAGTATGGGTAAAGAACACTGAAATATTCTAGTTATACAATACTTCAACAGGACTCCTTAATCGTCAAAAGTGGATGTAGGTGTTTTTGTCCATGAACATCGCTGGTAAGACCACTTTGTGCATTATGAAATCCTGAATCTCAGAATCAAATGCATGATTCTCTGATCCTAACGTCCTCATCTGTAACATAAAAACACTCCATGTTAGGATTATTGTAAAGATCCAGTAAGCTAGCATATATAGTGCCTGCATACAGTCAATACTCAGTAAATGTGGGCTTTCTTTTGTCTCCATTACTGCCATACCCTTTCCCAGGCTCTTACCTTGATCAAAACAGATAGCCTTCTCCCCAAGCCATGCCTGCAATGCGACGGAGAGCATTATGAAGGAACAATCAGACGTGAGACTAGTTTTCCTCTTATCGTACTATTTCCTTAATCTCATAGAACCTAGCTATCTTTAGGTAACTTGGAATGATAATAATTTCATACTGGGTTCCTCTAGAGTCCGAATGGGCCTAGAACGGTTGCCATTATATAGAGAAGAGTTCGTCAAAATGCCAAGAAGGAACCTGGGCACTAAGTTGGGTTATGTTATAAATATCCTGTCATGTGAGTGAATGAGGAAGAAACATGAGATAACCCTGGGAGGTCAGTGTTGGCTATCTCTCCCCAACACATCATAGTCAGGATAAATATGAATACTTATTTAGAAATCCAAATTTCATCTCTCCCCATGGCCCTCAATGGTACATTAATAAAGAAAATTGGGGCTTCCCTGGTGGTGCACTGGTTGAGAATCCGCCTGCCAACGCAGGGGACACGGGTTTGAGCCCTGGTCTGGGAAGATCCCACATGCCGCAGAGCAACTAAGCCCATGCACCACAACTACTGAGCCTGTGCTCTAGAGCCTGCCAGCCACAACTACTGAGCGTGTGTGCCACAACTACTGAAGCCCGTGTGCCTAGAGCCCGTGCTCCGCAACAAGAGAAGCCACTGCAATGAGAAACCCACGCACTGCAATGAAGAGTAAGTAGCCCCAGCTCACCACAACTAGAGAAAGCCCACGTGCAGCAATGGAGACTCAAAACGCAGCCAAAAATAAATAAAATCAATTCTCGCTATTTTTTTTTGTATTAGAAGAAACATATCACCAATACTGACAAATAATAACATGTGGCTTCCTTACCCTGACAGTTGAAATCCAGGTAATAAACTAAGCCCACTTAATAGGGCCTTTACCTGTTTTTTCATGAACAGTAGATCGAAACCAACCTCATTATACTTTTACCACCTTAGTCCCACTAGTCTCTTCCTTTGGTGCAGAAGAAAAAGCTCTGATTAGAAATAAGGAGAATTCATTGCTATGAACTTGATCAAGATATACAACTTCTTGAAATAATGTCATTTGCAGCAATATGAATACAACTAGAGATTATCATACTAAGCAAAGTAAGTCAGAAAGACCAATACCAAGTGATATCACTTATATGTGGAATCTAAAATTCAATACAAATCAACATATCTACAAAACAAAACAAGACTCACAGATATAGAGAACAGACTTGTGGTTGCCAAGGGGGAGGGGGGTAGGGGAGGGAAGGAATGGGAGTTTAGGATTAGCAGAGGGAAACTATTATATATAGGATGGATAAACAAAAAGGTCATACTGTATAGCACAGGCAACCATATTCAATATTCTGTGACAAACCATAATGGAAAAGAATCTGAAAAAGAATATATATACGGGCTTCCCTGGTGGCGCAGTGGTTAAGAATCTGCCTGCCAATGCAGGGGACACGGGTTCGAGCCCTGGTCTGGGAAGATCCCACATGCCGCGGAACAGCTAAGCCCATGAGCCACAACTACTGAGCCTGCGCGTCTGGAGCCTGTGCTCCACAACGGGAGAGGCCGTGACAGTGAGAGGCCTGCGCACCGCGATGAAGAGTGGCCCCCACTCACCGCAACTGGAGAAAGCCCTCGCACAGAAGCAAAGACCCAACACAGCCAAAAATAAATAAATAAATTAAAAAAAAAAAAAAGAATATATATATATGTGTGTGTATATATATATAACTGAGTCACTTTGCTGCACAGAAATTACACAACATTGTAAATCAACTATACTTCAATAAAAATTTTTTTTAAAAGTATATAACTTCTCAGAGTTTAGTGTCTTGAGCTTGGACTAGATGAACACTGTGGGAACTTCTTGTTCATTTCCTGAGATTTTCCTATGAAAACATTCCTCCCCTTTCATTTCTTCCTCTATTCCTACTGCTTCTCTAATCATAACCACATCTGCGACACTATATTGCCCAATTCAGCAGGGTCTTCTTCCACTACCCCGACAGCTCCAGGACTATGGTGGTGGGGATTCTCCTGTGTTACCTTTCTAGTAAGTGATTGTGAACACATACTGCAGAGTGTGTTCTTACTCTCTGTGAACATAGGAAGCACATATAGTACTCATTCATCCCAGCCTCCAAAGAGAGGCACTGCAAGGATTCTCAGCGATGGGGAGAAGAGATTCAGGACCCATCTTAGGAAAATTACTAAAAATATAAAAAGTACCTTCTCCAAGTAGACCTAAGTGGCTAAAACTCTGAGACGTCACCTGCCTGATACTCTATTTTCATACACACAGACTTGGAATACTGCCAACTTCCTATTTTGACCTTGCTTTTATTTATGAGAGCCCTATGCTCATAATTAAAAACACCATGGTCCAGGCCTGCTGGCTTAGTGCACTGTGGAGTGAGTACACTTTGGGGTCTAATTACTCACTACTTGGTTAACTAATCCCCTCTTCTCACTGTTTCCCATATTTTTTAAAAAATTGTGTTTGTTTGTAAAGTATACCTTTGTCCCCATCTCTGTCCCATCATTGCAGCACATCAGGAAAGCATCCTTTCACCTCTTTGGAAAGCTCTAATGCCAAGAAATAATGAAAAGGTATTTCTTTTGATGGAAAATTCCATGTTGTCCAGAGATAAAAATGAGGAGAAAAGACAGCTGTCAGTGAACATCCTTTGAACCTACCGAATCCATGTTACAAACCGTTTTTGATGGTGCCAAAACAAACTAGCACATTGCAAAGGACATATGTCCTAGAGTGTGGTCCCCAGACTTTGCTTTGATTGATATGTAAAGATTCAAAAACATTCCGGGGACTGACATAAGGTTGATAACTTTTAATTTTTCAAATAACGTCATTAAGAAAAAAAAAAGACTATACTATTGCCATTTCATTTCATTTCAAAAGGACAATTTAGTGGTATATCCATGCAAGGGAATGCTATTCAGCCACGAAGTAATGAGGTTCTGACATATGCTACAACATGGATGAAGCCTGAAAACATTAAGCTAAGTGAAATAAGCCAGACACGAAAGGACAAATACTGTATGATTCCACTTACATGAGGTATCTAGAGTAGGCAAATACATGGAGACAGAAAGTAGATCAGAGGTTACCAGGGGCTGAGGCGAGGGCGGGAGGATGAGCAGTTATTGCTTAATGGGTACAGAGTTTCTGTTTGTGGTGATAAAATTTTTTTAAAAAAGGTAGTGGAGATGGTTGCACATCATGTAATTAATACCAGTTAATTGGACACTTAAAAGCAGTTAAAATGTCCACACACGCACAGAAGAAAGCACAGAGGTAAACAGACGTCCACAGATGTTTTCACTGAAGTTGGAGGACAGAACAAGTGCAGATCCAAGTGAGTTTATCAGTTCAGCTGTGGAAAAAGAAATAGTTCTGGATCACGTGCTGAGAGTGAAAGGGTCTTAGGACAGGAATCCCGTTTCTTCTCTCAACCCTGTACTCCTTTATCCAGATTTTAACGTTCTCCATGATCTGGCCCTGGGTTTACCTAACCAACACACTCACTAATATAAACAACCCACTGCAGTAAAACCATGCTCCTCATGAGCCTAGAACATCCAGCTCTTTCCCATCTCCATCTCCTTATTCATGATAGTAATCCTCTTCCTTTGTGCAGTCACATCCTCCTGGTCTTCAAGGCCAGGTCAAGAATCATCTCCACATGGAGGAGACTAGCTCTTCCCTAATTATCCTATCTTCCTAACCATGCTCAGTGACTCCCCTGGCCTTGAACACCACCAGCAAAGAACAGGCTATTCCCCATGAGACTTTACTTACCCACAGCAGTGTACTGGTTATTGTCTTCCATTTGTTGGTCTTGTGTAGGCTCCTTCTCTTAATCTTATTTTGTATATACCTTACTAAGCAAGTGCTAACAGTCTTATAAGTACTCAGTAAATACTACTATTGTTGACTAGTGAAAAATTAACAATAGTTGGTATTTATATGGCCCACACATTCATCGGTGCTTTCACATTCATAAGCATAGGATCCTTGTTGACCACAGTACCTTAAATCCTCACAATAAACTTACTAATGGAATATTAGCTTCATTTTAATGAAGAAGAACCTGAAGTGTTCAATTAAGTGACCTATGCTAGTTCATATGCTAATTAATAAAATATTAAATAATAGCACCAAATAATTAAAATCAGTCTCCTTACAGATTAAAAAAGCTTTCTAGTATGTCCAATCAAGAATAAACCTAGGAAAGCCTTTTTATATAGAAAATGACATATTTACTTGGTTATTTAATAAATGCTTCATCACACAACCTAGGTCTACCGAGCCAAGTTACTGAATAAAACTATTTGCAGCTAACTTAAAAAGTTATTTTCACCTTTAAAAAGTTAACAAGTAATATGTATTTGTTGTAGAAAAAATGAGAAAATAACTCAGGGGCAAAAGTCTATATTCCATCCCACTGCCTAAAAATCAACAACTATTGTAACCTAGCAGGACCCCATGGAGGCATTCCTGGGACAGGCCTTCCCCCATATCCTCTGCTTTGGCTCCTCTCTGAACTATCTAGATAATAGTATTTGACGCACATTTCCTGAGTTGTCTTGCAGATGTAAAAAACTCCCCTCTCCAACAAATGCAAGACGTTAACTACTTGATGACCATAAACACACAGCTCCAGGCCTCCCTGTGATACCACCCTGCTACCTCACCATCAGCCAATCAGAGAACCGTGCACAAGCTGATCACAAACCCTGCGACCCGCCCCCTCCACCTGGCTTTTAAAAGTGCATTGCAGAAGCCCTTCTGGAAGCTCAGGACTTTTTAGGGCATGAGCCACCTCTTTTTGCATGGGCTTCCAATAAACCTTCCTCTGTTCCAAACTCCAACGTTAAGTTTGTTTGGCCTCACTGTGCGTCCGGCACACTAACTTGCGTTAACACTATGAACAATATCTTCTTACACATTTCTTTGAACAGAAAATGGGATTTTTGTGTATTTATTTGTAGTCAATTGTACATCTATGTTCTCACTAATGACTCATGACTTATAAGCCAATCCTCTATTTTTGTACACTTAAGTTGGCTCACATTTTTTTCTTTTTCATATTTTTTTCTATCACATCAAAAACTCTGTTGAACATCCCTCTATCCTCATGCACTTGTCCAGTTATTGTCTTAGGATGAATTCCTGGAAGCAGGACTTACAGGTCAATGGTAAGAACCTATTTTTGAAACGCTTTTTAAATGAAACAGAGGTGACAAAACACATATAAGGGACAAGCTAAATTTTTAGTACTCTGATGTACTTAAAAATTCTAAACTAGATACAACTCTAACTGCTTTTTTTTAACCTGTCCAAAGAATTTAAATAGATGGTTTCCACATTCCAGTCCCTGCAAACTGAAAACATATAGGTGAAAAGCATAGAAATATAACATTGATTTGGAAGACCAGACATATTCTAATTTCAAAAACATTTTTAATTCTTTAATCAAATGAGAAACAAAAGTTAAGCAGAAAAAAGTTGAACCCGCATTTGTAAAAACGATTTCCAAATTTTATAGAAAAAAAAGTTTTATTTTTCTGATCCAAGAAATACATGTCCATTATGGAAAATTTGGAAAATACATAGAATAATGAAAATATGAATTTCCCAGAATCCAAAAATACATAAGATAGGCTTACAGTTTTACTATTTTCTTACACATGTATTTTTTTTAATAATTTGCCATTCTTCTTCTCTCCCCAACCTGACCCCCCAACAAAAAAGTGGGGAAGGCAGCTCCTTGAAGGACATGGCCTGTCACACCCACTACACCTTGCATCCTCCCTGCAGACCTCTCTCCTCGCTGAGCTGTGGACTGTATCCTTGCCTACTTTCCTGTTTTCCATGTAAATGCACAACACACCCCAAAGCAGGGCCAAAGTCCTGTGCTCTCAGAACTGCCAATGCCCAGCCTATCAAGAGAACTCACAATGTCAACTCCCAGCTGCCTCCTTCACTTCAGAGCCAGACTTCTCCCTAAGAACACCTTGAAGATTATCTCTGCTGATCAACATCTTCGGCAGTAACTAATGCCTCTTAAAATTTATACAGCACTTTAAAGTTTAACAAGTTCTCTCATACACATTTAATCCTCACAAGAGTCCTCTGAAGTAGACAGAGCAGATAGCCCTATTTAAAAGGGAAGGAAACTGAGGTGCAGAGGAGTTGAGATCATATCGAGTCAGTGGCAGAGCTTGGACCTCCCTGGCAGTCCAGTGGTTAAGACTCCGCACTTCCAGTGCAGGGGGTGCGGGTTCAATCCCTGGTTGGGGAACTAAGATCCCACAAGCCGTGGGGCACAGGCAAAGAAAGAAAAAAAAAGAAGCCATAGATTGACTCAAAGGTCAGAGCTCCCTACCTAGCCATTATTAATAAAACATTTTTAAGTCTGACAACTAGAAATTAAGAGCTAGAAAGATCTTCAGTAAATCATCTAATTCCTTCTCAGTATTCACATGTAAAGGAAAGTAAAAAGAATTAAAGGCAGGTGATTGCCCAAAGTCACCAACTATTTTGTGATGAAGAGAATCTAAAGGCACAATCTTCAGACTCCCAGGGAAGTGCTCACACCAGTCGTCCCTAGAGAGATGTTCTTTAATAAGCTGGTCTCTCATCCGGTGTCCTCCGCTTAGCCAAATGTCAACCAGGAATTAAAATCCTAAAAGTGTAGAATGTTAGAGCCAGAAGGGACCTTAAAGACTACCCAGGCCAATCCACTCGCTTTAGAGTTGAGGAAAGTGAGGTCCCAAACTCACGGCTTCTGCTGTTCAATTCTGTGCACCTTCCACTCACCATATTACTTCCCTTCTTTAATTATAAACAAAATCTGGCCAAAGATGTTTACTGCCTTCTCGGACAGTGTGTGATAGGCCACAGACCAGCAAAGCCGAAGTAAAACTGATCGGGATTTGATTTCAGAAGATGGTAACAGATGTAACAGATAACAGATGTACCCACCATGACTGTATCATAAAATAACCAAGTTCTGCTGGGTTCTAGGCAGGCTCCCCCATTCTCTACCCAGCCAGAGAGAAGGCCTATTGAAATGTGCGTGTTTCTTAGAAAAGGGTACCAATGGCCCTTTGGAAGTCGCCCATCTCTTGAATCTGTGAAAATGTACCAATATTGTTTTGCTAAAGGCTTCTACTCCACAAATCAACCAGGAATCCTAACTAAAACTGGCAGCACAACACCAGGGCTGTCACAGTTCCCTGACCCTAAAGAACCCAGACCCTCCTCCCACGGTCTTTGTGTACCATTCAAATCCGCTTCTCAATGTGTGCTACGACCTTGATTCTTCTTCATTGGTTCCACAGTTCTATGGCCAGTCCCATGGTTCTACAGCTAGCCTTACCTCTCTGGTGAGATGGAAAGCTCTTTGAGGGCAAGGGACCACTTCTATTGAACACATACTACTGCCAAACATTGTGCTTTGCGGGGTAAGATACGGCCCCTACCTTCAAGAAACTTACAGAAGGATAAACGAAACCATGTGCGAAACCAAGCGCAGCCACAGAGGTGTAAACAGGAAGCGGGGGAGCCCGGAGGGCGAGGATTAATAAG
Source organism: Tursiops truncatus (assembly GCF_011762595.2). Classification (NCBI taxonomy): domain Eukaryota; kingdom Metazoa; phylum Chordata; class Mammalia; order Artiodactyla; family Delphinidae; genus Tursiops; species Tursiops truncatus. Next base: position 8,838,289 of record NC_047051.1, read on the forward strand.
CCTGAGTCGTAAAGGGCTGGTGGAATCAGTAGGGGAGAGGGCGGTAGAAGGCAACCCGGGCAGGCAAACCAGGCACGCGGGGCAGCGCCAGCAAAGGCAAGGAGAGAAACAGTTCAGCGCTGCAGGAACATCAGGCGCAGGACAGAGTGGAGGGAGCTGAGGCTGGAGCGGCGGGCCTAGCAACGTGGCCCCAGCAACGCGGCCGTGCAATTCACGCTGACCCGGTACGGGGGCCGCTGGCGCACCTAGCGAGTAAACCAATTTGGGCTCCCGTTGCGAAGCTGTGTCAATGACGGCCTCCAGCGGCCGCGCAACCCCCTCCCCCGGGCACCTGTGCGCCTTCGCAGCCACCAAAGCACACGCAGGGCTGCCTCCCTCCGCCAGATTTTCTACGCGGCCGCGCGCCCGGGTCCCAGCCCCTGCCCCTGGGCCCCCACTTCTCCGCTCAGGTTTAAAACGCCTGTTGCCGCACCGTGGCGGGTGCCTGCGTGCCAGCGGGAGGCCCGGTGGTTTCCTCTGCAGTCGCCATCGGGCTTTCCTGAAGAAGACTGCCCGCGGGCCCCCGACCCCGCACTGCGAGGCTCCGGGCGAAGGCTACCCGCCCGGCTGGCGCAGGGGCCGTGCGGGGGCCGGTGCCATCTGGGGCTCGCGCCAGGCGCAGTGCTGACAGCCGTCCTCCTGCGAGGGTGCAGCATGGAAACCAACGGGACGGGCCACCCGCGTCTCGAGCCCGCGGCCCGGCTGGCACCGGGCGGCCCGGCTTCCCCCCGTCAGTCTCGGGCCGGGGCCGGGCAAGGGGCTGGCTCGGCTGGGTCCGCGCGCGGCGCCCGGACGCGTCATTACCTGGCCAGCGTAGTTTTCCCCGAGCCCGGGAGGCCTCGCAGGAGGTAGAGGTGTTTCCGAAAGCTGTGGCGGCGCGGAGGTGTCCCACGCGGGGGCGGCGGGGCGGGCGGCCGAGGCGGCTGCTGCTGCTGCCGGAGGCTCAGCCTCCCAAAGGATTCAAGAAAACTCTCCTCCATGGGGTGGGGGCTGGCTGCGAGAACACTGCTTTCCCCTTCCTGAAGTCACGGTCTTGGCCAAAGCTGTTGTTTTTGTGGCTCTCCGGCCATGTGATAGATGGAGGGGCGGGCGCTCGGAGCCCAGCCCCTCCTTCCCACCCGCCCGAACTGCGCTGCGTGGGAGGGGTCGTCCCTACCTGGAAAGCTGGGGACGCTGGGAGACTGACAGCCGGGAAAACCTGGGCAACGCGACCCCCGCCCCGCTCCCCCACTGCCTCCCCGCCCCCCCACGCTTCCGGGTGCCCTTCGCCCTGGGGGGAGAGGCCCACCGGGTGGGACACTGGACACTTCCCCGGGACGCCCGCGTGGAAGGCAGGCCTTAGGCAAAAGCCCTCCTCCACCCCACCTAACACTGGCCTAGACCTTGAAAGTGAAATAATTTTAGTTGACGATAAGAGACCGTGAACAGCATTTTGAACAGTAACAGTAAAGACCATTGTCTCCCCCAATTTGTGAGCACCAATATCTGGCTGGTGTCCCAACGGCTAACACCACTCTCCCAGGGCCTGTATCTTTTCCTTTTTTTAAATACTTCTGTATCAGCCTGCCAAAAATATTCTTAGAAAGCTTTGTTGCCTCTACATAACTTTAGAAATCTCTTCTTCTTCAAAAACAAAGCACCTCTTAAAACTCAGATTGATTTATGAACAGTAGTATAAACTAGGCCTCCTGAGAAGGACGGGCTACTGCCCAGGTTCATGACCTGTTACCACAGGAAAGGGATGGCCTCCCTAGGAGCAGGAGCAGGGAAAGGAGCAGTCTACTGAAACAACAGAAAAGCATCCAGAATTAAGTTCTAAGTTCCAGGAACTGGTGAGCGCCAGTTGGTTGATCACCACAGTACTCTCCACTGTTTCACACTCAGGAGTGTGAAAGAGAGATCCTATTTTCTGAACTAAAATTCAAGATGCATGGACTGAAAGAGACAATATTAAAAATTAACACCATCCTTGAACAATCCGGGATATATGGTGGCTTTGGCTGTAATAACCATTGTAAAGTAAATACATTTTGTTTCTGGCAGCTAAGGTATGAAAATTTTGAAAAGGAATTGTGAAGAAAAGCAATTTCCTTCTAAAACAAAACCCAGAGATTGCACAATAAGCTTCAGTGGAAGGGACTATCCAAGTGCGGGGGTGGGGGGTGGGGGGGCTCTGTGCTGACAATTTCGCCTTCCTCTTGGGGTTCTGTGGAGGGGGGAGCGGAGGGAGATGAGGTACTCTCTTGAAAATCCCTTCCCAGCATTAGAGGAAGAATTCTTAGCACTTCTGAGAAACACTGAAATTTCAAAAGCTTCTCTAAATATTAGAGGGAAACCATAAGGAATGGAGAATATACATGAATCATAAAAATAGTGATGCTTATAATGTATGTATCCTATCATACTTCCATGTATCTACAATACTTCTTACAAGACCGTTTTTACCCAGCCGCAAAACTACCTTTTTCATTCTAGACTTGCACGCTCTAACATAGGAGCCAATAACCACATGTGGCTATTAAGCACTTGAAGTACTGGCCCAAACAACAGCTGGTCCAAACTGAGATTAAAGTACACTGAATTTCAAAGCTTCAGTATGAAAAAAAGAATGTAAAATATCTCAATAATTTTTATATTGATTATGTGTTGAAGTGATAACATGCTGTGTATTGGGTTAATATATTATTAAAACTAATTTCATGTTTCTTTTTTTTTTAACTTGGCTAGTAGATAAGTCTAAAGTACATATGTGGCTGACATATTTCTGTTGGACAGTGCTGCATGAGACTTCTGTCCATTTCTATTTCCTTCTATAGAGGGTGTCCCAGGCAGTGTGGGAGAGGGCAGCAGGAAGACACACAGCTTTGGGGGCTAGAAGTTTTGGCACACTGAGTCTGCAGTGCCTGTGGCAGCTGAAGCGATGAAGTAGATGCTGGAAAATGTGAATGTGCTGTTAGAAGAGAGGTCTGAGATGGAGACAGAGCTTTGGAAATCCTTCCCCTGTGAGAAGAAGATAGAGAAAAGAGCAGACGGCTGAAGAGGGGGCTCGGGGACAGCATTTAAAGACAGTCTTTGAAGTGGATCTATTGAAGGAGAGTATGAGAGACAGAACTGTAAGATAGTGTGTGGAGCCCCAGGGAGGGAGAGTTCAAGGAGGAGAAAATGGTTGGCAGTATCTGAAGGTGACCCCAGACACTTCTCCTTTCTCTTAGCTCCCAGATTTAACTAGTCAACAAGCTGTTTTCCCCAATTTATTCCTCAGAACCACACTGTTTAAAGCTATCTGTTTCTGTATCTGTTTCCTCCCACTAGACTGTAAGTTCAAAGGCAAGAACAGTGTTGCCCCTGTCACCCCAAGAGCTAACACAGCATCTGACATTCAGAGATGCTCAATAGTTGTATATGGACCCAAACTGCTTTCTCAGTAGATGTGTCTGAGCTTGGGATTTACTAAAGATTAACACTGAAAAAAGACAGTGATAACGTCAGCTAAGGACTAATGTAAACAGTCAGTGACCTTATTGGCAGATCTGAGAACCACCCTGCTCCCAGATAGTATCTACGTTCAGATCCTTACTGGCCCTATATAGGTGGCAGCCTCCAGAGAGGAAGGCTACCCCCGAGTCAGAGGATCCCTGTGACAACACTCCTTCATGCCCTCAGTTCACCCAACCAGCTTTTCAGCTCTAAGGTTCTGTTCCATTTCTCTAGAAGGTGATGACCAGCACAATTTCACGTTGCTGCACTACAAACCATTACCATGATAGACATAAAGAAATAATCTTAGGAGTAATTTCTGGCAAATGAAGAAACATTCAAATGTTTCTCTAATTATTACTGTTTAACAAGATGTGGAAAAATAAGAGGGTGCACAGGAAGAGCCACTGGAAACCAGGAATTTAACCCTCGAACCTACAGTTCCAAATACCCCACAATTTGGAATGCTTAATTGTAAGTCAGCCCTGGGTTCCTCTCCTGCAGATGCCAAGATGGCAGAAGTCAGAAACCAAGACGAAGTTTCCAAAGCAGCCTAACCAAAGACCCTGTAACATAGCAGAACCATTTAAAATATAAAGGTAGTAGCTTCCCAATTTTCTCTAATCCTATGTCCTTTCTTCATCTACCAAAAGCTTTTATCTGATTTTTTACTCAAAAAAATGCCTTATATACATACTTATTCACCTTGTTACATAAGTGACATGAATGGAAAGGACAGGAAAGCATCCCTCTGTGCCTGCTTAGCTGTTTCTATGGTGGACCCTCATTGCTACAGCACCTCGAGCTCTCACCTTCCACCACAGTCTACACTATTTGGCCATTCAGAGGTAGTGCCTCTATACTTAAAACTGCTCCCTCCTGGCTCTTCCCTTATCCTTCCCCTAGAAGCTCGATGGAGGATGCAGGAAGCTCGAAGAGGTTAGGGGAAGGGGGACAAGGGGAGAGCAGTCATGCAGAGTATGTCTGCTTGCCTGAATTGACAGGGGAAATGCTCAGGACTCTGGTGGCCTAGGATAAGTCTGCTAATGCAGAAATGTCCTCTGGATAAGACTGATTTTGCTCATTCTAACCTCACACTGCCTCTGCCTCCTATATTCCTTCCCTCTCTCTATTTGGCATCACACTCCTCCCCAAAGGCGATGACCATAATTCTATTTCCACAGCACCTAGTATTTGCCACTGTTCACAGGGACACTTGAGGAGTATAAGTTTTGAGGAGGAAGCCTGGGAGGTGGGGAAAGTAGCCCCAACCCATTTTTCTAAAGCTCCATTCTGGAAATTAGGGCAAGGTAATAAAGGCAGGAGCTGGAGAAAGCTGGGGGCTTCCTGGAACCTAAGTAGAAGCCTAGGTGGGTAGTTAGCTGGTATGCATCAATACAGTACAAAGGAGTCTCAGGACTGGTCACCAGCCCTGCCATACTCATTGTTAAATATTTATGATGTTACCCTTACTTACAGCCATGGTGGTGTGGACTCTAATGTATTCATTAGAAATCCATAATTGTTGCTGTCGAAGTCTCCTAAGAAACCAAACATTTCCCTGATGCCAGAGTCTCCTCTGCTTCAACCCTAATCCTGATCAGCTCTTCCCTGAAATCATCCCATCCCAGGCCAAAGGTAAGTCCAGTTTCACAACGGCTCTAGGAGCCTGCACAGAGAGCAAGACCTTAGGGAGTTCAACCAAACACTGAAGACCTTGGTCTCTGTCTGTAAGAGACTGACAGTCTAGTAGAAAGATAAACTGAAACTGTACAAAATGAACACAGGAAAAACATTGAGCTATTTTAAATAAAGTGCTCAGTTCCTGATTTAGCAGACAGAACTCAAATACTTAACTTCCACTCCCTCACTGAAACCCCAAAACCACGAAAATGTAAAGGTTTTTTGGCGGGGTGGGTAATCATTATTATCTTCAAGTATAAACTGTAAGAAAAGAGAGAAGATCACAGCAACAAAATTTCAAAAACTGGAACGCTAAATGCCCAGTGTTAATTAATTTGGAAAAAAAATTAAAAATAAAACTTGAATTACAGAAAGCCAAGAAACAATACTATTTACTCTGCATAACCCCTAAAATTTCAGGAATTGGAAGATTTAGGGCTGGACGTGGGACTCTAAACAGGAAGGTCAGTTGAAAGTCTGTTTAAGAAACAAATGTCCACACAGTCAGGCAGCTGCCCACCCCCTGCAGAAGCCTGGAGGTTTATTCTCTGGAGAAGATAAAACAGGATGAGGAGGAGTAAGAGGCAAGATACGGCAGGCAACACTCCCTTTCTGAAAACAGAGAGATTACATAAATGCCTACATGTTGAATAATGAGAAATCACCCCTTAATTTATATTTTTCAAATACGAATTTTTGTATTTGAAGTTTGTTAAGTACGATTAAACTAAAATAATAGTAATAATAAAGATAATTATTATTGTAGTATAGTGCAAGTCCCACAATCTCTAACCAAAATCCTTGAGGTCAGATATGTTTCAGAATTTAGGAAGTTCTAAGTGGGGTCTAGGGCACCCCTGGTAATTTAACACATTAATATTTCTGCAGTAAAATGTCTGAAGAGTCACGCTAAGTGGGATAAATAAGGAGTAAAATTAACCTGTCTGTTTGGGTCAAGTCTTGCTGCCAACTTAGTTTTCATGCCAAACATTTAAGAAACAAAACAAAATAAAAACAACTTTTGGTTTTCAGAGGCTTTTGGATTTCAGAATTCTAGAAATGGAATCATGGACCCATACTTGGATATAGGGCCTATCCTTCTATTCTGATGCAATTTTAAAAATAAGCTACTCAAGTTTTCTGTGCCTTATTTTCTTCATGAAATAAAGTAGGGTGAGTATCTTCAAAATTAGATAATAAAATGTTCAAGTTGTTACCTCTTTCGTTGAGTTTTTTATTAGTAATCAGGAAACTGATTAAGAATAGTTGAACAGATTATTCAAACCAATTTCGGTATCCACTGAGTGTATCACTCTAAATTATCCTTCAGTTTGGCACTTAGCACTCTTTCTTGATGATGAGGATCTTCAACAGTACCAGGAAGACGGAGACTTCAACTACAAACAAACACAAGCCCAGACAAGTCCAGACAAAATGGTGACATGAATGGAGTTTGCTGTCAGTTTCCCAAACTCCTGACCTATTTATGCCACCCCCTCATATCTAGAACTTCACGCTGTCCCCACAGCCCCGCACCCTGCCTGGTCCTGCCTCATTCAAGAGCCTGTCCTCCTGATTATGCCCAACTTTCTGTCTCTAAATCAAATCCTGGTCTATGTCCCATTTCCTGATGACCCAGCTATTTACATTATAAAGTTAATAATAAATACATTTAACTCATGCAAATGTGTTAACAAGTTTATTGAGTCAATATGTTGCTCTCCTAGATCAGTGGTCCCCAACCTTTTTGGCACCAGGGACCAGTTTCGTGGAAGACAATTTTTACACGGATGGTGGCGGGGTGGGGGAGATATATGATGGTTCAGGTGGTAATGTGAGTGATGGGGAGTGCAGAAGAAGCTTCACTCACTCGTCCGCCACTCATCTCCTGCTGTGCGGCCCAGTTTCTAACAGGCCTCAGACCTGAACCAGTCCAAGGCCCAGGGGTTGGGGACCCCTGTCCTAGATAACACAATTTCTATTCTGCCAGGGGCATTTCAAAGACAAAGCTGTAACCAACTAAGGTACTCAGGGGAAGGGAATTAACCCTAACTAAGAGCCTAGTATTTTTCAGGCACTATGGTAAGAACTTTGCACAAGTTATTTCATTTAATCCTCATTTATTATCCCCATGACAGATTGGTATTATGAATGTAATTTTTTTACAGGTGAAGAAATTGAGGCTCTGAGAGGGTAATTTGTTTAAGGTCACATAGCCAGTCAGCAGTAGCTTCAAGATGCAAACGCATCCTCTTTCTAGCACTCTGCCCTACGTCCTTAAAGAAGTGAGGCAATATAAACACCCTGGCCACCAGCAAGAAGAGGATTTTGAAATAGGCAGGGATTTGAGGCTCCCAGAGCCAACCACATTCTCCTGCTATTTCCTTCTTTCTAAATTTCTGTTTACCCCGTGACGCCCACTGATCATTAATTATGCCAAACACAAAACTAAGAGGCCCATTCTATATTACAATTATAAAAAACCTGTACATGGCTACAGCACTCATAAAATTCCCCAAAAAGAGAGGACAAATAATTAGGGATGACTGCTCTGTGAGGTTCAGAGGGCATTTCGTTTAGCATGAATGTAGAAGATGAACATAAAAATCAAAAAAGTATGGTCCATAAAGTGTCCTTGACACAAAATTAGCAGATAGAAAACACTCTGAAATTAGCTACTGCCAAATATACCCATGCTTGTTGCATGCTGCTTATACTGGTGTCACACTGAGGGGAAGCCTCACATAAACTCCATGAGGCCGGGAATGTTTTCACTGCTATATCCTCAGTGTGTAGAACAATGTCTGAACTGAGGCAACTCGATAAACATTTGTTGAACAAATGAATGAATTTCTTCACCTCCTTTCTCTGGAATTCCTCATAGCCTCTTATCTCTTCCCCTCCTATATTTATCCCACATTTTCCAAATCTCTAAACTCTTCTCCCAGATCTTTAGTCCTTCCCCTTCTTCTTTCAGCAGAACCATGTTTAAAACAAACAAAAACATTTTTACTGGGTATATGTGTATTTCTAGTTAGCTGAGAAATGGAAACAATGAAAAGAGAAAACATATGGTAAATGCAGAGTACATTCAATTCTTATCAAATGCAGACAGATACATAATGAAATCATAGCAGCTGTGTTTATTTCATAATTTAGGCATTTGGAAAAAAAGTGCCATGTGTTTATTTTAATGTCACTTGATGTCAAGTTTAAAACATGAGTTTGTCTACATGTTTTACCTCTTTTCCTAGAGAATCTTTTAATATTTAAATATAACCTATATCCCTAATTCCCAGCCATCACCACATTATCAATCTGGGTGGAGGTGAGGGGTGAGGGGGTGGAAATCCCTCATAAACTGTGTGTTGACAGAATGCTCTAAAATATATTCTAACTAATAAAGTTGGAAAATAAATTTGGCAGCAACAATCTAAGCTTTGTTGTATTTCATAAAAAGATCTACATTTAAAGGAAATAAAAACATCACATGTGCAATAGCACACAGAGTTGCTATGGTAACAGACTACATTTTTTATATTTACTCTTCAATTGTAGTACATATGAACTATTACAACCAAATAATGTCAACATCCATTTCCTCCTGATCATATAGAGGTCTCTGGAATAAGTTGTACTTACAGTTCAAAGAATCCTCATTTTTTTAACCAATCTTCTTCTGTCTTTTCTAGAAATCATAATTAAAATACATATAATAATGATTAGTATTTGCCATTGGGATTAGGTTTGCACCATCATTTAACTCCCATAGGGACACTCTCCAAATGAGAAAAAACATAATAAACATAAATGTCAGTTTAAACATTTAAATTATTGCTGTGTGCGTGTGTGTATGCGTGTGTGTGTGTGTGTGTGTGTGTGTGTGTGTGTGTATGTTTAGGTAGGAAAAGGTCTCCATGGGAATGAGGAGAAATATGTAGAAAAATGTATTTGGTTTTACTACCTGAGCACACAAACAAATCTACTTTTCCCACAGCTGTGTTTATATGAACAGTTAAGAAATACCTACTATCCTGAACTATATAATTCTATGTTTCACTAAACCTTGATTTTACTATTTATTTCAAAATGTACCTCTGGCATTGCCTTTGGGCACATATAAGTCACTATCAACTAATGTAAACAGAATACCAGCCACCCTCTCCTCATTACATTACACAGAGTACTGGATTTTCCAGAGTTTCTGTTACCTTTCTAACCTTCCCAACCAGTCCTCCTCCAGCTACCTGGAAAATTAACAGCCTGTCAGAACCATCATGGACCACCAGAACATACCAATAATGAGGTGCTTCCAAGTCACGTAAATATGAATCTAATTTGTAGCTGTTACTTTATTATAACAAGATAAGATTGAGGGCTGGACAGGAGAAAAAGATGTAAAGAAGAATAAATGACTCTCCTAAAACGGGGACCTCAGTCACCCACAGTTGGCCCTTATACCAGCCTACACTACAACAAAGTTAGGGAATTAAATGCAACTTTCTGTTTGGGACTAACTGAAAGAAACATGCATAGATTATCCACCCATCCACATACATTCTTTCTCTAATTTAATACAATGGATGTAGCTCTTCATGTTACATTTGATGGAACAGGTTTTCTTTTTTCTTTTTTTTTAAGAAACTAGTTAGAGGGCATTATGCTAAGTGAAATAAGTCAGACAGAGAAAGACAAACATTATATGATATTGCATATGTGAAATCTAAAAATATAACAAACTAGTGAATAAAACAAAAAAGAAGCAGACTCAGATATAGGGAACAAACTAGTGATTATGGGAGGCGGGGGCAATATAGGGGTGGGTAAGTGGGAGGTACAAACTATTGGGTATAAGCTAGGCTTAAGAATGTATTGTACAACACAGGGAATATAACCAATATTTTATAATAACTGTAAATGGAAAGTAACCTTTAAAAATTGTATTAAAAATTTAAAAATCAATAAAAAAAGAAACCAGTTAGAGAAGGTCTGCTTTGAAAGCCATAAAAATATACCTCTACTGACGTCTTCCACTGCAAACAGATCATCTTCAGTGTCTTCCAGTCAAGAGGAACCACACAGTCGTCGGGCAACAAAGATTCTGTTAAAAAAAAAAAAAAAAGAACAAATTTCATCTCTAATGTCACACATATTTTTACCCTAAATATGAAGACATACAAACATGATATCTAGACTACCATAATGATAAAAGCCTGGTTTTGAAGATATTTCAGTGATAGCTAAAGCAGGAGTTAGTCTCTCTCAGATCTCTGTTAGTAAACACTATCCAGACTCAATAAAAATGCTTATGTATATATGTAAAGTGATATGTATCATAGTTCATATTCTCATGTAAGTACAAATATATACACATCAGTAGCTTCAAGTGGTACTGTCACAGGGCATAAAATTTAGGTAGACATCCTTTCCTGTGACATGTATAAAACACTGCAAGTACAGCAAGTTTAGTTTTCTTGCAAATTGCTCCTTCCACGTAAGAGTGTCTGGGAGAAAAAATCTTTACAATTATGATGCTCATAAGCAAGTCCAGACATTGATTTATACCTATCAGCCATACCAAACCACGGAAAATATTTTTCCTATACTCGCATATCCCCAGCAACATGGGTAGTTTGGTTTCTTCAGGCCTATGTATGACTCTACTATATAATCCCACTGTGCCTGCAGAGCTCCTAATAATAGAATTCATTTGAGTTCCCTGTTTTATTTACAAGGTCATAGATACACCAGAGCTTTGCATGTCCAACCTAGGTAAACGAATTAGTTTACAGCCTCCACTTCCAGTTTTCTCCTTTCCTTTTTTAAGCATACACCATTTCCAAATGCAAAATTCTTTCCCTGTTTTTCTTTTAAGTCATATTTGTATAAGCACTGCTTATAATTCACTTCCATTTGGAGCCATCCCAGACAAAACCATAACCCCATATTCTCTTCAACAATCCCTTTAGCACAGCTAACCTCACTCATAAAATATTCATAAGCTTCTCATTTATATTTTCTATATGCAATAATTTTGTTTTGTGTTAGTCTTGTCTCCCCATTTAGAAGGTAAGCTACTTGATGAATGAGGTCTATTTCCTCTAAAAAGCTTTCCAAAGCTTAATTAATGGATGCTGGATCATTATTGTTGATTATGATAGTATTGTGCATTCAAAGGAGGAGGTTTAGAATCTTTTCCCACTAGTGCCTTCATGCTTTCTGGTGCCAATCTAAGGCAGTGATTGTTAATATTTTGGGGTCATGGACATCCCTGAGAAGCTGTTAAAATCTATGGACTTTCTCCCAGAAAAATGGCACAAAATGCCACAAAGAATTTTGCATATGACTTCAGAATATGGACTTTGGACTAATATTCCCAGCTTAAAATGACTTCCATTATCTTTTTAAATTCTCCAAAGCAAATACAGTTTAATTTTTTAAATTGGTATGTTTCTTTGGTGCATCTAGGAGGACAGAAAATTGCAGCAGTTACGATGTGATTATTCACAAAGTTTGCAAAAATGATAAACATGATGCCAGAACAGGTTGATAGTTGTGACTCCTCTGACTCTGAGACTTAGCTAATCTTGGGTCTGAGCTGAGTGGACCAAGCTTGTCCAGAACAGCAGAAGTTTAGGAGCAAAGTAAAAAACACTGGAAATCAAGCTGTTAGAGAACCCCAGTCTCCCTGGTAAGTACAGAAGAAAAAGAATATCACGAAGATACAGGATGCAGGGACTGGAGCTTTACTTCTTGGCTCTTACAGCTTCTGTCCCCAAAGAAGGGGACACATGCAATTGCATGAAGTCATTAACACGTGCAATTGACTTACAGATAAGGAAAAGTTGGGATATGTGCCTCATTTCCTCTTTAAGATATTTAGCATCTTGCACAGGCATACTATTTAGCAGAAATTTACTTAGAATTTTACTTACAATATTAAAAAATCATATTTTCGTTTTTAATTCACAGGTAGATTTTTCACTTCCAAAAACAACAATCTTAAGAGCCCAAAGGAACTTTTCAAGTCAACCAGTCAGACTCCTTCCTAACCTTCTTTTCAGTACCCTTCTCAGTTCTTAAAAATTAAATTCAACTGATTTCAGATATTTTTTTCATCACTTAATCTTCATTGTCCCCCTTTTACTATTCTCATATCTATGAGCTATAATGTGAATGAGAAAGGAAAGGGCCATGTGCCAAACAAGGGAAATGCAGAAAGCAGAAAGATTTTTCTTAAAGAAAGCAGTACATCTCTATTTGTTACATAATCACTGTTTGCCTGTCTCATTCTTCATTCTTCCCACTGTCTGTTGAAACTGAGAGTCCAAGTATTCAACATGCTCAAAGACATTTCAGACGACTGGCTGTGGAGGTGGGGTATGGGGCATGACTCCACCGAGCACCATTTGCTACGTGTCCTCCACTTCCACCGCCGAAAAGTATCACAACATCAATTAACTGCATGAAATCACTAACATGAGGTAGAAACACTGCAAAAATTACTCACATATGTTAAACTGGACTTTTTATTTGTAGCAAATAAACTCAATTTACCCACTGGAACTCCAGGAGATCCAAAAAGCTTTACTAGTTGAAAGGCAAACTCTTGTGATAATGGTAGCTCAAGGGAATCATAGTAGTCAGTGCTTGTTACATCTTGGTTATCCTCTGTTTGTGAGAACTGTAATGGTTTAGGTTCTTCCCATGTCTCTAGCTTTTCACCAAAACTTTCATTTAAAAAGTGAAGATCATTAGTGACCCTAAAAGAGTACAAAGTATCAGGTGGGCTACTTAAAATTTCTGAAGAAGTGAACCTTACATCATTTAGTTTATCATCTACTCTCCTCTGAGAGTTGGAAGTCAAAAACGGTTTCTTGCTTGTAAAAGATATCTTCCAAAAGCTAGATGTATATTGTAGCATAAGAGAAGGAATGGGGCTTTTGTAAAAATACACAGAGTGCCTTAGTCTATTAAATAGCAGGTAATGAGAATAAAATTGTCCACCAACATTTAGAAGAGAATCTTTGACAATGTCAAAGTAAAACCATGATGGATGATGATTGAAGGTCATAATGTTTTGCTTATTCTCTTCTTCATTATTTATTTCTGAAATTACATCTTTTTTTTCTTCCAAAATAATTTTTATTCCATGGCTTTCTGTTAACAATTCACATTCCCCCATTTCTTTTACATTGATATGACTCTGTCCCAGTAAGTTAAAGTTTGGTGCCAAACTGAAAATCCTTTTCTGCCTCCTTTTTTTATTCTTTGTTGAGTGTAAGGCATTCTTTAGGCTATCCAGCTTAAGGAAGTGGCTTCCAAAGATATTTGTCTCTGTTTCTATGATTGAATCTATATTCTCAGTTGGAGGTGACAAACCTTCATTTTCTATCGATAGCTTCTCTTCTATCAATGTTTCAGGACTGTTTCCTGGTCCTGATGCTCCTTCAGAAGGAGAGATCAATTTAATCAATTGTCTCCTGTTGTCAGGATGAGCCAGTTTTTGCCATCTATCTCTCTTTGGTCTCTGTTCACATATAAACTTATTAGGTCCCTCAGGCCAGCTACCAAAATAGGGTTGTCTATCAGAGCCCAACTGTAATTCTTCATCAGAGAAATCATTGGAGAAAAAAGCCCAGTAATTATTTTTAGATGTATTTACTCCTTGTTCTTTTCTTAAAACTTTATCTGAAGTTCTGGATCCATATTGATGGTACAGACTTGTTTCATTCAGGAGACTCTTATCTACCATCTCTTTCTTCTGCATAAATGAGCGTGGGGTTTCAACAAATCGGTCTTGGATGTGTAATGCCATGATATCCCTACTTTCTATATGCTTTTCTATCTTTGTGCCAGGGCAGTCATCACTTGCTACATAGGGGAGATTTTGAGTCACTGTTGAATAAGCAACAGAGCTTTCATTTGGCATCAATGACAAATTTAGAAACAAGTCATCATCTTCCTTGGGGAGGAAATTCTTTGGTGTATTGTCCAACTCAACTACAGACATAACATGTGGCAAACTGTTTTCAAAATTTATGTTTTCCTGTCTCTCATCTTTATGGACATTCACAAAATCTCCTACTTCATTTCTCAGATCACCCGTTAAGGAATACTCTGATTCTCTTTTGGTCTCTTCTAAGTCTTCCTCTTCATTCTGAGATGGGTCCTGATCTTCTGGTGTAAGATAACTTAAGGTTTCAAATGAGTTTTCCTCCATGATTTTACTATGACTGTTCTGCTTTTTGTTTCTTTTTCTGTTTCTCTTCTTGGCTTTGCCGAACCTGTGCCCAGTTTTCTTCAAATCTCTTTCTCTGAAACATAAAAGAATTAAGAAATTCATAACTTACTTATATAACATTATAAACTAAAATATTATACTCAATGTGCAGATATACAAATCATTAGTATAAGAGATTCTAAAGTGTGTGTCCACTTTGAACTATATTTTAAAAATCACCTTTGAAAGAGATATGCTTTAATCCTCTAAATGATTGGGTTGGCCAAAAAGTTTGTTTTCAGGTTTTCCATAACATAGAAAAACCCAAACGAACTTTTTGGCCAACCTGATAAAAGTGAATACACTTTGAGAAACTTACAACTCATTTTCACATACTCATTTCATAAACCAATAACTTTATGAAAGCCTAATATTTTCCCTAAGATACTTTATATATATATATATATTACCAATAAACAACTTGGTTATCCCAACATCTTGAATTTTGAAAAGTGAAAAGTGACGGGTATAGTGTAAATGGCACCGCTTTAATGGCTCAAATAGCTAGATTTTCTCTAGACGTAAAAACTTTGGCAATTAAGTTGCTCCATCAAACTGTAAAGAACAGTTGATAATGAGCAGCCAAGTTCAGTATTGGGATGATATGCTTCCAACTGCCTAGTGAGCAGTGGTTCTAAACCAGAGGCTCTACCACTACTTTGTGGGGTGTGTGGAAATGTGTGAAGGCATTTCTGGTGGTCTCAATGACTGGAAATGTGTTACTGGCACTTGGTACTGGGGCCAGGGGTGTTAACCATCCTGCAATGCCAGGGACAATTCCACAGTGAAAAGTTATCCCACCCAAACGAGCAATAATGCTCTCATCAAGCACACTAAAAGTTCACGGTGCCCCTTAATTGAAGGCAATCTTTGATCCTGAGAGAAAAAGGAGGATTTAGGAAATTTTCTAATTTCGGATATAAAGGTTTAGTTATCTTCTCTTCCACAATGTACAGATGGAAACATAGTAAAATGTAGTAGAGGAAGGACAATAGATACAGCTGAGGAAAAAAATCCAGGGTAGAGGAATAGGAAAATAAACACTTAAACAAACGCCGAAGCAGAAAGAGATAACAGAAAAGAGAAGTTGGTCAATTGGCTGGGCATTGGACAAAAGAACTTATTAAAACTGCCCCAGGGCTTCCCTGGTGGCACAGTGGTTGAGAATCTGCCTGCTAATGCAGGGGACACGGGTTCGAGCCCTGGTCTGGGAGGATCCATCCCATATGCCGCGGAGCAACTAGGCCCGTGACCCACAACTACTGAGCCTGCGTGTCTGCAGCCCGTGCTCCGCAACAAGAGAGGCCACAATAGTGAGAGGCCTGCGCACTGCGATGAAGAGTGGCCCCCACTTGCCACAACTAGAGAAAGCCCTCGCACAGAAACAAAGACCCAACACAGCAAAAATAAATAAATAAATTACTAAACTCCTACCCCCAACATCTTCTTTAAAAAAAAAAAAAAAAAGAAAAGAAAATTGCCCCAGCCTCTGGCCTGGTTTATTCCATCCCATGCTGCTGGGCAATTTTCAATAGTCAGGACCCCTGAATACCTTGTTCTTTGTCAACTAATTGCTGCTGCCCTTGTTTATATATCCCTGGATGTTGGTTTAGAAAGAACATTAAGGTTGTAAATCAACTACACTTCAATTAAAAATTAAATTTAAAAATTTTTTTAAAAAGAAGAACATTAAGAAACAGTAAATTACTGAGAAGCAGTTAAGATGGTATCTATAAAAAGAATATCGAGTAAAGAATGTCAACTTTGGCAGTAACTCTCCTTCATGGTCAGTTCTATCTGACTCCAATGAAAGGTCTAGTTGAAGTCTAAAGTGCAGTCACAGTTATAAAATGCATACTGCAGACTAGTCTGTCATCCTAAAAACAAACTCCACTCTCTTCACCCAAACATGAACCATCCTGTTGCAGGGAAAGGAGGAAAAGAATAAGCTGAATTTGTTGTTGCTTTATTTGTTGGCCTAAATGGTAAAATACTAAGGACTTAAGACTCACTCCAGGATTGGTGACTCTGTGGACTTGAATGCACTTAATGTGCAGCCACTGTCCCTTTAAACAGCTCTCTAGTGCACAAGGAAGGAGAACTCTAATCTATGGAAATGGGGTTCCTAGATATGGTTCATCATAAAAGTGTTTATAGCTCCTTATGCCACCAGGAATTACAAGGTTCACAATGCTACTTTGAAAATTGGCTTTAAAAAAAAAAACTATTTAGTGCACACTCACTATATGTTAAGATTATTTAATTGCTTTACATGTACTAACTTACCTAATCTTCACAATAACCATATGTGGTAAGGCAAATGCTAGTTTTACCCCCAACTCAAAAAGGCAACTGAAACAAAGAGAAGCTGAAGAATCTTCCCAACTACAGTCACAATATAAAGCAGCATGGAGGTTCTTCAAAAAATTAAAAATAGAACCACCATATGATCTTGCAATTCCACTTCTGGGGATATATGCAAAGGAAATAAAAACACTAACTCAAAAAGGTATCTGTACCCCATGTTCACAGAAGCATTATTTGCAATAGCCAAAACATGGAAACAAGTGCCCATCAATGGATGAATGGATAAAGAAGTTGTGGTATATATATACAATGGACTATTATTCAGCCATATAAAATGAGGAAATTCTACCATTTGTGACAACATGGATGAAACTTTAAGGCATTATGGTATGTGAAATCAGTCAGACAGAGAAAGCCAAATACTGTATGATCTCACTTATATTTGGCATCTAAAACAAAATGAACAAAAAAACTCATAGAAAAAGAGAATATATTTGTGGTTACCCGAGGCGGGGGTTGGGATAAGGGGGAATTGGAGGAATGTGGCCAAAAGGTACAAACTTACAGTTATTAGATAAATAAGTATTAGGGATTTAACGTATAACACAATGACTATAGTTAACACTGCTGTATGGTATTTAGGAAAGTTGTTAAGAGAGTAGATCCTAGGAGTTCTTACCACTGGAGAAAAACGTTTTTCTTTTATTTTTATTGTATCTATAAGAATTGATGGATGTTAACTAAACCTATTGTGGTAATCATTTCACAATGTATGTAAATGAAACCATCATAGTGTATAGCTTAAATTTACACAGTGATATATGTCGATTATTTCTCAATAAAACTGGAAAAAAAGAAAAAAGAAGAATTTGCCCAGGGTCACATGGCTACTGGCACAATTCAGACCAAGACTGACTGGCTTTAGAGTCTATACTCTTTAACCATTATACAAAATTGCCTCTCAACTAAAAAGGAGAATTTTACACTTCCCTTCTTTTTCTTCCTCCTCTCATCTTCAAATTCCTCTTCCTCCTCTCATCTTCAAATTCTCACATGTGCACAAACACAGAGATGTTTATGCTGGCAAGAGTTGAGTCCTTTTGAGGGAAGCAGCTCTTGGGCCCTGACTCCTACTATCACTACCCTAATAGTGTCTTGAGACTTTTTTCTTTTTCTCTCTCTCCCTCTGTATGAAAGCAAACAAGGAATAACACCAGAAAGTGAGAGAAGGTAGTGTGGAACAGGACTCATCTCCCTAATTGAACTTTATGTCAAGGTTTTATATGACCAACGGGAAGGCCAGGGTAGGTGGCCTATTAACTTAGGCCAATGGACACAAGGGGCTCCTCCTGAAGTTAACTCATTTGTCAAGGGATAGAGGTAGTGAAGAGTGATCACATTATGGATATATTTTGAAGGAAAGACAAGCAGGAACTGAAAACAAATTGGTTAGAGTATGAGAAAAAGATAATAATCAAGCATGAGTGCAAAGATTTTGGCCTGAACAATCAGAGGGATGAAGTAGCCATTTGCTGATACACAGAAGCCTGTACAAGGTAGGGGTTTGGAGAGAGCGCTGCTAAATCAATTGCCTCAAAGTTCAGCTCAGAGTCTTAACCAGTAAATTAATCTGTCCCTATAGCAGAATTTAGAAAGTAGAAAAGATGAGGGCTTCTCTAACACTCCTCAAGGGTTCCTATGTTTTTTAAATGGATTACAATCTGATAGCTACTTTGAGAAAGGACCTGCCAGTGATGAAAACTCATGATGCCTGCAGAGAATTTAACATGGATCATGAAAGAACGAGGTGGCTTAAAAAATAACTATTAGAATCTAGGAGATCACGCAATTTATTAAGGCAGTTTGCTAAAAGAGTTAATCAAAGAAGTCTTAAGGCTTGGAATTTCAATTAAAAATACAATACAATGCCAAGAAGTATGAAAATCCGAAGACTAACTTTATAAGGAAGTGTGTCAGAGACTTTTTCTAGTTCTGCACCATGGAAGCTCTATATAGTGACCACACTTGTTCTGGTACTTGGAACAGGACTTCTGGAAAGAAAAAACAAAGCAGTAACAGGGACTTGTGAAGCACTTGGGAGATAAGAGAAGTGATGGTGGTGACAACTTCTGTGAGAATGTATACATTGGATGTGCCTAATCAATAGATGTATTTATGTATTTATAAAGTGTGAAAGGCTCATCAAACCTATGTCTCACTCATGCTGATTCACTTAGGGGTGAATGGCACCATTAAAAGAGAAGAAGCATCACTAAATGTAAGTTAGTCATGGAGAAGAAACCAGAAGAGATGGACGCATGGGCTGTAGCTTTAGAAAAGAAAGGAAGAAATAAGGAAAGAACGAATGGTAACATATCTCTGATTAATAAGATTTTGCTTTTTAGATAATGGTTTAGAATCCAAGCTCCTGGGTTCAGAGGGAGTGCACTTTTTAAGAATTAGAAAGGTAGTGTTGCTAAGAGACAAGCTAACCTGACCAAGTGAACTGTGACCTGAAGACAAAGGTGAGAGAACATCCAGATAAAGCCAAAATTGACTGCTATGGATAAAAAAAAATATATATATATATATATATATATATATATATATATATATAGTTATTGCTTAATGTTCTTCATCAGGAAAATAATTAAGGGAGCCAGAAACGTTATTTCTTATTGCAGAGGCCTATACACTAATTCATGAAGCATGGGCAATACATGAAGTAAAACTCAATTAAAATAACAGATTATAAAAGAGAGGTCTCACAGCTTTATGGAATGACTGTGGTTGAAATAATCCAGGCCTAGGTCCTCTTGGTTCAGTAATAAGCTAGTAGTAGGATCTTGGGCAAATCAGGTCTCCCTTCTGAAATGGAGATAACACCACCTTCTTGCAGAGTTGTAAAGATTAATATAGATGCCCTTAAATGACCTCTACCTAACCAATGACAAATTCTTTCCATCGCCTCTGTAGAGTAGAATAACTAATGCCAATGACATACAAAATGCTTGCAGCTAGATGGCTGCTCTCTAGTACAACTACACATTTCTGCTCCCATTATTTAGGGCTGCATATTTACAAGCAGTCAGGTGAGTTTTTCCCAAGTCTGTTTATACTTATCATAATGGTACTATAATTTTATAGTTTGATTAAACATTATGTCAATCAGTAGAATATGAGTACAAGAAAGAAAGTTTCTATAAAAATTAAATTGAAGTAAGTGACTCAATAAAGATAAAGTACTAAAAGACTGTTATCAAATTAGGTTTAGTCAGGATAACCATGAAGTTTACTTAAAAGTCATAAAAACCTATAAGATTTCTTTGGGTTCTCCAATTTTCAACAACAGAAACTAGAAATTCCTTAAACCTACACAGTATGGTCAATTAATCTACGACAAAAGAGGCAAGGATATACAATGGAGAAAAACAACAGTCTCTTCAATAAGTGGTGCTGGGAAAACCAGACAGCCACATGTAAAAGAATGAAATTAGAACACTCTCTAACACCACATACAAAAATAAATTCCAAATGGATTAAAGACCTAAATGTAAGACTGGAAACCATAAAACTCCTAAAGGAAAACATAGGCAGAACACTCTTTGACATAAATTGTAGCAATATGTTTTTGGATCTGTCTCCTAAAGCAAAGGAAATAAAAGCAAAAAGAAACAAATGGGACCTAATTAAACTTAAAAGCTTTTGCTCAGCAAAGGAAACTGTCGACAAAGCCGAAAGATAATACTCAATGGGAGAAAATATTTGCAAATGATATGACTGATAAGGGGTTAATATCCAACTTATATAAGCAGCTCATACAACTCAATATCAAGAAAAAAAAAAAAAACCCAAACAACTCGATTTAAAAATGGGCAGAAGAGTGCTTCCCTGGTGGCGCAGTGGTTGAGAGTCCGCCTGCCGATGCAGGGGACACGGGTTCGTGCCCCGGTCCGGGAAGATCCCACATGCCGCGGAGTGGCTGGGCCCGTGAGCCATGGCCGCTGAGCCTGCGTGTCTGGAGCCTGCGCTCCGCAACAGGAGAAGCCACAACAGTGAGAGGCCCGCAAACCGCCAAAAAAAAAAAAAAAAAAAAAAAAAAAAAAAAAATGGGCAGAAGAACTGAATAGACATTTTTTCAAAGAGAACATGCAGATGGCCAACAGGCACCTGAAAAGAGGCTCAACATTGCTAATCATCAGGGAAATGCAAATCAAAACCACAATGATGTATCAACTCACACCTGTCAGAATGGCTACCATCAAAAAGAACACAAATAACCAATGATGGAAAGGATGTGGAAAAAAGGGAACTCCGGTACACTGTTGGTGGGAATGCAAATCGGTACAGCCACCATGGAAAACAGTATGAAGGTTTCTCAAAAAACTAAAACTAGAACTACCACATTATCCAGCAATTCCACTCCTGGGTATATATCCAAAAAAATAAAAACTCTGATTTGAAAAGATACATGCACCCTAATGTTTGTGGCAGCATTATTTACAATTGCCAAGATATGGAAGCAATCTAAATGTCCATCAACAGACGAATGGATAAAGAAAATGTGCCATACACACACACACACACACACACACACACACAATGGAATACTACTCAGCCATAAAAAAAATGAAATTTTGCCATTTGTAGCAACATGGATGGATTTGGAGGGTATCATGCTAAGTGACATAAGTCAGACAGAGAAAGACAAAACTGTATGATATCACTTACATGTGGAATCTAAAAAATAAAACAAACTAGTGAATATAACAAAAAGAAGCAGACTCAAGATATAGAGAACCAACTAAAGGTTACCAGTAGGGAGAGGGAAGGGGGAGTGGTTGACAGTCCACCTGCCAATGCAGGGGACACGGGTTCGTGCCCCGGTCCGGGAAGATCCCACATGCCGTGGAGCGGCTAGGCCCGTGAGCCATGGCCGCTGAGCCTGCACGTCCAGAGCCTGTGCTCCGCAACGGGAGAGGCCACAATAGTGAGAGGCCCGTGTACCGCAAAAAACCAAACAAACAAAAATAAAAAATAAAAAAGACAATATTAACTTAGTAAAAAGGCAACCAACAGAAGAGAAAATATTTGCAAATCATATAACTGATAAAAGATTAATATCCAGAATATACAGAGAATTCCTAAAGCTCAACAACAAAGAAACAAAAAACAATTGGATTTAAAAAAAGAGCAAAGGCGCTATTTAAAATATCCAAGACATGGAAGCAACCAAAATGTCGATCAACAGATGAATGAATAAAGAAGATGTGTGTGTGTGTGTGTGTGTGTGTGTGTGTGTGTACACACACAATGGAATATTAGTCATAAAAGAGTGAAACAGTGCCATTTGGAGCAATATGGATGGACCTAGAGATTATCATTATTGAGTCAAGTCAGTCAGAGAAAGACATCATATGATATCACTTATAAGTGGAATCTAAAAATATCATACAAATGAACTTATTTACAAGACAGAAATTGACTCACAGACATAGAAAACAAACTTATGGTTACCAAATGGAAAGGGCAGGGATAAATTAGGAATTTGGGATTAACAGATACATACCACTGTATACAAAATAGGTAAACAACAAGAACCTACTGTATAACACAGGGAGCTATATTTAATATCTTTTTTTTTTTTTTTTTTTTGCGGTACACGGGCCTCTCACTGCTGTAGCCTCTCCCGTTGCGGAGCACAGGCTCTGGATGCGCAGGCTCAGCGGCCATGGATCACAGGCCTAGCCGCTCCGCGGCATGTGGGATCCTCCCGGACCGGGGCACGAACCCGCGTCCCCTGCATCGGCAGGCGGACCCCCAACCACTGCGCCACCAGCGAAGCCCCTGGCTGTGAGATTTTTGACTTTAAAGCAAAATGACCTATTGATTCAATGCAATAAAATGACATTATTTTATTCACAGGTTAACCATTAAAACATTTAATGAAAATATATGGCTTGGGACTCCCCTGGTGGTCCAATGGTTAAGACTCCATGCTTCTACTGCACGGGGCACGGGTTCAATCCCTGGTTGGGGAACTAAGATCCCACATCCAGCATGCCACAATGTGGCCAAAAAAAAAATTAAATTATATTTTAAAAAGAAAATATATGGCTTGCTTTCTTTACTTCCTTTGTTCCTACTTTCATACTGTTTTTATTTTGCTTGTTTGCTTTTGAAAGTGGTAAACACAATTATTATTCTTGTCAAGTAAGATTAAGGTCATTTTTTTTCATCCACAAAAGAAAAGATGAAGAAAAGTTCTCAAAGTAAAGGAACAACTGCTGGAAAGGAAAGCAAACTAGATTTTAAAAGATGTTCAGAACTTCTCACAAAGAAAAGACCAGGCCCAAACGGCTTCAATGGGCTTCTTTAAATGTTCTATCAACTACATAAGGAAGAAAAAACACCAATTCTTCACAAACTCTTCAAAAAAACAGAAGAAGAAAGAACACAACCCAGCTCATTCTATAAGGCTGGCACCACTCTGATGCCGAAAGCAAATGAAGACATCACAAGATAAGAAAACTACCGACCAATACAACTTATGGATATAGATGCAAAAAACTAAAAACAAAACAAAACATAAACTAACAAACTGAATCCAGCAACATATAAAAAGGATTATACATCATGACGAAGTGGGATGTATCCCAGGAATGCAAGGTTGGTTTAACATCCAAAAATCAACTAGTGTAATACACCGTATCAATAGGATAAAGTACAAAGACCACAGGATCATCTCAATTGATACAGATAAAGCATTTGACAAAATCCAACATTCTTTTGTAACAGAAACACTTAACAATCAGGAACAGAAGGAAACATCCTGAACTTGATATTGGATATCTATGAAAAACCACAGCTAACACCATACTTACTGGTGAAAGACTGAATGTTTCACCCTAAAATCAGAAAAAAGACAGGATGTCTGTTCTCACCATACCTATTTAACATTGTACTAGAGGCACTAGCCAGCACAATCTGGCAAGAAAATGAAATAAAGAGGACACAGATTGGAAAGAAAGAAGTAAAACTACCTCTATTTGCAGATATGATTGTATATATAGAAAATCCTAAGGAATTTAAGGAAAATCCTAAAAAACAAATAAACTACCTCAGCAATGTTTCAAGGTATGAGGTCAATATACAAAAATCAATTGTATTTCTATACATTAGCAGTGTACATTCTGAAAATTAACAAAATTCCATTTACAATATCATCAAAAAGAATTAAATATTTAGGAATAAATTTAACAAAAGCAGCACAAGACTTGTACTCTGAAGACTACAAAACATTACTGAAAGAAATTAAAGAAGACTAAATAAATGGAAATACATCCTATGTTCATGGATCAGAAAATACAGTATTGTTAAGATGGCAATACTCCCCAAACTGATCTACAGATTCAATGCAGTCCTTGTCAAAGTCTCACCAGCCTTTTTTGTAGAAATTGGAAAATTGATCCTAAAATTAATATAGAAATTCCAGGGACCCAGGATAGCCTTAACAATCTTGAAAAAGAACAAAACCGGAGGACTCATACGCCCTAATTTCAAAATCTGCTATAAAGCTATAGCAATCAAGGCTGTGTAGTGTTGGCATAAAGATAAACACAGAGGTCAATGGAACAGAATTGAGGGTTCAGAAATAAACCCTTATATCTATGGCCAATTTATTTTTGATAAGTAGTTCAATGGGGAAAGAGGAGTCTTTTCAACAAATGGTGGACAATTGGATATCCATACACAAAAGAATCAAGTTGCACCTTACCTCACACCATAAACAAAATTTAACTCAAAATAAATCAAAGAGCTAAATATAAGAGCTAAAACCATAAAAATTCTATTAGAAAATATAGGTGTAAATCTTCATTATCTTGAACTAAGCAGTGAATTTTTAGAGAACACCAAAATCACAAGCAACCAAATAGAAAAGTATACAAACTGAACTTAATTAAAATTAAAAAGTTTTGTGCTTCAAATGATATCATCAAGAAAGTGAAAAAAAGACAATCCACAGAATGGGAGAAAATATTTGCAAATTATATATCTGATAAGAAATTTGTACCCAGAATACATAAATAACTCTTACAACTCAATAATATAAAGACAAATCCAAATTTTAAAATGGGCACAGGATCAGAATAGACCTTTCTCCAAAGAAGATACGAAAATGACCAATAAGCACATGAAAAGATGCTCAATCTCATTAGACATCAAGGAAATGCAAAATCAAAACCACAGTGAAATACCATTTTACACCCAGTAGGAGGCCTATAATACAAAAAAGGGACAATAACAGGTGTGGGTAATAACGTGGAGAAATTGGAACTCAAGAAAATGTCTAAATTATGTACCCCATCTGCAGTGACAAAAGTATGTTTTAAGGACTTCCCCGGTGGCGCAGCAGTTAAGCATCCACCTGCCAATGCAGGGGACACAGGTTCGAGCCCTGGTCTGGGAAGATCCCACATAACCACGGAGCAACTAACCCCATGCACCACAACTACTGAAACTTGTGCACCTAGAGCCCATGCTCTGCAACAAAGAGAAGCCGCTGCAGTAAGAAGCCCATGCACCACAACAAAGAGTAGCCCCCGCTCGCCGCAACTAGAGAAAGCCTGCACACAGCAACGAAGACCCAACGCAGCCAAAAATAAATAAATTTATAAAAAAATTTGAATATAAACCTTTTTTATATCCAATCAGTAATTACAGTTACAACTAAAGTTAATGTAAGTCATTATTTTAATTAAAAATTTAAAAGTAAAAGATAAAATATTCAGATAATAAATTTGAATTAATACAGTAGGAAATATCATTCAGGAAAATAAGATTGAGGTTGTGAAAATGCTCACAACATATTGAAGTGAAAAAAAAAACAAACCTGAAATAGAAAACAGCAATAATGGCTCATGTTTCCTATACACTTGCTATGGGGGCAGATATTTGTTAAGTCATACATATATAAAATTTCATTTAATCCTTACTAAAAACAACTTACGATCTGTTAAATTGTCCCCATTTAATAAATAAAGAAACTGAGGCTTAGAAACTTGCCCAGTTCTCATAATTAAAAATATGTGAAGTTAGACTTAAACTCAAGTTTCTCGGATTCCAAAGCTTATGTTTTCAACCATTATGCTATACAGCTGTCAAAATTGTAAATCTCAGAATAATAGAGGTCTGATGTATTTGTATATTTACATGTTTTAAAATATGCACATATATAGACTTAAAAACACAGGAATATGCAAAATATTAATGGTGGTGAACTATGGGGGTTGATTCCTTTGTGATTTTCTGTGTGTCCAGAATTTCCTACACTGAAGGTGTACTATTTTTTAATAGAAAAATAAATAAATAAATAAAGGCTTTCTTCAGTAAACAAATTAGGCAAAACAAAGAAAAAATACATATAAATGTGTTTTCCCAACATTTAAGCTTCACTCTAGAATAATAAATACACTTATGGATTTATTGAACATTAGCTTTGATTAATGAACATATACTTAACCCCCACACACACACAAAAAAGCCTGTGTGCAAATTCAGTTCTAGCTAGTAAGACTCAGCAGTTATTGTTAACACCCACTTTCTAAAAAAAGCTTTTGTATTATCTGGTGACTTCTCTACATTTTCAACAGTCATGAACAAGAATAATTCCAATTCAAACTACAGTATAGCGTATTGCATTAATTTTCCTATTTCTATCATGTGAGCTCTCAAGATTGCACTTTGAAATAATAACGCTTTAAATTTATTACTGCCAATAATAACTGCAAGTTCTCAAAATTAAAATCTAGTTTATTCTTAAGTATATTGATTTCATTATGCCCACCCTTAGTCAAATTTTTTAAAAAAGTATAGAGAAAAAGCAGCATATATTTTAAGATATATTAGATAAAAATCACCCTTTTCCTGAAAGTTAACTTCCCCAAGGGAAGTAGTTCATTTCCAAATCTTCTAACACGTTTTCAAGTAAATTCTCATTACTGCAAAGAGATTGCTTCAAATACAAAAAAGCCTTTTTATTTTCCCTTGACAAGATCACACTGCTGTGTGCATAAAATCCATGATTAAAAAGGCAAATGAGTTCAATATTCTAACACATTAACTCCAATTCTATCAATTACATTTCTTCTCTCTATTACAAGTCTAATTTAATTGCCGAGATTTGGACAACTCTAATTCTTTTTTTCTTTTTCAATTCTAATTCTTTTTAAAAAATACTTGCAGTTCATTTTCACTGCTAAGAAACAATAATTTACACTAACAGCATTACTTCACAAATACCCACTATTCACTAAGAAAAATAGTTGGCTAAATATAATTTATTTGTTATGTGGTCATATAATTAACACTAAAATACTTTGGCTTGGATTTTATGTTGTTCCAAAATTCTCTTAATAGCTGTTTAAACCAAAATTAGGAAAACTAAGGCGCTTAGATGGCACTTCTCAGGTAAGGCCCATCCTGCCCCCTATATTTAAAATTGCAACCATGCCTCCCTCTGCACCCTCAACACATGCACCCTTACCCTGAGCCAGGCACTACTTATTCTCTTTCTCTCCTTAGCACTTATCACCAGCTAACATACCGTATGATTGACTTGTCTTTGACTTCTTGTGAAGTTTTGTCCATTTTGCTCCCAGCTTATCCCCCAGTACCTAGAACAGTGCCTGTGACTTAGAGGTGCTGTTGAGTGAGTAATTTTACCACTAGGTTAACGGTGGAAGCTGTTGCTTTTCTCTGAGTCACATATTCGTGACTTAGACAATTTGTGGGAAATGCAATGTTTAATTCTGTAACTAGAGTAAATCCTCATTTTTCACCCTGCTTAGAGCAGGAAAACACTTTCTCCAGTGGCCTCAACTGCGACATATTAATGCTTCCATGGTTGAAGAGAAGCCTGTGTCCCTAAGACAGTGGCTCAGAACCTGAAAATACAAAACAAACCCAGGAAGAGAGAATTATAGGTCTGGAATTTTGCAGGGAAAAGGGTCAGGGTGCTGCTTTTTCTTTTTGATATTCTTTGAGTCCCAAATGACTCTTCTTACTCAGTTATTAATCATAAATCATATCAACATTCTTCCTCATTGTGCTTACTATACATGCTTTACATGTATTACCTTATTTAATCTTCATAACAACCCTATGAGATAGATAATATTAACAATCCCAATTTACAGATAGAGACACTGAGATTTAAGTATTTTCCCCAAACATCTGGTGGGTGGCAGAGGTCTCTAGCATTTAAAGTTTGCATTCTTAAACACTATGCAGTACTGCTCCCCCCACTCATCATGACAAATTACATGGTCATGAATTACAAGAATTCATAGATCCCAACATCACTATTATTACCTGACTAATCCTGCTCATGTTATCCTAAGCACAGACCAAATATAAAAAGGGGAGACAATTTCTGTGGATATGGAATAATTTCTAGTAATTTGAAATTATTAACAATTTCTCTTGACTGACTAGTCATGTCAAAGTAATTTCAGGCTACAAAGCAGCTAAGCCAATAATCAACAGGGAAAAAGTAAAACTAACAAACAAAACCCCCAGAAGTTAACAACAATAACAACAAAAAAACTGCATAAAGTGTCATTAACCTACTAGAAGTCCTTCCTAATTGAAACGGTCATTCATTATGGAATTTGCATACATGGAAAAAAGAAATATTACTTTGTAAAAGAAGTCTTTTCACATATCCCCCCAAAAGGTCTACCTCTGACAGATTTGAAAAGCAATGAATTAAATACTAAAACAAAATGACTTTCTGAAAACTACAGGAAAAGAGAAATGTATTATGAAGCGTGTTTCATTTTACTTCTTGTCCTAAGCCTGAAATGAGATTTGTGATATCAAGGCACAATCTCATATGTACATTATGCCTACTGCCTTATTTAGCACTTTCAAAAGATGTTACTTTAAACTCCCAAAACACAAAGATAAATTTTCAAAAATTATTTTTCCTACATGTATTCTATAATTGTTTAAGCTCAACATGTCTGTTTTCTTATCAGAAATTAATATGATTAAAGTAAGAACTCATTAGTATACTATGCTCGAAAAGGAAGCTAACACCCTTTCAAATCACAAACTTAGGGGGCTTCCCTGGTGGCACAGTGGTTAAGAATCCGCCTGCCAATGCAGGGGACACGGGTTCGAGCCCTGGTCCAGGAAGATCCCACATGCCGCGGAGCAACTAAGCCCACGTGCCACAACTACTGACCCTGTGCTCTAGAGCCCATGAGCCACAACTACTGGGCCCACGTGCCACAACTACTGAAGACCATGTGCCTAGAGCCCATGCTCTGCAACGAGAAGCCACCGCAATGAGAACCCTGCAGGCACCGCAACGAACTGTAGCCCCTGCTTGCCGAAATTAGAGAAAGCCCGAGCGCAGCACTGAAGACCCAATGCAGCCAAAAATAAATAAATTTTTTTTTTAAATCACAAACTTACACCTACTTAGTGAATCCCATTAGTACCAGGCACTATTAAGAAAGCCCTGGGGCTTCCCTGGTGGCACAGTGGTTGAGAATCTGCCTGCTAATGCAGGGGACACGGGTTCGAGCCCTGGTCTGGGAGGATCCCACATGCCGCGGAGCAACTAGGCCCGTGAGCCACAACTACTGAGCCTGCGCGTCTGGAGCCTGTGCTCCGCAACAAGAGAGGCCGTGATAGTGAGAGGCCCGCGCACGGCGATGAAGAGTGGCCCCCGCTTGCCACAACTAGAGAAAGCCCTCGCACAGAAACGAAGACCCAACACAGCAAAAATAAATTAATTAATAAACTCCTACCCCCAACATCTTCTTAAAAAAAAAAAAAAGAGAGCCCTAATCTGCTACAACTTTCCAAGTTAACATGCTTAACACATTTAAAGGTCACAGCTGATGGGAAAGTTTCCATCCTAACTGTGTACATTTCTGTATCATCTGGAATATGCACCACTTAGGTAATTAAAAACTAAATAAAAAATATTTTAAAGGAAAAAAAAAGTTGAATAGGCTCTAGAGATCTGCTGTACAACGTCATGCCTATATATAATACTGTATTGTACACTTGAAAATCTGTTAAGAGGGTAGATCTCCTGTTAAATGTTCTTACCACAATAAAATACTTTAAAAAATAAAAAATAAATTAAAAGTCACAGCTGTTGTTTTAAAACGAATACAGTAACTACATTCAAAAATCTTTTCAAACATGAAATTAAGAAAAAAGTATCATGCCCTCTAAGAATTAAAAAACTTTCCAAAACGGGTTGGTCTCATAAGTACAAATTTAAAATTTCATACATTTAAAATTGTGGATTTATTTTTAGGCCCATCATTTATGCAAATAGAAAGCACTGACAAAAAGCAACAAAATGTGTGCATTTTTGTAGCCCTAATTTTCTAGCAAAAACCATACACAACTTAGCCATTTGACAGACATCAATAATTCCATTCACTGGAAAATGGTTGATGCCCCTAGATGTTTTTAACAAACTTCTGCCTTCCACATGTTGTCACTGTAAATAAGTTACCATTACTATACTGATCTATAGTTACACCTTAAATGACTTAAAATGTGTAGGAGCTACTCTTTTAAACTACCCCACTGTAGTAAAGCTTTTCAAGTTCTTTTACCTGCACTTTATAGTGTTTCTGTATCCTCAAATGTCTTCAGGCTATCAGATCTATATTACTCTCTCTAGGACTGCCCCAACTTTACTACCACCTGCTACTGCTAAAATATCTGTGGTAGGGAAACAATTAAAATAGCCTCATTTGGGTTTTGTACAAAAAAAAAAAATGTAAATTGCCTCAGAAACAGACTTTTGAAAGGTACTGCATAAGGACTTGGTGTGTGTAGAGAGCATGTGACATCTACGTTAGCAAATCAGGAAACCCTTTCTTAAATCTTTTGAGATTTTAGCCATGTTCCATCATTCATGAAGAAATGACTACTGAATGAGTGAACTGTTCCTGTATTTGTGTTTGGAGTGAAAAAGCATCTGGCACAAAATCTGGAACACAGTAGAGCCTCAATTAATGTAAATATGTATCATGTGTATGTACGTGTGCATGTGTGTGTTTCACAGACACAAAAGGAGCCGGAAGGATGCATACAAAGCTGTCTAAGTAGATTACGAAGGGCATTAGGAATAAAAAGGACTGTGACTGTTGTTTCACCTCCTGTATGAATTTTAGGTCAGGCTTGAATTATTTAATGTATAATTTATATCCAAGTTTGTGTATCCAAAAAAACAGTGCAAGCACAACAGATCATTTCCACACTGTGTACTTTGGATGACTGTCCTCATTGCATACCTGTCAGTCACATGTGACTGAGTTCTTTCTTACTGAACAGCTCAGAAGGAGCAGCTCCCACCTGTGAAAGCTGTACAGCATACTAACCACTGCTTTTTCCTCCTTCATGTCAATAGCTCAGTAGCATGGTTTCAAGTCATGCTTCAGAGTACACCGATAAATCTTTTACTTTCCTGCCTGCAGTTGTCCCTTGTTTCATGACATACTATCGCTTAAGAGGACCCTGGCATATATGGTGCCAGTGGAGTTGCAGACTGTACAACCTTTGTGATTGGCTGGCTGCATTCCTGTACCTCACCAATGACTTTATTTTTTCCATTTAGTATTATGTTCCAAAGGAGAAACTGTCTAAAAAGTTGAATCTGTAAGTGGGTTCAAGTCTACGGCCATAAAGGTCAGACAATGCCACTCTTCTGTAGACTTCTGGATTTTTTTTAAGAGATGATTGACTTCCAGGCAGCATACAGCTTGACTTCTTTGATTCAGTTTTCACTTCTCTATCCTGTGCATCACTGTGTTGCGCATGTAGGACTGGGTTAACTTTAGGGTGTGTAAAAGTGAGGAAAACCTTACCTATGTACAGTACATTCATGTTTTAAATTGGTACATGACCTGGGTCTTACTTAGGCTTTTATTATCAGCCAATATCCCTACAATCATTCAACAAAATAGTTTACAAAGAACTCAGATGCCAAGCATTGCTGAGTTCGGTAAGTGCCCCATCCCTACCCCCAAATTACAGCAAAGTCTCTTGTCAAGGTTTCTTATTAAAATGTTAAACATAGTCAAGCAAGTCCTAAAACTGAGCCTATCTTCAATGATGCTTTATGCTGTTTTTGATATATAAATTCAGTAGGAAACCAACTTTCATATAACCGCCTTAGAATCTCTGTGAATTTTTCTGGGTAGCCAATTTGCAACTGCCAAGGATTCACTTACTGATAAACTACTGAAACATTACAAGCTAATATTAGTCACCATAAATACTTACTGGGATGATTTTTGGTAAAGGAAAGAAATGACTGAAAGCCAGGAGTGCTGGATGCTAGTTCTAGTTTTTCCACTGAATTTAGGTGGTAAGTTATTTCACCTCCTAGGACCTTAATTTCCTCTTTCATAAAATGTGAGATTTGAGCTAGATGTCCTATAAATCCCTTTTAGCCCTAACAACCCATTTTTTAAAACATGTTAAATATTCTGCCAAAAATATGTATAATGTTTGTTATTTTTTGCAGAATCCACAGTATGCCATAAATAGCATCTCATTAATATTCACAGTATTCATGAGAAAACAAAGAGACATTTATCTTTATATGTAATATCTGAGTCATGAACTGGGACAGCAACTTGTAATGGGTCACAAAACTGTAGTATGAGGAACTTCCCTGGTAGTCCAGTGGTTAAGACTCTGTGCTTCCACTGGAGGGTGCGAGGGGGGTTCGATCCTTGGTCGGGGAACTGAGATCCCACATGCCTTGGGGTTCAGCCAAAACAAAACAAAACTGTAGTATGAAAACAATGATTCTAATTTCTTGATAGTGACTGTAGTATTCTATTCACTACACTATCTTTGTAGCTGTTTTGTTATACTTAGAAGCAATGTGTTTTAACCCTTCTCACACCCAATCAGCCATCTCTAATGTACTCAAACCTACCCTGCTCAATTTCTTACTGCTTGAAGTCTCCACAGCATTCTCCTTCTCCTTTAATCCTACCAGAATAATTATCAGTGATACTTTCTCATCTGTTTCCGACATACACATTTTAGATTTCCAGGTACAGTATTTGTCTCATTTTCTGCATAATTTCTATTAATTTTCTATATAAATGTCAACTACATACAGAAAGATGTGTCACACCATCTCTACATTCATCAATATAAAGGCTTGGAGCTTGTACCTTTATACATATACATACCCAACACTTCAAAGAATTAAGTAGTTGAAAAGGATGCCAGAGATTCTATGTACTGTGTGCTATGATGGTTTTGGAATTTTCCTCTCTCTGTGGCTTTTCTCACATTCCCTTCTAGGACTCCCAAGCTCTTCAGCCTTGGAAACAATGAATGAAATTGGTCTTCCAAGTTCTCCAAAGACGTTGGCTTGAACACTCCTGCATTTTTCCACTCCTGGCTTCCTTGAGAAGAATATCCTGCCTTAGCTGTGGTCTATCACTAACCTGTCTGACCAGAACCTCAACCAAATCTATTTGCTCTCACCTCCCCGCACAAATTTTCAGGCTTGTCCCTAAAATGGGCAGCCACAGAGACACATCTACCACTAATTCAACGTGTACAAGTGAGACGCCACACTCTACTCCTTGTATCCAGGAAAGTAGGGGTGCAAATTCTAGTCTCCAACCAATGCCAGCAAATAGCAGAGCTGAGAAAAGTGCTACTGACCTAATACTTGGTACTCTTGTTTCAGTCTGAGACTTTACCTATCCCAGAGGAGAATTAAAGGAAAACTGGAGAAACCGTACAATTTTCTTATACTTGTAAAGATTGCCATGAGTCTCAGACCTCAAAGGGCTGAAGTAATCAGTCAGTGTGCTTCTGTGGCCACACACAGTTTGTTAAAATACTTAAATTCTTCTGCGTCATTTAGCATATAGTATCCTGAGCTCCCTCCTAATTCATAGTCCAACCCCTTCGCCAGACCCTCCCTGCCACCTCCCACTGACCATCAAGTAACAGGTTAAGGACTTGGCACCCAAAAGGACCCATAGGTTTCCTCTCTAGCATAGTAACCAGTCTCAATTATGACTGGTTGGTGCATATGTAATTAACTCCCCCCAAATCGTGCCTTTTGAACACTGCCATTGGCTCTCTTCAGGGACTCCCAAGGGCTAGCCTGTGCTTTGCCTGCCTTTCCTACCCCTGGGAAACTCAAATGGGTCTTGACAAGGAACAGACCGCCATTAGCCACCTCAGCAATCAGCCAGCCAGCTCCTGTTCCTTCATGTCCCCTCTGCCGGAGCTGGCCTGGAACACAGTGGCAGATGAGCTATCAGTAGTAGTGGCAATGACACCCCAGCAAGCAAACACCTGGTGGGGCCCTTCTGAGCCCTTGACCAAAAGGCTGCGACCACTCACCATCGATTCCCCAGAGTTGCCCTCATCTGGTTACTTGTGGGAACTGCAGCTACCGCAGGGTTTTGACTGAGACAGCTAGGAAGACAGCAAATGTGCCAGCTAGCTGACTGGCCCACCACAACAACCATTACATAATTTGCACATTATCCCTGCAAAAAGGCCTATGCAACCAGGCTACCTCTGCTTTTTGCCCACCCTGCTGACATATCTGAGACTCAGCCCTGGTGAGGAAGACAAAGACACTTGTTGACTGTGCCAAGGGGTGGGTCTGACATGCCACTAAATTCCTCAAATTCTGACTGCACATTCAAGAGCCGTTCTGCAATGACCTCTCATCTCAGAGTGTATTCCAAGGACAACAACTCTTGAATTTATCAGCTACCTTAAGAATATGGGTTCTAACCTGATAGTGACTTCTCACTCTTCTTGCCCAAGACTTGGACAGGCCAGCCCAACTTAAAGTAGGCAGGGTTAAGTAAGGGTGTGGTGAGGAGTCCATACAAATTGAAGTGGACTCGTGCTTATTACAGACAAACAAGCCCTTTTTTAATCAAGAAAAAAAAAAAGCTTGACTAAATAACATACTTGGTGATCTTACATCTCTTCGGGGATCCCCATTCTCTGCAAGATAAAGTCTTAGTTCATTAACACTGTGTTTTCAGAGTCTCCTGGGCCCTTCTCTAGAGTAGAGCTTTCTAACTAGTGTGCTTGGCAACGCCTCGAACAGGTGACAGATTAAGACTACTGAATGGAGCCTGTGGCAGGTGGAGTTCCCGAGCCCCAGGACCAGAAGCCTTGGGAAGAGTAGCCTGGTCCATTTACTCCAGCAAATTCTACAGATTCTGTTTTCTGTGTGTGTCATAATGTGGACAAGATTGAAAAGTGCTGGTGTCTGGAGTTATCTCCCATTACACTATACACCAAATTTTATGCTCCTCCAACAATGAAAAGCCTGCTTTCCCACCCACATCCAAATTTGTATTTCCATCCCAGACCTCTCCCATGAACTCTGAACACACCTCTCCCATGAACTCTGAACACACTACATATTCTACATCTCCATTCAGATATCCAGAATGCACCTTTAACTTAACATGTCCAAAACTAAACACCTGTTTTCCCTTCTAAATGTGCTCCTCCTACATTATATCTTAGTAAACTGTAACTCCATCATCTTTCTCTCTCATACTCATTATTTGATCTATTCAGCAAATCCTGCCAGCTCTAGCTTCAACAATTCTCACTACCTCTACCTTTATCCCCTGGTTGAGGTCACAATCACCTCTCACTTGGATTATTCCAAGAGTCATCTAATTAGTCCCTGCTTCCATTCTTGTCCTCTAAAGTGATTCTCAAGACAGCAGTCAGAACTGACTGTGCATCTTAAAACCCAAGTCAGATCATGTCATCCCTTGCTCAAAACTCTCCAACAGCTTCCCATCTCAAGCAGAGTAAAGGTCTATATTCCTTCAATAATTTACAAGGCCCATATTATCTGGTTCCTTCTTTCTCTTTGACTCTCTCTTCTCTCTGCCCTTTGCTCACTTAGCTCCAGGCAAATGGACATCCTACTATTCCTTAACCACACCAAGCACAGGATCCTTGGTCTGGAATGCTCCATCCTCACTTCTCTTTGCTAATTCACTCTCTCACTTTCTTCAAGTCTCTGCTCAAATGTTAACCTTATCAGTTAGGCCTTTATTGATCACTTCAAGTAAAGTGGTAGCCATTCCACTAAGCCCCACCCTCCCTGCCCCATTTATGCTGCTTAAATTTGTCCATAGCACTTATCATCTGACTGACTAGATACCTGTTTATTGATTTAGTCTGCTTCCCTACCCTGATGCCAGGAGGGCAGAGGTTTTTTGTTTTACACACTGATCTATCTCTATCACCTAAAACAATGCCTGGCACATAGTAAGCACTCATGAAACACTGCTGAATGAATATATACATGCATGAATAAATCCATTACTGTTTCCTTCCTCTGGGACTTTGACCATTCAGTTACTACTGCCTACAGGCCTTTTCCCCATACTATTTCTCCCCTACTAAATCCCACTTTTCCCTGAACCTCGTCCTCCACATTTCACTTACTGACTACCAATCTAGTAAATGAACTGTGGAAAAGTAACGCCACTGCTACACATTCATGCAGAAAACAGTTTACTGCCCCTTCTCACTACTGGTTCACATTTCTCAACCACATTCCTCCAATCAGAAAACACCATTCCATTCCTAGTAACTACAGCTTACACCTGCTATTTTCTCACTGCACTGAGTACTTCTATTATGTATCTGTGTAGATTGTCCCAAGAGTCAAGATACATCTGATGTCCTTAGGAAGAA
This sequence comes from Tursiops truncatus, assembly GCF_011762595.2. Lineage (NCBI taxonomy): Eukaryota > Metazoa > Chordata > Mammalia > Artiodactyla > Delphinidae > Tursiops > Tursiops truncatus. Next base: position 8,874,854 of record NC_047051.1, read on the forward strand.
CATAAATCATTCTGATATACACTAGGCAAGACAATTCAGAGAGAAAGCCCTATTTATTTTCCATGCTTTCCATTTTCTCATGACTGCCAAATGCTAGAAGACTTCTTCATCAATACTATCAAGCCTCAATTCCAATTTATACCCATCAGGTACTTCACACTATTCTTGGCCTCCAAGAACTCCAGTCCTCTACTTTATACTTTGGCCAAGTACTGACAACCTAAGATAAAGAGCCATAGTAAATTGTGGGAATTTTCCCAAGCCTACTCTCTCCCCTCCCAATCCCGACCTCCCGCCTCCACCTCTACACCTTTCAAGAACAATCAAGATAAAACTTTTGTTCAAGGTATGAAAGGCAAACAGGAAGCTTTTAGTACAATATTGTACCTTAAAATCGGTCCATCCCCCACCAAGAAATGATACAGTGTAACAACCAGTAAAGCAAGCCTCTAGTATTTCCATACCACTCATGGCAATGGCCTAGTAACATCCCTGTATGTACCCAACCTTATTTACTCAGTTCCATTTCAGATCCTGGCCCCTGACTCTTTTTGTCTCCCAGTTTACTATGTTTTTCTTTTATATTTGTGGACTGAATATATTGTGTCCTCAGCAGAATCTCTGGTGTTTTCTGAGACTTTTAGTTAAGACCTACTATGGCTCTTTTTAACCGCCCTGGGCAAGATGCTCACCTGAATTTCTGTCCTGGAGACCTACTATGTGCTCTGTGCCTTCAGCAGGTCTAATGCAGCTCCTGTAAGGGGAGAATTCATATGACCAAACACCATTTCTTGAACCTTCCACATTACTTCCACACCACAGCAGTTTATCAACACCTTACTTAGAAAGTCTCAACAGCCAACTATTTAACCAATTAAAACCTGATTAGCTGCTTTTTCTTCTTATTTCCTTTCTCCATTGACTGCTAGCTATACTGCCTCCAGAGAACCTCATTCTTCTATAGTTGTTTTTAAATATAATAATTTCTTCTACGTCACTGTAAGAGTAAAAAATAATCTAAGAAGTGATTCAAGAAGAATGTTATGTTATTAAAAAATCAGAATACTATCACTTAAAATAATAAACAGGGCTTCCCTGGTGGCGCAGTGGTTATGAATCCGCCTGTCAATGCAGGGTACATGGGTTCGGGCCCTGGTCCGGGAAGATCCCACATGCCCCAGAGCAAATAAGCCCGTGCACCACAACTACTGAGCCTGCGTTCTAGAGCCCGCGAGCCACAACTACTGAAGCCCGTGCACCTAGAGCCTGTGCTCTGCAACGAGAAGCCACCGCAATGAGGAGCCCGCGCACTGCAAAGAACAGTAGCCCCTGCTCGCCGCAACTAGAGAAAGCCTGCGCGCAGCAACGAAGACCCAATACAGCCAAAATTAAATAAAAATAAATTTATTAAAATAAAATAATAAACAGATGAGACACTAGTAATTATACTTTAAAATATTACAAACTACTTCTCTGACCCTCCACCATACGCCTTCTTCCCCTTTTTCTACTGAATCTTGTTGATAACTCTGTTACTTCCCTAACTACTATAAAAATAGAAAGCTGACATCCACTTAAACTGATGTTCCCATCTTGAATGACTCATTTCATAGAAGCCTAGGGTGCAATTAACTAACAGTGTCACATAACTACAGGTAAGCTGATATCATATTGTCACGTGAACATTACATAGAAGTCATGATGAAAAACAAGAGGAAAAATGTTTTTGTGAAAACCAAGAGTGGTGGGGAAAGGCTCCTTACTTTTATTACACCTGACATTAAAACAAAAAAAAAAGTTTTTTCTTTTAAAGAAATGGGTTCGTGTGGTCTGCTCTGTGAAACTAATCATACCAAATTTGTCAGTAAAAATGAGAATATCAAATTGACCTGATCATACCAACAGCCCATACCACTCAGGTGAAAAAACAGTGCCAGTATTCATAACAAAAAAGCACATGCATTATCACAAATTGTTTTGAGGTATTACACAGCTTAATTCCTGACTGCTTATGCTAATAAGGAATATGAGTATCTTTGATAAATTTAATAACCAAAAAATCAAGCTTTATCCTTCTAGATCTCTCCTAGCATTTCTAACTAGTATAAAAATCAACCAGTTGGTGTTTCCTTCTCTGCCCATCCCTAGTGTATAAAGAGGTGAAATCATCAAAAGGCAGACAAAATAACAGAATTTCAAGGCCAGCACATGAGTTACTTCAGCTGAAATTCTAACCTACTCAGCTCACTTAATCCATCCAATAACCCTGTTATAGATTGAGAAGGTATTCTCATTTAATTACAGGGAAAAGTTTCAGAAAATTAAGTGACTTGCCCAAGTTGCAAGAACTACAACTTTTCTTCAAATTCTGGAATTTAAAATTCTGTGCTCTAGGGACTTCCCTGGTGGCGCAGTGGATAAGACTCTGCACTCCAATGCAGGGGGCCCGGGTTTGATCCCTGGTCAGGGAACTAGATCCCACATGCATGCCGTAACTAAGAGTTCGTGTGCCACAACTAAGGAGCCCACCTTCTGGAACCAAGACCTGGCGCAACCCAAAAATAATAATAATAAAAATAAAATAACACTCTGTGCTCTACTAAAAGTGGTTTCTGCTCTTCATGACAATCTGAGGTACCTCAAAGGTATAGTCTGAAACATGGAACTCGGTTGCGCTGTGAACAACTCACAGTGTCAGGCGACCCACTATACATTTCTTAATGAAACACATTCCATTTTCAGAAAGCTTTGAATTAAATTAAAAATTAAGAACCACTGATCCAGTCAAATGCCCTCATTTTACACATAAAGGAACTGCAGAAGAGAGAAGGAAATGGCTCACAAGTCCCTCTCAACTAGCTAGTATAATAGCTGCGTATTAGTTTCCTAGGGCTGTGACAAAGTACAGACGGGGTGGCTTAAACAAGTTTATTTTCTCACAATTCTAGAAGTCTGAGGTCAAGGTGTCTGCAGCGTTGGTTTCTTCTAAGGCATCTCTCCTTGGCTGGTAGATGGTCTTCTTCCGCCAGTGTCTTCATAGGTCTTCCCTTTGTGTATGTCTGTGTCCTAATCTTCTCTTCTTATAAGGACACCAGTCATATTGGATTAGAGCCCATCCATATGATCTTAATTACCTCGTTAAAGGTGTCATCAAATACAGTTACATTCTGAGGTACTGAGGGTTAGGACCTCAACATACAAATTTTGAGGAGACATAATTCAGCCCATTAACACTCCACTCTCCTGCGCCCCCCAATTAATGTCCTTCTTACATGCAAAATACATTCACCCCATTCCAACAGCCTGCAAAGTCTTAACCCATTCTAGCATCAAGTCCAAAAATCTTATCTAAATACCATTTAAACCAGGTATGGGTGAACTTGAGATATGATTCATCCTGAGGCAAAATTCCTCTCCAGCTGTGAACCTGTGACTCTAGACAACTTACCTGCTTTCAAAATATAATGGTGGGATAGCATTCCCATTCCAAAAGGGAAAAATCAGAAAGAAGGGATGATGGGTCCCAAGCAAGTTTACAATAAGGCAAATTCCATTATATTTTAAGGCTGAAGAATAATCTTTAATAATAAATAATAATCTTTGGCTCCATGCTGTGTTCTCTGGGTCCACTGGGCTAGAGGCCCTGCCTTCCAGGCTGACCAAGGTGGTAGCCTCACTCCCTCAGGCTTGGGGCTCTGATCCCATGGTGGCAATGGCAACCCTGCCAACCTCTGAATTGCCTTCAGGGTCATTCTAGTCTTTTCTTGCAGGACAACATATGCTTACGGGAGATCACCACAGATAGCTCTAGTGACTTGTCTTGTAGAATCTCAGAAGTCTGACAGCCTTCCTTCATCATCCTGTCCTGTCTCTTTCAGTCCAAGCTGGCAGTGTTTCTGCTGCCATATCCCCATCTCTGGTCTCGCTGAGTTAGTTTAATGAATCCATAAGTCACATGCCCATACGCCCTTTAGCAAATGGTTGTCTAGCAACTGCCTTGATGTTGTCTCCAGAACATACTTTCTAATTTTTTGCAACATGCATAGGCTGAGAACTGCCAAATCTTCAAGTTTCTGGTTCCATTTTGCTTAACGATTCTTTCTTCAATTATCTCTGTCCTCTTGCATTTTACTATAAGAGCAAGGAGAAACCAGGCCATGCCTTTAACACTTTGCCTAGAAATCTCAGTTAAATATCCAAATTTATCACTTACCAGTTCTATTTTCCACAAACCTCTGAAACACAATTTAACCAAGTTTTTTGCCACTTTATAACATGACTGCCTTTCCTCCAGTTTCCAATAACATGCTCATTTCCATCTGAGACCTTACCAGAAGCACCCTTTTCATATTTCTACCAAACTCTGTTCATGATCATATAGCTCTATCTCTAAAGTGACAGAAGCCTTATTGACCGCCCCAGAACCCTCACCAGAATCACCTTTAACGTCCATATTTCTACCTACAATCGCTGAAGGCAACCTTGGCTTTTTTCTAACATGAAGCTCAAATCTCTTCCAGCCTCTACCATACCCAGTTCTAAAGCCACTTTTTCATTTTTAGGTTATTTGTTAGAGTAGCATCCCACTTCCCAGTACCAAAATCTGTGTTTGCCAAAGCTACAAAGTATCACATTCTGGGTGGCTTAAACAACAGAAATTAACTTTCTCACAATTCTGGAGGTTAGAAGTCCAAGATCAAGATGTCAGCAGGGTAGGTTTCTTCAAAAGCCTCTCTCTCTGGCTTGTAGATGGCTGTCTTCATCCAGTGTTGTCACAAGGTCTTCCCTTTTTGTGTGTGTCCTAATCACCTCTTCTTGTAAGGACACCATCATATTGGGTTAGGGTTCAATCACATGACCTCATTTTACCTTAATTACCTCTTTAAAGGTCCTATATCCTAACAATAGTCACATCATAAATACTGGGGGTTAGGATTTCAACACATGAAATTTTGAGGGAACACAATTCAGCCCAGAATAAGCTGAGACTACCCATATTCACTTGTTGTATGAATACTGAATACTGCTTTTTCATTGTGCTGATGACCATACAATGGTAACAACCTCTGACACATGGTGCTTAAAAATGAAGGGAGGGGAAATAATCATACACTCATACAAATTAATAAAGAAAAAGTACATGAGAGCATATAATATATATTTTGGACCTCACCAAGCCTGCTATGTCCAAAAATTTGGGTTTCCTTGAAGAGCTCAAATCTGAAGGATGAGTATGGAAGGGGTGTGTGCACACAGAACTTTCCAGGAAGAAGGAACAAACAGCACATTCAAGGAACTGAGAGGTGGCCAGTAAGGCTGGAAAACAGAAAGTAGGAAGAGTAACAAAACATGAGGTTGGATAGGAAAGCAGGGGCCACATCAACCACATTATGGTTTTTGGTCTTTATTCTAACAGCAATGGGAAGCACCTGAAAGGTTTTATGCATGATCATATTTTCCTTTTACAAAGATCACTTTGGAAAGGAGGGGGCACTGAGGGTTTCTAATTTGCTGGTAATGTTCTACTTCTTGAGCAGGATTCTGGTTACATGGATATGTTCACTTCATGAATATTTGTTGAGCTATATACACTTATAATTTAAGCACTCTTTAATATGTACATTATACTTCAGTCTTGTTAGATTGTGGAGAAAAAGGGCTAGAACAGAGCAAGTACTGATGTGGGGACCCCAGTCTCAGGAAGAGATGATAATTCAAACTAGAAAGATGGCAGTCAAAAATGGAGAGATTCAAGAGGTAATTAAGTGGCAAAATTCAAAGACCCCAGTTGATGGACAATATGAAGGGGGAAAGGAGGGATCAAAGAAGACTCTCAAGTATCTGGTGTGCAAAAATAGATAGATGGTAGATCCATTTGCTATGCAAAAAAAATCCTGGAGTTCCATAGACAAGTGAGAAGATCACAGGTTCAACTTTTCAGGCTTAAAAGTAGAAAAGTCAGGTAGGCAGTTAAGTATATAGGCTGGAGAGCAGAGGACAGGTTTAAGAAGAAAACACCTTTGGGGAGTAATACTATTAATAGAAGCAATGGGTATAAAATCATTCAGTCCATATTTTTTAGCTCCTACAGTATTACAGGCACTGCTTTAGGTTCTGTGGATAGAGCTAAGAACAAAATAAACAAGTTCTCATGGAACTTATATTCTACTTCAAAAGACTCCCAACAAATCAGTATTAAAAAAGATAACTTCAACTACTAATAGCTACTATGATGAAAACAAAACAGGACAATGTAACAGAGTGACAGGGGTGGGGTTGCTTTATTTTAGATTGGAATAGTCAGGGAAGGTTCTCTATGGCGGTGACATGTGAGGTGAAACCTGAATGTTGAGAACTATGCTAGGCATAGGAAGAACAGAAAAAATACAGAGCAAAAAAAACAGCTAGCACTTAAAGCAAGAATAAGCTTAGCATATCTGAAGAACAGACAAAAAGACCAGTATAGATGAAATGTAGTAAATGAAGAGGAGAGGGGTACAAGACAGGGTCAGGGAAGAAGCCAAGGGCCAGATCATGTATAGTTTAATTAAGCAGGGAGGGATGTAATTTTTTTTTAAATAAATTTATTTATTTTTTGGCTGCGTTGGGTCTTTGTTGCTGTGCGCGGGCTTTCTCTAGTTGCGGCGAGCGGGGTCTGCTCTTAGTTGCAGTGCATGGGCTTCTCATTGCAGTGGCTTCTCTTGTTGCAGAGCATGGGCTCTAGGCGCACGGGCTTCAGTAGTTGTGGCACGTAGGCTCAGCAGTTGTGGCTCGCGGGCTCTAAAGCGCAGGCTCAGTAGTTGTGGCGCACGGGCTTAGCTGCTCCGCAGCATGTGGGATCTTCCCGGACCAGGGCTCGAACCCGTGACTCCTGCATTGGCAGGCGGATTCTTAACCACTGCACCACCAGGGAAGTCCCTGGGAGGGATTTAATTTATGGTAAAAAAAATTTTTTTTAATTATAGTTTTCTCTAGTTATTCTGTGGATAAAATTATAGGGTGGCAAAGATAAAAGTGGGGAGACTACTAAGTCCAAGTGAGAAATGATGAAATCTCATGGGGAAAGTTAAGAGTAAGAATAAAAGTGTTAAAGCAAAAAATAAGAAAATAAGCTCTAAATGACTCTAAGAGAAATAGAAAATCAAAAGTCTCAAGGTTGCTCTACTTACCTGTATTCTAGTATTTAATTTTTTGATCATAAACAACAATTCTAAGGACTACTAGTGAGGTTCAAAAACCTCAAACAAGTCTCTGATGGTGTTAGCTACAACAAGTTAAATGGATAAGCCTTCCTCTCTGCCTGGACACTCTCTCTCCTAGCAAGTATCAAACACAACTAATTCACACTCTATATTTCCATGTTTCCTAAATTACAAACTGCCCTATAAAGTTGCTCTATTTAGATGAATGGGTCCTTAATTTCAAGAGGTTGTTGACTATTCTCAGGAGAAGACTAGGACTAATATTCAACAAATATTTATGGACTCATTAAAGGACAAAGCTCCAAACACAAGACAAGGAAGACCATGCTTTCATGGCCCTTAAGGGTACAAGATAATCTTTCTTAATGTAATACCTGGGCTCTACTAGTCTTTACACAGCAAAGGGAAGATGGGGAGGGAGAAATATCACTTTTGAGACCACTAGTCTTCTAGCTTTAACAATTTCTTTCCTATCATTCCCCAGAATTAAAAAAAAATTTTTTTCTCACTACTTTTAAATTAATTCAAAATGTCTAGCCCAGGCCTCCTAACACATTTCCTGTAAATACTTCAATTTACTTATATTCAAAATGAAATATTTAACCACATCTTTGCCAGTGTTACATCATACACTATTCCAATAATCTCAATCCCATGACGTACTGCTTTCCAGTTTTGTGAACCAAAATCTATCTTAATCTACTTATGAAATCAATGTTATTTCTTCCCCATTCTAACAAAAATTCCACCTCTGATTTCACATTTAGAAACAATAATGAAAAAAGCCACAAACTAGGAATTTTAATTTCTCAAGGAATTAAGAAAAACCAAACAAGATCCAGCCCTTCTATTTTTTAAGTTAACTAAAACAAAATAAGGCAAATAGTCAACAGTAAGAATTCTTCATTCTGTACTTAAATGTTTTCCTTGCAGAATCGAATTAATTCAATATTTTATTTATACAGCAAACTTAAGTAACTGGCTCCTTTACTGTTCTTTAATTTTAGAAAATTAATTTAAACAACATAAAAGAGAAAGGATGCTAATTATTACAAAAGGAAAAAATCCTTAATTCTTCAGAAAATCAGAAAACTGATGTAATTTCCATAACAGCTACTGCTAGCACACTTAAGTAATAAGTGGACATTAAAAGAAAAATACACTAAGACCACTTACAAATAGTGTTGATCTGTTTAGGAAATACTGCCTCAAAATTAATCATCAAAACAAACAGCTTATATAATTTAACTATCCATTCACTGAATACTACACATTTCAAGTGCTAATTAAAATCAGGAGATATTAAAAGGTAAACATTAAAGCACAACAGCATATGTGAAACTTCAATTGAAAAGATGTTGCTGAAATATGATTATCAATTATCAATGTATATTTTATAGAAAACGTTTATACAGTAAATGACATCCTAGCTTTCAATCTTGACTTCAATTAAACATTCTAAATAAATAGCCACTTACAGATTTCTTCACTCAGCTTCACTAGTAAGTCAACATACCTCTAACCCTATAAATTCAAAGGTACCATAAAGATGCACTCAACTCTCCACTGGAATTTCTTTCCTACCTTGAAAAAAAAACCACCCTAAATTAATAATAACTTAACCAAAGATAAAATGTGGTTTAAAAGATAAAATGGGATATGGTGAGGAATATGTCTGAACTATATTTGAATCCCAGTTAACACTGCTCCTTAGAGATATTATGTTCATAGGATAAATTGCTTAAACTGTGTTAGTTTTTGTTTCCTCTTTATAAAAAAGTTGAGACTGTACAGTCGTTATAAAAAAATTAGAAACTGTAATAAATCACATTTAGAATAGGGCCTGGCATTGACAGGCATTAACTAAATGGCAGCTACTTAAATAAGTATTATTAAATTAAGGCTTGTTGCTGTTAAATTCCTATTCCTCATTGTAGCAGCACTGGAGAAATGAAGAATCACTTGTAAAAGCTGAACTCAAATTAGCCATCAGCTTTCCTTCAAAAGCATTCAGTTCTTTAAGAATGGCAGATTAGAGAATCATGACATAACAGTGGATTCCGTAACAGTGAATTTCCAACTACTATTTATCAACTAGTCTATCAGCATGAGGCTTGAGTATTGTAAAAGAATTTTTCCTCAAATACATACATCCAAGTACTACGCTATGTTTATGGGATTCCTAACCAATGAGTAACACTGATAGACTAAAAATCTATATAAATCTTTCCAAGTATTTTCATATCAAAATTCTACCTATACCACAGGGTCAGGAAACTGCAAAGCTGTGACCTATAAGTTTAACATGATTAAATAAGGTTCATAAGGAAACATGAGTTCAGTGGAACACAGGAGGGAAATAAGTTATCACCATTTTTGACAGTAACTTACCATCCCATCATCTTCATTAAAAATGTTATGAAGTTAACATGAGGATAGCTGAACAGAAAATGCACATAAGAAAAAGAAAACATGTACAGGAAAAGACTGATAGAAACAAGAAAGCAACATGATTTCTAATACTATTAAGAAAGAATAAAAAAGAAAGAAGAATAAAAGAAGAGAAAGAACCCACAAACCTCCCCCAAATCAAATTTTCTTTCATTTTGATATACTAAAAAAACTGAAGAGTCCAGAATTACAACTGAAGAGACACTAACAAAGCTGTGCGATTATTGTAATTACTAGTTGTAGGGTACAACTTTAATTTTACATGTCCTATCTGAGAATACAGTTGAAACTGCAAAAAAAAAAAAAAAATCCAAATAAAGTGTATTTTAATGGACTGTACTGAACTTGAACACAATTTTAACTATGAATGAACAGATTATTCTTACTTTTTTCCCCTTAGTTACCAATAAAGTTGAGAGGCAAAAAGCGCAATAGGTCATCTCAAAATCTCTCAATCTTCCCATTAATTTACAAACAGTTCAATTTAAAAAACAATATGGGAATATTAACAACTAGACAACACTCCCCGATGACGTCTTCAGTCATTCACCTGCTTGTTAATGTGACTTTGTCTAGTTCTAAGATTAGGGGTCACAGTATGGCTTAACAAAATTTGTTAGGAGGAAAGGAAAGAAAAAGATTATTTCTAATTTAAATGACTAAAATAAACTTCTATTAAAGATACCAAAAAGTCAAAACTCTCCAAACACAGTCCTAGCTTCAAAAATAACTATTTACTCTTGAGGCTCTCTTTTCAGAGTTTTTTTTGCTACTCTTTCCCCTTGTTCCTGTGCATAATTTGACAGCAACAATGTATTAAGAATTTCCATAGGAGATACATTCAAAATTGAGTTTACAAACATGTATATTCTATGACAAAAATTATGCCATTCAGTGCAGTCTACATAAAGATATTGAATGTAAAGTATAACCATTCTATTACAAGTTTTCTGATTTTAGCTGCAAAAATCATAATTATAAACTTTTCAAGGTTTGCTCTGAAATTTACAAACCATGAAAAATTGAATATTTTTTAGACTTGAGACCTTGGCAATTTGAATCAACTGAATTATTTAAATGCTGCTTAGCAAAGTAAAAAAAAAAGGAATAAAAAAGACACACAAGACAATCACCAAATTACTCCTCTTTCAGAATCTATTTCAATGAACTTAATACTACTTCCTGCAATCCTAAGGATATTTTAAGGAGAAAATCTGGCATACATACAGGGAAACCAATTGTTTTAATAATACCTTAATTCAAAAACTAAAATAAAAATTGGTATGCCAATCTTATTTAAATTGTAAAGAAAGACAACCATCACCAAAGAATATACCCAATAATCCCTCTCCTTTCACAAAAATTACAGCAAACAATTGTAATGAGAAAAAATTATTTATAAATTGTAATCTACAAAATTAAACTCTATAAACAGCTAACTGGATCTGCTGTTCTGCTGCCACCAAATGTTTATTCTGAATGCTCATTGTAACAAAACTAAGTAATACTTTGTTATGATTCCAGACTAAGCGGCATTACTCTATTTATATGGGTTGCAGACAAACACACACAAAAACACTCCAGCCCTAATAACTGAATTCTCAGTTATTGCATTCATGTTACGATACTATGTAAAACTTCAATAAAGGCTAGTAAACCTATCTGGTCAAGGTACTGGGTTGGCCAAAAAGTTCGTTCAGGTTTTTCTGTAAGCTATCCCAGAAAAACCTGAACGAACTTTTTGGCCAACCCAATACTAACATAATACATGAACAAATGCATTTCTTCAGAGAACACCACCAATTTTCTTTATAAATACTTAGAAAACCAGGCTCAGAAAACCAGACATTTCTACAATAACAAAAACTCAATTATGGTCAAAATAAATATTTTATATCCTTTGAAATCATGAACTCTTTCAAAACTTACCAATATATAAAACTGGAAAATTTCATAACCTATATTAATTAGGCAAGAGATAAGCAAACTTCAAATAGTTAAATCCACCCTATCATACCACCAACAAAATACAACCCAATCTTTTGTAAACAATTTTACTTTAAAACTGACATTAAAATATTAAAAAGCTAACATTTTTTTTTCAGAAAGGTGAATACTGAAAGATTATCAATGTAAAAAGCAGTATCAAAAGTTCAACTTAATTACCACACAAATATTTTTATTAGCAGTATTATGACATATAGAAAACTATAAATTTACTTATCAAAAAGAAGTGATTTTTCACTTCTCCTATGAAAAAACAAGGCTATGAAAAAACAAGTTATGAAAGCCTATGAAAAAACAAGTTAATCTTTCTGAACCAAACTAGAAGCTATCAATATATTCTGTTTAACTAAAATGTTCACCTTAGTTGAATATGATGAGTAATGCCCATTTTATTCTTTGTGATGGAGACCAACTCAGAATGGCAGGTAGCAGCTGGGGGAACTATTCCATTAAGAATATACCTAAATTTAAAAAAAGAATATATCTGAATAGAAGAAAAAATTTTGATGAAAAATCCTGACTTGGTAAATTTCATATTTTTCAGATTTTTAACATCAAGCAATGACTTATAATAGTGATTCTGGTATCTTTTATTGCATATTCATTCCTCTATTCTGTTATTGTTCAAAAAATACAATAAAATTAGCCACAATACTTGGGGGAACTTTTAATTTATTTTGTCTTAAAAAAAACATTAGGGACTTCCCTGGTGATCCACTGGTTAAGACTCCATGCTTCCAAGGCAGGGGGCACGGGTTCAATCCCTGATCAGGGAACTGAGATCCCACATGCCACACAGTGCGGCAAAAAAAGAAAAAAAAAAAGTCTTCCAGAATGTTAATTTCCCTGCCTCAATAAACATTTATAATTTTTAAAAATAATCAGCAATGATTAACAATCTCTGCATGATTATTTACTATTCAGAAGTACTAGGGGATAAGTTGAATCTGTAATAAAATCTGGAAATTTATTTTAGACTTACTATCATGAACATGTTTCCTCATAATCTGTATCTTCCGAAGGCAATTCTCTACATCCTCGAAATAAACTGGCTACTGTTCAAATACTACAGATTTACAGTACTATTATTTCTGAGTAAAGTTTTATAAGGACAAAGGGAAAGGGACACACAGTATATACCTACCTGTCACAAAATTAAATCCTTTACTATTTCAAAATGTCAATTTACATAATAAAATGCTGGGAAAAGCAAGCCCAAATACTAAGAAGTACTACTCTGAAACAAAAAAATATATGAAAATAGTGAATAATGGAAATGTGTGTATGTATTGATATAAATAAATATATATACATTGACACACAAACATGAGTTAGCATATTCCTACTACATCATATTTAGTTAGGATGAACAAATATATACAAACATACATATGTGTTACACAAAATAAAGCATGGTAATACCCATTTAAATGTAAACAGCACTGTTAGTACAAATAAATAGAAATCATATTCTTATCTCACTAAAGGTAATGCAATAAAGACCTTGCTGTGTACTAATATTTAGCTTTGAGTCTTACAACTTAATATCACTTAATAATTTAATATTAGTTAAAAAGTAATATAAAGATGTGAGAGAACATTTACAGCTGAAAAAACACCAAAGGTTTTAAAACAACATTGGAAGAAAGATTATGGGATTCACCACTTTGCTCTACACCTGTAACTAACACATCATTGTTAATCAACTATACTCTGACATAAAATAAAAATTAAAGAAAAAAAAAGAAAGATTATGGGATTAGGAATGGGCTGGTTTAGGAGAAAGAAAACTTAAAGGACAAACTACTATCATGTAAAACATAAAAATTTTTAAAAGTAGTTGTAATTAGCTCCATTTTTTCCTAAAAATGGATAAATCAAAGCAAAGTTAGGATGAACTGCAAGATCTCTGAAATGAATCCCATCTCAATTTAAAAATTTTAAGTGATAGAACACAATCCAACAAAAACTATCCAGTGAGATACAGTTGTCTCTACAGAAAAACTAAAACCTGGAGAAGTAAAATATCCTATGGGACACATCTTCCTACAACTAATGCTAAGGAACTGTCTAGAATATTTTTTATATTAGAATTACACTGTGTTAATTTAAATAGAGAAGAGTGATATACTATCAAAACAGCCTGAAGAGCTTTTGCAAACTATATAGTGATTGCCCTGTTTATGCATTCCAGAATCAGGGGTTTGGGGAGATAGGAGATGGCTTAAGAAGAAGGGTGATGAAAACGTATATTACGGAGAAAACACCCCAGGTGACTGATACACTTACTGTGTGGTATTTGATAGAGAATTTTGTTTTAAAGAAGGGATATGCTAGTTATAGCTTAGAAATACTTTTTCACACAGATGAATTTGCAGAAACATAATTTTACCTGTATAATGAATAGAGGAATCAACTAAGGTGCCTATAACTAGTATTTCTTATATATTTAAGATAGTCAAGGAAAAATACTAAAGTTTTATGAAAAGTTGAATTTCGGTATGAACTATAAAACTGTCTGACATTATCTACAAAAGATAAAATTAGTTTAAAATTCAATTATAGAAAAACATTCTGGTTCCTACCCACTCTACTCAGGTATCTTCATAATAAACAAAGGTATTACAACAAAAGATTATAAAAACATTTAAAATACAATTTTATATAATTTTTATTTACACTTTAGAATTTAAACAACTTGCTGGGAACATCTTTTGTGAGGCAAAGTAGCCTTTTTTTAAATTTGAAACTACTTAAACTTCAAGACAGGCTCTCTAATTTTTTTTTCAAGGGCACGCAACAAATGCGTTAGCTGAAAATAACCAACTTAATGATTATTTGTAACACAGACTTCATTATGTGAGCCTAGAGAGCCTCCCCACCTCTGTCTCCCCTGTGAAGGAGGTCTTTGTGTGCTTTTGTGTGGCGGTTCCACTGAATTCATTACAATAGAGATGGACATTTGATATTCATAACGATCCAACATCTGAGCAATCTTCTTTCGAGAAACACCATGTTTATTCCTCCTACCAAAAAAGAAAAGGATTTTAATTCTTTTTTCTTTTAGAATGTACAGGCTTAGAGATTAAACTGTTTTAGAGTAATAGAGTACAGATTTCAAATTACATTTTGCAAATAAATACCAGAAGATACACCTCACATTAAAAAAAAAGGCTCTCTCAGGTTTAAACAATATCTTAAAAAAGCTTAAAGATACCATAAATCACAGCAAAATGTTAACTAATTACACCTTCTTCACACAGAACTAACTACTGATTCACAGAACCACTGAGTTAATCTTCCCCTCTTTTTAAACAAGAGTAAAAAATTATGAGATACTGTTTTGAAAATTATAGAAGAATTGAGTGGGCTTCCAGGACTGACAAAAATAAATATAAAATATATATCACTTTTAAAAGTTATTTTAGCACACTTGCGTTATTAAAAAAAAATTATTATTGATACCAAACTATATTATTACAGATACAATTTGTACATATCTCACAAACGTAATGTTGAGTGAAAGAAACTAGATATAATGAATATATACTGTAATTCTATTTATATAAAGTTTGAGAAAAAATTAAACCATGATGCTAAAGCAAAGGATATTTTTAAAAAAAAAAAGCTTTAAGGAAAAGCAAGTAAGTAATTACCAGGGAATTACGAAATTGTTACTGGGAAAAGGAACTCATAAAACTTCTAAAGTGGGTAATGCTCTCATGACACGGGTAATGGTTAAATGAATATCTGTTTTATAAGAAATTTGTTAAGCTACATATTTATATTTTATGTACTTTTCTGTGAGTTTAATTATGATAACAAAAAGTGGTTTAAAAATTATTCTTGACCCTCAAAGAAATTTTTACAATGTATTCTATACTTGTAGTTTTCCGTAACTTGACTTGGACATGGCAAAACACACAGAACATATTTTATATTTAATGTTATAGTTCTAGATTTACTAAAACTAACTCATTTTTCCAGAAAAAAGACATAAAAGAAATGTTTAGATTTCAAAACTACTGATGTTTAGGTTAAAGATGAGAAGAGAAAGCAAGAGAGAGAAAAAATAGAAGATTGAAAAATAAAAAAGAGAGAGAAAAAGAGAGATCTGAGGTCAAGGTTGAAATTGGCCAAGCTATAGAAACCCACAAGAAGTCAAAATTGATGATTCAACCAATTCTTTACCAAAAAAATCTGTCAAACTATACTAGATATCAGTTAAACTTACTTTATTTTGTAAAGTTAATTTATATTAAGAATTGTAATACATTTCAACAGTCTCAAATGTAAATAAAGCCTAACTGTATAACAATTTCAATAATCCATTTATTCAGCATAACCCAAATATCTTTAGTTTTTAAACTCTCTTCTACCTGAGGTGCAATATACACAGAGGCAGGCAAACAATACCAGATATTAATAATATTTATCAGTTTAACTCTTCATAAATTTGATTTGGCATGCAAGTCAGAAAGGGAAAGAAAGGTAACCAAAGGAATAAAAATTCAAAGGTACAAAAGGAATGAAAGGCAAGGGGGAAGAATTAAATTAGTTGAACACCATACACAGAATAACAGTTTTAAGCTAGAAGAGGGCAAACTGAGGTGGGAAGAAAAAATGGTTTTACAAAGAGAGGTGATGGTCATACAACTCTGTGAATACACTGAAAACCACTGAATTGTACACTTTTAATGGGTAAATTGTAAGGTATGTGAACTACATCTTAAAGTTGTTTCCAAAAGGGGGTTGTGTCCGAGTGAAAATGAAGAAAGAAAAACGAGTCATAGTCAGGAAAACTAGGGGAAAGGGATGAAGGTAAAGACAAATGGAAGAGCAGGGTTGAATGTAATACAAGTCCACCATCTCTCACCACAAATCCTGAAATCTAAAATGCTCTGAAAATTCAGTTTTCTGTTGACTCATGTAGCAGCAAAGTCTAACCACACCTGTACTCATTTGGCAGCATGATCTACTCAGAATTAACATTAAACAATGTAGAATCTTTCCTTTCTACTTAGACTGACCATTCGTGATCTGCTGCAGAAATATTAAGATGTCTGATTATATACCATACTGCCCCAAACTCTGCTAGGAGTGTTACAATTAGGTATATGCACTATATACTTCCTTTCTAAAATTTAAAAAAAAAAAAAAAAATCTGAATTCCAAAACACATTGATTCCCAGAATCTTGGGTATGGGATAATGGATCAGTAGCAGTAAAGATGGGAAAAGGGGAGAGATAAAAGCACCAGGTGAAAGGGTGATGGGATCTAAAATGGGAAGGAGATGAAGTTGGAAAGGCAATGCAGAGAAGTGGCCTAGCTAAAAAGCAGAGGGAAAAGTCCTAACTTTTCTCTCAGTTTTCCGGATCTCCATTAGCATTCAACAAATTGGGAAACAATGCGGAAATTCACGTAAGAAAAATAACAAACACACTTAACAAGAAATATTTAATGAAATTTAACAGTGCAAAGATCCTCAAACACCTTGCATTTAAGTCAATGTTCCTCTTAACAGAAAGTGAGTAGTAGTAGTCCCTATTCACAGGTACCAAAGATATAACAAGCAAAAGCTAGTAAAGAAATTGACCATGTAAAGGAGAAAAAAAAAGAAAAAAAAGATAAGGGATTACAAATTTTTTGAGTGCCTTACTTTTCTAATTCTTCAGGATCAAATTTCCACCAAGTTTCAGGTTCATGAAACTCTACTCTGTATCCTTTTCCTATGGCCTACACAAAAGAAAAGAAGAAAACAAAAACCCAGGGAATACGTCTTAAAGTAAAAAGATGGCAGACAGATATAAATTTCACTTAGACAATACTTCTAAATTTGCTCAACCAAGAAAAGTTTTACTTTTAAAATAATACAGTTTATAAATATTTTAAGACCACTTAATGGACAAATTCCAATTACTATCCTCAAGTCCAGGCAAAACTAACAAGATAAACATATTGCTTAATAAGCACCATTCCCAATTTTTAAAAAAACTAAGCAAATGAACACACCTCTTCAGAGAACAAGGACAACTGTTTTAGTAATAAAGATCAATGTAACCAAAATTTCAGAATATGAAAAAATTGATAATATAAAAACTCTCTCATATCTCATATTTACCATTTCCACATATGGTTTCATTTCCCAAGCTTGTGTATTAGTGTTGTCTATTATAACTGGAGATCTCCCCTGATTGATAGCTTGTTTTGCTGAAATAAAAAATAAATTTAAAAAACAAAAGCAAAAAACAGAACTATTAGATAAAAATACACAAAATAAAATTTAAACATTAAGCTATTTCCTACATCCCTGTACTTAAAACCAAAACCGTGTAATCTTTTGAGTTAGAGCCATGAAAATAAAAGCACTCTGCTATATTAAATGGAATTAAGAGACATAAACACATGCAATGTATATTCTCCAGACCAGATGCTGGTTTTGACAAATTAGCTGTAAAGGACATTTTAGGGTAAATATTTTGTTGAACTTAACAGCTAATAAAGACTTCAGTCTAGAGCTTTCATTTACAGAAAATGTAGGAACAAGTTACATTTGAATATGGTCTGAGTATGAAAAGAGGAAAACATTTATTGACATGGGAAGATGGAGACTGTTAAAAGAAAATGGCAATTTATAAGATAACATGTAAGTCTGATCTTATTTTGGTCAAAATATAAAGATGTGGGAAGAGTTACTAAGACACCAAAAGTTGTCTTCTGTAGGTGTTGGGAATATATGCATTTTATGCTTATCTTTATTTTCCAATGTTCTATAATTACAAATAATGCTTTTGAAGTAAGACAGACTTAAGTTTTAAAAAAAAAAAAGTGCTATGGATTTGTCATTACTTATATACCAAGTCCCTAAATACCACAGTTCAACTGACTGGATATTTCTTAGGACTATGATTCTGAAATTAGGAGTTGAGCTACAATGGAACTGTTCCAAACCATATCTCCCTCTCCCTATGCCATCTCTTCCCACATAAGGTGAGAATTAGTGCCACAGTGAGCCACTCATAATGACAGGAATGTGTGTACCTCTTAAGTGTAAACAGGCAAGATAATTAAGAACCCACTATAAAATTTAAAAGGCTGAGGCAAAATGCAATGATATGTAAGTTTTGCTGGGATTTAGAATTCAAACCACTAAGTTCTACACAATGAAAACACTTACATAGATGTCGAAGGGCAGACAAAATTCTAAACGTTAGTTAAGAAGTAATGACTATGGTGGAATATCTATTTCGGAGAAGATGTCTCTAAATACTACATTTAGAATCTAAGTCATAAATAGGATACCAAGATGCTATCAACTCCCACTGCTCCATCCCCAAACAATGATCAAAACTTTCATTTTTAAAAAAAGTATTAATTTTCCTAATCTCTGACAGGCTTACACCTCCAAGGAGTTATGTTCTACAAGAGGAGCTTATCTACAAGAGGAGCTTATTCACCAAATAAATCTCTGATTTGCAGGAATGGGGAGATTATTCTCTTTCCATGAATAATCAACACCCAATACCACATTCCAGTGCACTCCAGGAGAATAGAGCGCCTAAGTAAACAATGTTTGACTACTCAAAGAGAGTCATTTTCTTAAACAAATTAAACACCATACTCTAAGAAAGAGAAAAATGACACCTTGGAGATATTTTTAACTTATAAGCAGTTAAAGATCAATTTAGATCCTTCTAATAAACATGAGGCAGATACATATTCCCTGAATAATGCCTGGCACTTAAAAGTATTCAATAAATATTTGTAGAAAAGAGAAATTTTGCCCTAAATTAAATGTAATGCTCATAATTTTCAAAATGTCTAATGACTGCTAGTTATTATTGCTTTGAAAAAGGTTAAAAATTACCTTGAAAAAGCCCCTATTTATTATACTAATAAAACCAGTAGTTTATCTACACACCAATATGTTCAGCAAGTAGAATTCACATGGCACGAACATTTTAATGAAATATTCTAAACTAGTATTGCAAAAAGAAAAAAATGTTTCACAGAAACAAACTTCCCAGTTCACCAAAGGTATACTGGCTCATTCCACTTAATCACCTACTTCTACTCCCCTTAACTCTGGGCCAATAACTCCAAGCACTTTTTGGAACTGTAACATCATCATTATTGGATTTGGGCAGTAACGCTGCAGCATTTTAAAAATTCAAAAAGAAGTAATATTTTAAAATATTATGCTACTCTCTTTAAATTTATGCTACTCTCTATTTGGAGAAATCCTAGAACCAATAGTAGGAAATAATCTTATAATCAAACTTATCTGACATTTAAACTTTTTACTCAAAAGCATCCTCAATGAAATTCCTTACTCTGAAAATTGACAATTAAAAAAGAAAAGCATTTATTCTGTTTTTCCTGTATATACTGTACTTCAGGGTAACCTTAGTTGCTAGTTCTAGGCAAGAGGAAGTTCTTCATTACAGAAGAATTCTAGCTACTAAACACAGAAAGAATGAAAGTCCTAGAAAATCACCATTTTGCAAACTTTAATGAAATAACTGATTAAGGAAACAATTCATTGTTGAATAAATCAGGGATTAGGCCGTCCCTTTGAAGCTACTGATCTTACCATCACTAAAAATGGGACAACCATTTACTTACAAAAAAAAAAAAGGTTGAACCTAATAAATCCTACAAGTTAAATGATTACCACAAGGAAGCAAACCGACAACCATAGGCTATGGGACACTCTACAGAACCACCAACCAAGTTTCTGCAATAAGTTAATGGTAGGAGAGCAAAAAGAGGGAAAACTGCTATAGATTAACTTAATTAAAAGAATCATAAAGCCAAATGTACTACAAAGACCTTGTTTAGATCCTGATTAAAACAACTGTAAAGAAATATTTAAGACAATAGGGGAAATCTGATTACAGACTATATTACATCATGTCAAGGAATTGGGTTTTGTTTTGTTTTTTAGGTGTGATAATGGCACTGCAATTAAGTAAGAAGATTTACTTGAAATGTGTGAAGTATGATGTCTAGAATTTGCTTTAAAAAAATACTTCAGCAAATTAAAAAAGGAGGGCGGAGTGAAAGCAAAAGGGTTGAAGCAAATATAGCAATATCTTGATAAGTGATAATAATTCTGAGTGATGGGTGTGTGGGCTTCAATATAATCTCTCTATTCTAGGTTTAAATAATGTTTCATCATCAATGCATTTTTAATTTCTTTTAAAAAAGAAATTATAGATTATAGCATAAGCATGTACTTACATAGTTCTAGATCAATAGTTTTCAATCCTGACTGCAACATTAGAATATATGGATAACTTTCAAAAAAATACCGATGTTTAGATCCACTCCAAATCAACTAAACCAGAATCTCTGAGGCTAAGACTCAGGCATAACTTTTTTTAAAAGGTCCCCAAGTGATTCAAATGTGCAGCCAAGGTTAAGAAAGAACTACTATTCCAAAATGAAAATAAAGTGACCCATATACCTCTAAAAAATGTATTAAGTAAATTTTTTGTAGAGTGACATCAATGAAAAAAACTTTTAATATTCACGGGCATTAATATTAAGCCTTAGAAAACATTAGCATTACTCAAGGAAATAACTTTTGGGAATACGTAACAAAAGTATCAAGAGTTTTCTGAATTTTTTCATGAGGTATAAAATAAAGTCTATCAAAATATCCTATACCTCTATTGTAACAGTTTATATACACTATTTACAGTTAAAAAAATATTCTAACCACATTCTCTGATTTTCACAACCTCAATCAAGTAGGGCAAGTATAATTATCACTGCTTCTAATAGATGAAAAACTGGGTCTCAAAGCTCTTTCAATGGCTTGTCAAAGTCATCCAGCTGGTAAAAGTAAAAAGTTGAGAATAAAAATTCAGGTATTCTGACTCCTAGTCAAATATTCTATCCCGGGAGACTTGGCCCAAAACAAACCTCTGTTCTGGTTCCAGTCATGGGCATCACCAAGTTGATTAACATTATACCTGTACCCATCTTGATGGTGGAAATAGTCATCAGTGCTGAACACAATGCCATCACGACTCTGACCAAGCAGAATTCTGTTAATAAAAGAAATCATAAAGGTGCCATTTACAATATAAAATCTATAACCGTCAGAAATAAGCCACAAAGGAAAGGTTATTAAATGAATTTCTGGTACATACTTATAAGTATACTGCAGATAGACTAGCATAGGAGCTGAACCTTAAAAAAGCTTTCAGATTTCAAACATCACTTCACACTTAAATCTACATAGTAATAGCCAGTAATAAAAACTTTTTAAAGTGGCTTTTGTATTGCAACTTTTAAAAACACTCTTCAATCCCAAAATGATGTCAACTATTATCCATGATTTAACTTTAGTGAATTTGTATTTGGTGTCTAAAATTGTCTAAATTTAGTGCAACAGGTAACCTAAAAGACAAGTAAGCCTAAGCAAGCAATTTACCTGAGGAAAACTATATTTGACTGAAGACAGCTTTGATAAACTCATTCCTATGAAGCACAAACATCTATGACCTGAAAGTGGAACTTGAGGTTTAATGCTGTGAAACAACCTATGATCCTCCAGAGTAAAATCAAATTTAAAAATTTTAAGAGATTAAATTAATAAGTGAAATTAATTACTAAACGCTAAAGAATACACTCTCAGAACAAGTCAGTGG
Source organism: Tursiops truncatus (assembly GCF_011762595.2). Classification (NCBI taxonomy): domain Eukaryota; kingdom Metazoa; phylum Chordata; class Mammalia; order Artiodactyla; family Delphinidae; genus Tursiops; species Tursiops truncatus. The sequence goes on from NC_047051.1 coordinate 8,897,176, forward strand.
TAATCACGCTTTGTTCTCACAATATGATACCATCTTTAATTTCTAAGCACAGAGAGACTGACAAGTGTTCCCATAACCAGTGCCTCATGAAAGAGACTGGAGGTGTGCTGAGAAAAGGGAAAAGACAGTAAGAATAATTTAGATCCAACAATAACAAAAATATTTTGTTATTTATCTCCCCTCCCTCAACCATTAGGCAATTGCATATCATTCTATTGGGGTTGGCCAAAAAGTTCGTTGGGGTTTTTCCATAAGATGTTGTAAGATGTTATGGAAAAAATCCAAACGAACTTTTTGGCCAGCCCAATATAATTTCTTTTTGAGAGGGGGAAGGGTGTAGAAGGTGGTAGAAGGGATGATACTGTCCTGGGATGATCCAAGAATACTTCCTAATAAAAGGTAATAGGAAGGATTTCAACTATTAAGATAACAAACATCTCTCCTTTCCTCAGGTTATAATAAAATTGTATATATTTTATAATAACAATAAAAACACATATATAAAAGTTTAAAAATTTAATATATATTTTCACTCATAGAATTATAGTTCAAATTACTTCAAACAAACCAAATTAAAGTAAATGGTTTAAATTATTTGTTTGCTTGTTTGGGAGGCTGGAGTTGGATTTCTTTTTTAAGCAGCCACAATTTTCCCAAAATATACCATCTAACACATTTGGCATCTTATTTGCTTATAAGAGATAACCCAGAATATAAAAATGCCATAATATTAGTATTCCAAACCAAAGCTCAATCACCTGAAAATATCTTGATTATCATCAACCATATGATACCTAGTTACACTCAACAATACCAGAAACCTGATACCATCTTTCCTGAATACCTTATGTTTCTTTTCCTTTTTCTCCTGTTCTATTACCTTTTTAGGTGATCTGTCAGATGTTAATAATAACATACTACAAGAGCACAGGAGCTTTTGTATCCAAGAAATGTTTAACCTTAACCTCTTCCAAATAAAAAAAAAAAGTGGGGAGGGAAGGGACAGTAAATCAATTTACATCATTAAACCAAGTCAACATCAAACATGAGTAAATCTCAATGAAGAATATCTTAAATATATAAATCATAATTAAAGCAAGTAATTTTAGCTTGGAGAATTTTTTTCCTCCCAGACTGCTCACACATCTTTTCAAAATTCCCTGAATTATCTCCAAAATACCTGTATCAATCTAGATATATCTGATGTCATACCACCCATTTGAACCAAAAATAAATTATTTAAGAATATTAGTATTTTCAAAATTCTTATAGTCAGATTCTATCAGAACCCTCACAAGTTAAGACAGGTACTAAAATGGATTCTCAGAACATCAAAATTTACAACTTTGAAAAATCAAGTATCTAATAAAAAATTCAGATGTGGTCCCACTGGCCACTTGATTTGTATTTTTTCAAAATCGCTGTCTTTTTTGAGGACCTAGTATGTGCCAAGCATCTTATATATATACATCTATGACTGCATCGAATTCTCACAACAACCTTGCCAATATGGTATTAAACAAATCCAGAAAAGAAAATAATTTCAGAAATCAGGCCACCAGAATTACATAAATAGTGGTGGGAGAGCCAAAACCAATGGCTTACAAGATCCCTGCCTCCTGGAATTCACGCCCTTATATAATCCCCTCTCCTTGCGTGTGGGTTTGAGTCAGCAACTAGCTTCCAACTAACAGGATACGGAATTTCATTTCCAAGATTAGATTATAGGGGGGCAGGAAGTGGCTCACTTTCCCTCTTCACACTGTGAATGGGGAGAGGTCCAAGTAGCAAAGAACTGAAGGGACTCTCCAGCCTACAGACAGCAAGGAACTGAGGCCCTCAATCCAACAGCTCACAAGGAACTGAGTCTTGTCAACAAGACTTGCGAGAGGGCTTCCCTGGTGGCGCAGTGATTGAGAATCTGCCTGCCAATGCAGGGGACACGGGTTCGAGCCCTGGTCTGAGAGGGTCCCACATGCTGCGGAGCAACTAGGCCCGTGAGCCACAACTACTGAGCCTGCGCGTCTGGAGCCTGTGCTCCGCAACAAGAGAGGCTGCGAGACCGCGACAGTGAGAGGCCCGCGCACGGCGATGAAGAGTGGCCCCCGCGTGCCACAACTAGAGAAAGCCCTCGCACAGAAATGAAGACCCAACACAGCCAAAAATAAATAAATTAATTAATAAACTCCTACCCCCAACATCTAAAAAAAAAAAAAAACTTGTGAGAGATATTCCATGCAGATCCTCCCCAAGACAAGCTTTCAGTCCAAAACACAGCCCTAGCCAACATCTTGATCATAGCATTGTTAGAGACTTGAACCAGAGGCACCCAGATTCCTGTCCTTCAGAAACTGAGACAATAAATGTCTGTTGCTTTAACAACTCAGTTTTAGGGTAATTTGTTACACAGCCATAGAAAACTAATGCACTCTGTGCTTATAACTTTCACTTAAGTAAGAACAAGTGAATTGTATTCTTTAAACCTCATTTTGAGAACCCTATTCCCCCAAATGGTCTACTACAGTTAATTTTCATATTTTATTTTTTTTAATTTCTAAGAACCATATAAATTTTTGTAATATATCATGTACATTTAAAAATAGAAGTGATTGGCTTCCCTGGTGGTGCAGTGGTTAAGAATCTGCCTGCCAATGCAGGAGACACGGGTTCAAGCCCTGATCCGGGAATATCCCACATGCCACGGAGCAGCTAAGCCTGTGCACCACAACTACTGAGCCTGTGCTCTAGAGCCCGCAAGCCAGAACTACTGAGCCTGCGTGCCACAACTACTGAAGCCCGCATGCCTAGAGCCCATGCTCTGCAACCAGAGAAGCCACGACAATGAGAAGCCCGCACACCACAACGAAGAGTAGCCCCCACTCGCCGCCAACTAGAGAAAAGCCCACGTGCAACAAAGCCCCAAAGCAGCCAAAAACAAATAAATTTAAAAAAAAAAAAAGAAGTGATTTTCCCAAATAATTCTGAGTAAAACTGACACTTCATGAACCCTTTACCTCCTGACGTACTGAGTGGCCTTGCATACCACCCTGGTCCAGCTATCAATAAATAAAAAAATAATGCTGTCTTGTGTAGCTTATGCTACATGCAAAGAGTGGTAAAGGCAAATCCTACATGAGTTCAGAAGGAGGATAACTGAGGGGTGAGATGAGAAACCAAAACATCAAAAGTGGAGGCATTTAAGAGAACCTCTGAATAAGTAGAATCCTGAGAACAATGAACGGACAAGTATTACGTCTCCTGCAATGGACGGCAGGGTACTAGTCCAAGCGCAGAAGGATATGAAGATAGGTAAGGACTAAATTAAGGAAGAAAGGGACTTAAATACTATCCCAAAAGAATTTGAAATTTATCTAACCCCCTATAACTCATTACCACATAGCAATACTAAACAATGTTATCTTTTAATGCCCCAAATCATTTCAACTCTGATTCTCCCAATCTTTATTCCTTTTTTCAAAGCTCATTTGGAAAGCTAAATCCTACATGAAACCATTCCTCACTAGAGAATATGTGGCTTTATAACCAATCCCAAACAACCATTTCTACTTCATTCAAAAAAAGTACTGACCTAAAGAGAGACTCCTGCTTCTTTATTCTTTAACCAAGCTACTCAAAGTCAGGAGTCAGGTATACGGCTACACATGTGATAGATATTAAACTGAAGGATTAGATAAGAAACACACTACCATTTACATCCCCAGTTTGATCTCTTAGCAGTTTTTGTAACTTCTCCCAAGTCCTTTAACCTGAACTCATTCTTTTTATTAGCCTGTATTCCTTCTAAAAAATGAAAAGACTATAATTCATCTCACAACACTGTTACATATGGAAGTACTCTCTAAGTTGTAAATGATAACATAAATGGTAGTTGCGACTATAACTTCCATTCTTATTAAACCTAATTCCTCAAATAAAGATACATATTATATATAATCACCTCTGTCATTTCGCACTACAATTAAGTCTCCTTGAAATTTTACTGAATTACCACCACACTTCATTCACTTTTAGTTTCAACATACTCCAATATGTTGTTCCGAACCTAATCATTCTTTCTTACATTTATTCTGTACCAGAAGCCCTTGCTAGGAGATCTCTTCATCCGATTTCCAAATTTCAACTTTTCTTTTCTCTGATATTATATTCTAAATCTAGAAGAATGCCCATGCTTGTAAGACAACTTCACTCTTAATTTCTATTCTTTCTAAAGAAGCACTGAAATTTTATTTTCTCTACAAAATCTTCACTGCAAAGGAATCAAAATACATAGACTTAAATTCAAATTCATTTACAAAATCACAGCTTACAATCTAGCTTGAAATGTCTGCATCATAATTTAATCTTCCTCCGATTTCCTGCTTCTGAAGAAGTTTTGTTTAGGTGATTCAGAGTGTCTTACAAATAAATATAAAACATTTACAAAATGGTTCCTTGGACTTTGTTTTTTTTTTTCCTTTGACTTTTTTATCCTCACCCAAAGACATCAAATAAATTTCCTTTTTCTCCTTATCTAGCATAAAGCTTGAATCATCCTACATAAACTACAAAGAATTTGTATTGTTTTTCTTTGTGCTATTTTTCACAACTGCACAAATGTACTGGAATGCATCAATATTCTGTTTTTAAAATGTAAACAAAAACAGGAATTTTAAACATTTCCGCAAATGATAAAACATCATCAGTTCTAATTCCATTAATTCAGATATTGCTCATTTCAAACTCCTTAAAGAAACCAAAAAAAGTTTCTTTGTCAATAATGGTATGAACACAGCACAGTTCTTAAAACACACTCAAAATTCCCTTCCTTGGGTTATTTCATTTGCTTCTCACAATAATTCCAGAAAAATAAGTATTACTCATTATTATTAACAGCAAAACCTGTCCAAGGTCACAAAGTGAAATAACTGAGTCAAAGCCCAAGTCTTCAACCTATGAATTCAACTCCTACTGAATAGCTGACTTAAAAGGGAAGGCCAGCACAGTTCTCAAATAGCATTTGCTTTCGTCACCGTCCTTTTACATGGTGAAACTATATTTAAAGCTCTTAGCAGAATCTTAACATAAATATATATGCCAATTCTCCTTTCCTCTATCAGAAAACATCTTTTAAAATATTTACCATCAGATGCCATTTTCAAGTATAACAAATTAAAGATTTTTTACTAGAAACATAAAAGCATTTGCCACTGATTACAACTATCATTTATGATTTTTAAGTAATAAATTACCAAGTATTCACTTGGTATCCTTTACTTACCGAGACAATGTTGTTTTCCCAGAACCAGGCAAACCTCTTAAAAGAATAAGTAACTTCTGCAATTTATTTAACTTTTCCTCTTGAAAATGCTGGTTCATAAACCTGTCCGTTCGATTATGCTTGTCCACAGAAGGAGCTTTCCAGCATCCTTCACTGGTTTCACAGAAACCATTATTTGCATATTCATCTTGCACAGTGTAGCCATTTCTAGAGGGATGGTCACTACTGGTAATGTCACTACAGTCAGTATATCCATTGTTCTGATCAAAAGTCAAACAATTCCAGTTAACATGACAACTATTTGCATAATATCCATTTTGCATCTGAAAGCCATCTTGGGCATGGAAAATATTTGGTGATGGATTTGGTGGAACGTTGAATCTTTGAATATTTAAGTGATAGTTAAAACTGGAAAGATGAGGGTCTTGTGGTACTAAAAAAGAATGCACTGATTGCCACTCAGGCCTGAAGGAAGCAAATGAACTGTCACAAAAGGTAGGTATTACTTGTCGATTATAAGGATATTTACCTGGCTCATTCCCCAGGCACTGCTGATAACCCCAATATGACTGAAGGGCACTGGTAAGATCTCTTCTCTTTTCTTCTTCAGATTTTAACAGATTATTATGGCCCTGATAATACGGAATGAGTTGTTCCTCAGAGGGTTCACATTCCTTACAACTGCTTTCTGAATCACCTTTTTCATTTTCAAGCTCTTCAATTTCTTTGTAAAACTGGAATAATTCATTGTCAATCTCTGATTTTTTATAATTAAATTTCTGTTTCTCTTTTCGTTCTCCTTTCCCACCTATACCACTGATAGTGTCTGCTCGATTCCTCCTTTCATTACATTTCTTTTTCTCAGGGGGTTTGTAAATGGGTCCTATAAATGCTTTACTTGTGCTATATATCTCATCATTTGTGGATACCAATGGAGGACGTGTATCCTGTAAAACTTGTGAATCAACAGAATTAATAACATCTCGTCTATTACCCAGCATCTCATCATGCACAGGTTTCAGCAAACTTCTAGCTTTGGTTTTGTCCTCCTGAGGATAACTACGTCCTCTGACATCAGTGATGGTCACAGGGACCCAATCATTTCCAGTTTTCTTTTGCTTTCTGTGAAAATTAGCATTACCATGATGGGGGAAAACATATGCCTCTTCAGTAGACTTCAATTTCTTATAGCGTGGTTCACTTATTAGTTCTTCCCCATGTCCCATGGATTTAGCTTCAATTTCACCATAAGGCATCTGAGGAGCAAATAAATCACAGAATTAACAGCTAATATTAAAAAAAACTAAACAAAAGTTTCCTCAGAAACAACAGGAAATAAACTTAATTTGATATAAGCATTTAATAACATTTTCCCAAAATGCAAAAATTATAAAATTGTGACTTTATAGCCACTTACTATTGGTATGACATTATGATTTAAAGGAGGGGTCTCATTGAAGGTAAACAAACATCCTTTTTTAAAAAAAGATGTATCTCATCTTTAAATCTAAATGATGTATTTCTGAATTTAGAGGATGTAAGCAAGAATTTAAGCAAGCTCGGAAAGCTGAATCAGTAATATATATTTTGATGATATAGACATACAGCTGTGTATTAAAAGGGAGAATAAGGACTTCCCTGGTGGCGCAGTGGTTAAGAATCCACCTGCCAATGCAGGGGACACGGGTTCGAACCCTGGTCCGGGAAGATCCCACATGCCGCGGAGTAACGAAGCCCCTGCGCCATAAGCCCCTGCGCCACAACTACTGAAGCCCGTGCGCCTAGAGCCCGTGCTCCGCGAGCCCGTGCTCCGCAACAAGAGAAGCCACCGCAATGAGAAGCCCGCGCACCCGCGCACCGCAACGAAGAGTAGCCCCCACTCGCCACAACTAGAGAAAGCCCTAGCGCAGCAACAAAGACCCAACGCAGCCAAACATAAATTATTTATAATAAAAAATAAATTCAAAAAATAAAAGGGAGAGTAAGTCTGCCAACCAAAGTGACACATGTCCAAACTGGTTGTGATAAATTGCATCATAAACGTCTTCCTGTTTAAAATCACTAGGTCCTTAGCAAACCTCAGACAACCACATCTCATTAGCAATCAAATGTCAAATTAACTTCAATGTCAGTCTTTATGGGCCGTACTCTTACGAGTAGTGTAAAAGTGGTTTCCAAGTGGGTGTATTACGTTAATTTTAAAGAAAAAAATAATAACTTCAGTTGTACTGCGAATGACGGAAATATCTCATATTATGTTTAAAAACTAAATCTGGCAACTCCCCAAACCAAAGCCCTCATCTTTTCCAGATGGTTTGTCTATCTCGACGATAAATTCTGCTTCCCTTGAAATTTTTGGGGGGACCCTCAAGAGTACAATTCAAAAGCCTCTGTTAGTCAATACTTCATTCCGCCCGCTCTCTGGTCTCCCCTTCTCGAACACGAGAGCAAAAGGAAAGGGCAAAGCGACGAACCAGAACGACACAGGTAGGCCCTAGAGAGGCTGAAAGAAGACACACCTGTAGAGAACGCCGTCCTTCCGGAAACAGCCCCGTCCCAGGCCGCCTCTCACCTTCTCATTTCCTCATTAGAAACGGCAGAAAAGTCCCAAGGAAGAGAAAGGAGGTTGCATTAAGAGAGAGAGGCCTATACACGACCTGAACCCTAAGGCCTCCTGACCTCCAAAGAGGGTAGCCCGGGCAAAAGCGCGTCACCCAATTTCTCTATCTCAACGGAGACACGTTCAGGTTCTGTCTAGGAATTCCAAAGAGCTCCGAGGCCGAAAGGTTTACTCCCGGCTTCTATGTTTACGGCTGAACGAAAAGGTTCAGGCAAGCGCAGGGGAGAACCCAAGTCGCTAATGGAAGAAGGAAGAAACCGGAAAACGTCAACACCACAACCCCACCTCACCGAAAATGGGATGTCTACTCACCTTATAACACAGTTCTGCATTGACCTTTACCTCTCAATAAAGACGGTGAAAGAAGCACGGAGACACGGCCCAAAGCAGAGACCGGGAGGGACTGAAAGCCCGAGCCACAAGAGCGGAGCTACAAGTCTGCCCTCCGTACGCAAGATGGCGGCCACCTCCCGGTTGCCCCGGCAGGAATTACGGATTCTCGCCAGGCATTGTGGGAATTGAAGTCCGGCGTTCACACCCGGCCTGGAAACTTCAGCCTCTCCCAGAATCCATTGCTTGACACAAGCGCTAAGGAGCACGAACGTAGACCGGAACTAGTTTTTAGGTTGGCGCCGGGAGGTTGTTTAGAAATAGCAACTTCGGCTAAGAAAGGTGGCGACCTGCTCTTTAGGGCCACCCCTGAAGGAAGAGAGACTGTGAGTGCCTGGCTCCGCAAATAGAGACATAAGCTGCTCTCAGTGCATGTTTTAAAGTTTTTTTAAAGGGCAGTTAACATTTGGTCTCGTCAACTAGGGTTGCCGACGTTTCTATGAAATGCCAGTCAGTAATTGCAGGCTCAGGTTTTCCTATCGAAGAAGAGAATCGCTGCAGCAGAGCCTTGATAACAGAGAAGAGTACTTATGAGAAAAATCACTTCTTGACACAGCTGTCTTTTGTTTAAGGAAGTAAAGACCGTTTACTGAGCTTTCCCATTAAAAAAGTCGATTTGTGAAAAGCGCTTCTATAGAACAGCGATTGGTAAAAATAAGTGCTTTGTAAGTGTTTGTTAAATGACAAATAACTATAAACCGAACAACTGGCAATCTTCAGTTGAGGGTCCCTTCCCTCTTCCCACCTCCTTCCCACTCTCTCTAGACCCGCTCCTTCACATGCGTTCTTTCCTGTCCCTGAAAGGGAAACTGCTAATCTTTTTATACGTACTTAAATAAACCCGTTGCGATAGCGTTTTAATTTATAAATATAATAGTTAAAACCACAGTCTGGAATATTTACATTTGATTACTTAACAGGCTTACGACCAAGAGGGCTCACCAAAAGCAATCCATCCCCTTACAGTGAAAGACTCGTCCTCAAATACAATTTCTCTCATCGACCTTTATTTGATCTTTCCTTGTGATTAGATTCAAATTATGCATCATCGGTGGAAACAACCACATAAGTGAAATTGTGTCCTTCCTCGGGATATTACATCCGGAGGCACAGGATGTCTGTCTGTCCATTATAAGGTGATATTGATTTTTATCACCGGATCAAGGTGTTGTCCAGTTTCTCTGCTGTTTGTTTTCCCCCTTGCAACTCATAAGCAATCTGTGAAAAGATACTTTGAGACCAAGCTGTCTTGTTCCCAATCAAACTCTAAGGTTTTGCCTCCATTGATGATCCTTACTGCAATTGATCTTTGCAATGATAGTTACAAAATGTTGATTTTCCCCCCTAGCTCCTTCAAGCTCTCCCCATTTATTAGTCCTGATGCTACTATAAAGTAAAGCGCTCCTTACTTATTTACTATCAGTATGAATTTATGAATTCTTTTTTGTTCAAGGCGTTATAATCCATTGCTGTTCTCATTTATTTGTTTATTAATAGACTATTTTTAGGACAGTTTTAGGTTCAGAGAAAAATTGAGTAGATAGTACAGAGTTCCCATATATCCCCCTCACCCCACATACAGTTTCCCCTATTATTAACCTCTTACAGTATTATGGTATATTGTTACAATTAATGAACCAATATTGATGCAGTAATATTATGTACAGTCCATAGTTTTTTAGATTTCCTTACTTTTTACCTAATGTCCTTTCTGTTCCAGGATTCCATCCAGGATACAATATTATATGGAGTTGTCATTTCTCCTTAGGCTCCTCTTGGCTGTGATAGTTCCTCAGACTCTACTTGGTTTTGATGACTTTGGCAATTTTGAGGAAAACTGGTCAGGTACCATGTGGGATGCTCTTCTGTTGGAATTTATATATGCTTTTCTCATGATTAGACTGGGGTTATGGGTTTTTGAGGGGAAGACCGCAGAGGTAAAGTGTCATTTTCATCACATTGTAACAAGTGTACATACTACCAACATAATTTATGATTGTTTATGTTGCATTTGATCATTAAAGTCGTGTTTATCAGGTTTTTCCACTGTAAAGTTACTCTTCCCCACCCCCCGTCCCCCTTCCATTCTGTACTCCTTGGAAGGAAGTCGCTGTGCCCAACACACATTTCTGTAGTGCTCTCCCTTCATTAGGGTATTTACATAATTCGTTTGGAATTCTTCTGCATGGGAGATTTGCCTCTTCTCTCCCACCCTTATTTATTTTGATGCTCCAATTATCTGAGATTTGGCTAGCTTCAGGTTGGCTCCTTTTGACCTACACATTGAACACTTCCTTATCTTGTGGCACAACAAGATTTTCCAGGCTTGTCCTGTACATTCATTACTCCTACCCTAGAATCAACAATTTCTCCAAAAGTCTTGGTATCTTTTGTTTTTTTCTTGGAGAATGGTATTTAGAAGCTAAGACCTTGGCACTAAGAGTGCTTATTGATAGTGGGGTATTATTGCTTTCAGGTCATCTCAGTAGACAGAGGTGAGGGAGAGGGGAATAGATTTTTTTTTTTCATTTAAGAAATCATGAATGTTGATACTTACAATTCCAATCGAATTCCACAGTGTTCTTTGTTGCCTTCCCCATTTCATATTTGTGTCTGCCTTCTTCAGCAGTGAGAACCTTGTTTCCTCACAGCACGTTTACTTATTTGCCTAATCCTGCATAAAATAGTTTCAGAATTGCTACATTCACATAATTACCCATAAAACAGTTTCAGAATTTATACATTCACATAATTACATAAGCAAGTCTACTAAAAAGGTAGTTTTTCTTCCCCAGACTGAGGGTTGAAAATCGAAGTACTAGGTGCAAAAATGACTTGGATTACTTCTCTCGCCCTACCCTATCCCTCTTCAGTGGTTTTAAGTTAGTCATTTGAAATACACTTGAGTTCATTTGTTTCTATTTCCAGTTTTAGTTTATTTTTCCTTCCATTATTGATAATTCCATTTTACTTTTGGAATATGTAGAATAATATGCTTGCCAAAGTATAAACCGTACAAAAAGATATATTCAGAGGAATATCACTCTCCTCCCTCTCTTTTTTTTAAATTGATTTATTTTTTATTTATTTATGTTTGGCTGCAGTAGGTCTTCGTTGCAGCGCAGACTTTCTCTAGTTGCGGCGAGCGGGTGCTGCTGTTTGTTGCGGAGCACAGACTCTAGGCGGGCGGGCTCAGTAGTCGTGGCACGCAGGCTCTAGAGCGCAGGCCCAGTAGCTGTGGCCCACAGGCTTAGTTGCTCCGCGGCATGTGGGATCTTCCCAGACCAGGGATCAAACCTGTGTCCCCTGCATTAGAAGGTGGATTCTCAAACACTGCACCACCAGGGAAGTCCCTCTTCCCTATCTCTTGAACACTTTTTCCTGCCACCTTTTTTTATGTATACAATTTTATTGTTTCTGATGTATCCTTCCTATGTTTCTTTTTGCAAAAATAAGTAGATATATATGTTTTCTTACTCCTCTTTTCTTCCTCCAAAGTGAACATACCACATATGCTGTTTTGCATTTTGGTTTTTTCAGTTAACAATATCTTCTGGAGATCACTTTGCATCAACTTATTGAGATCTTCTTCATTCTTTTCTTACAGCTGAATAGTACTCCATGGTGTGGATGTACCATAGTTTATTCACTTAAAATCTGATGCTTGGATGTTTAGGTAGCGACCAATATTATGCAATCATAAATAATGCTACAATAAATAACCTTCTGTTTTTATATTTTAGGAGGTCTATCTTTAAAGATAGGATTGCTAGGTCAAAGGGTAAATCCATATGTACTACATATTGTCAAATTGTCTTCCACAGAGGTTGTATCATTTTGCATTCCCACCAGCAATATATGATAGTGTCAGTTTACCTGAACTGTTGCCAATGTAATGAATGAGAAATGGTATGTCAGTGTAGTTTTAATGTATACTTCTCTTAATTTGAGTGGGGACAATTTTTGTATCTTTTTTGTGGATTGTCTGTCATTGGCCCATGTTCTATTGGAATTTTTAAATCTTTTTTTTTACTCAATTAAAAAATGTCTTTATATATTAGGGATATTAGCCCTATATCTGGCATATTTCTTGCAATATTTTCTCCTGATTTATGTCTTTTTTTTTTTACTGTGCTTGGGGTTTTTTTTCCATGTAAAAGTTTTTTATTTTTATGGGGGTAAAACTCATCATTCCTTTATTGCACATGGACTTTAAGTCATAGCCACAAAGCATAACACAGGGTAAAGAGGAATTCATTCAAACTTTCTGCTAGATCTCTGATCAATTTGGAGTTTATACATATATATGGTATAAGAAATTAATTTCCATTTTTTTCTCCAACATGATTTATTAAACAGTCCATCTTTGCTCCAGTGGTTTGCAATATCACTTTTATAGTATTTTAAATGTACACATGAGCCTAGGTTTTCTATTTTATTCAATTGGTCTTTCTGTCTATTCACATACCAGTACTACACTATTTAAATTGTATCTTGCTATGCTTATCCACCCCCTCTCCTATAAATAGCTCTTTTTAGTAATATCCTAGATATTCTTAAGTGTCTGTTTTTTCATGTAAACTTTAGTATCAACTTACCTAGCTCTAAAAAAAACTTTTGGGTATTTTTAAAACTGGGATTGCACTATATTCATAAATTAACTTAAAGGAGAACTGATATATAGGTAATGTTGACACATCATAACTGAGAAAGGATATCTTTCAATTTGTTCAAATCAAGTTTTGTGTCAGGAATATTTTATAGTTTCCTTCACATAGGTTTTGAACATTTATTGTTAAATTTATTTCTAAGTATTTTTATCTTTTTTATTACAATTATCAATGAGATTTTTCTCTTTCATGAGCTCTTCTCACTGGTTATTATTTGTATAAGTTAAGGCTGTTGTTTTGCATATTAATTTAGTATCCTGCTATCTTACTGAATTATTTTGTTATTTTAGTTTTAGCATTGATTGTCTAGAATTTAACAAGTGTACTATCATGTCATTTGCAAAGAGAGGTCATTTTTTTCTTTTTCTTTTTCAACTCTTATACCTTTAATTGATTTCTCTTGCCTAACTGCACTGACTAATACTTTCAGCACAATATAGTTATGCAGATAGTGATAATCCTTGTCTTGTTCCTGACTTTAGTGGAAATGTCTTAGTGTTTCTCCATTAAATAAGATTCTGGCTTTAGAATATATATATATATATATATATATATATATATATATATATATATATATATATACATACACACATACACACACATATGTCCTAATATATATATGCCTTAGATTAATATATATTCTCATATGTATTTTCTAATATATATAGTCTAATATATATCCATATATTCATATTAGATAAATATATATATATATTCATATTAGATGTTAGTATATATACACACATAGGCATACACTGGAGATATTATGGATGTGGTTCTAGACCATTGCAGTAAAGTGAATATCACAATAAAGCAAGTCACACAAATTTTTTAGTTTCCCACTGCATATAAAAGTTCTGTTTAGGGTTTCCCTGGTGGCGCAGTGGTTAAGAATCCACCTGCCAATGCAGGGGACACGGGTTTAAGCCCTGGTCCAGGAAGATCCCACATGCTGTGGAGCAACTAAGCCTGTGCACCACAACTACTGAAGCCCATGTGCCTAGAGCCCACACTCCGCAACAAAGAGAAGCCCCTGCAATAAGAAGCCCCTGCACCGCAGCGAAGAGTAACCCATGCTCGCCACAACTACAGAATGCCTGCACACACAACGAAGACCCAACACAGACAAAAATTAATTAATTAATTAATTAAAAGAAAAAAAAAGAATCTGCCTGCCAATGCAGGGGACACGGGTTCGAGCCCTGGTCTGGGAAGATCCCACGTGCCACGGAGCAACTAAGCCTGTGCGCCACAACTACTGAGTCTGTGCTCTAGAGCCCGTGAGCCACAGCTACTGCGCCTGCGTGCCACAACTACTGAAGCCCGAATGCATAGAATCCATGCTCCAAAACAAGAGAAGCCACCACAATGAGAAGCCCGCACACCGCAACGAAGAGTATCCCCCGCTCGCCACAACTAGAGAAAGCCTGCGCGCGGCAACGAAGACCCAGTACAGCCAAAAATAAATAAATAAAAATAAATAAATTTATTTTTAAAAAGTTATGTTTATACTATAATGCCATGTATTGTGCACAACAGCATATGTTTAAAAACTAATGTACATACCTTATTTTAAAAAATGCTTTATTGCTAAAAAATGCTAACCATCATGTGAGCCTTTAGTGAGTAGTAATCTTTTTACCAGTGGAGTGGATTCTTGTCTCACTTTTGATGGCTGCTGACTGATCAGGTTTATAGTTGCTGAAGGTTGGAGCTGCTGTGGCAATTTCTTAAAGTAAGACAACAATGAAGTTTGCCACAGGGATTGGCCCTTCCTTTCACCAACAATTTTTCTGTAATCATTTGATAGCATTTTACCCATAGTAGAACTTTTTACAAAATTTTTACAATCCTCGCAAACCCTACCACAGCTTTATCAACTAAATTTATGTGAAGATTCAACAATCTTCACGTCTTCACCAGGAGTAGATTCCATCTCAAGAAATCACTTTCTTTGCTCATCCATAAGAAGCAAGTCCTCATCATTTCAAGTTTTATCAAGAGATTGTAGCAATTCAGTCACATCTTCAGGCTCCATTTCTAGTTTTAGTTCCCTTGCTATTTCCACCACATCTGCAGTTCCTTCCTCCACTGAAGTCTTGAAATCATCCATGAGGGGATGGAATCATCTTCCTCCAAACACCTGTTAATGTTATTATTTTGACCTCTTCCAGTGAATCGTGAATGTTATGATACATAGAATGATGAATCTTTTCCAGAAGGTTTTCCATTTACTTTACTCGGATCCATCAGAGTAATCACTGTCTACAGCAGCTGTAGCCTTACAAAATGAATTTTTTAAATAATAAGACTTGAAAGTCAAAATCACTCCTTCATTCACGGGATGCAGAATGGATGTTGTGTTAGCAGGCAAAAACAATCTCGTGTACATCTCCATCAGAGCACTTGGGTGACCAGGTGCATTGTCAATGAGCAGTAATACTTTCAAAGTAACCTTTTTTTCTGAGCAGCAAGTCTCAGCAGTAGGCTTAAAATATTGATTAAACCATGTTGTCAGCAGATGTGTTGTCATTCAGGCTTTTTTTGGTTCCATTTATAGAGCATAGGTAGAGTCGATTTAGCATAATTCTTAAGGGGTAGGATTTTTGGAATGGCAAATGAACATTGGCTTCAATTTAAAGTCACCAAGCTGCATTAGTCCCTAACAAAGTTAGCCTGTCCTTTGAAGCTTTGAAGCCAGGCATTAACTTCTCCTCTCTAGCTGTGAAAGTCCTGGATGGCATCTTCTAGTATAAGGCTGTTTCATCTACATTGAAAATCTGTTGTTTAGATGAATGATCTTAGCTAGATCGTCTAGATAACTTTCTGTAACTTACACATCACCATTTACTGCTTCACCTTGCTCTCTTTTGTTACTGAGACGGCTTCTTTCCTTAAACCTCCTGAACCAACCTCTGCTTGCTTCAAACTTTTCTTCTGCGGCTTCCTCACCTCTCTCAGCCCTCAGAGAATTGAAGAGTTAGGGCCTTGCTCTGGAGTAGGCTTTGGCTTAAGGGAATGCTGTGGCTGGTTTGATCTTCTATCCAGACCACTAAAACTTTCTCGGTATCAGCAATTAAGGATGTTTCACTTTCTTATCATTTGTGTGTTTACTGCAGTAGCACTTTTAATTTCCTTCCATACTTTGCCTGTGCGTTCACAACTTGGCTAACTGTCTCAAGAGGCCTAGCTTTTGGCCTATCCTGGCTTTCTTTCTTTCTTTTTTAAAGATTTATTTATTATTTATTTATTCATTTTTTTAAATTTCGGTTGCATCGGGTCTTAGTTGTGGCAGGTGATATCCTTGTTGAGGCATGCGGGATCTTTCGTTGTGGTGCACAGGCTTTTCTCTAGTTGTGGTGTGCAGGTTTTCTCTTCTCTAGTTGTGGTGCGCAGGCTCCAGGGCACGTGGGCTCTGTAGTTGGTGGCACGCGGGCTCTGTAGTTGGTGGCACGCGGGCTCTGTAGTTGGTGGCACGCAGGCTCTCTAGTTGAGGCGCGTGAGCTCAGTACCCGCGTACCCTGCATTGCAAGGCAGATTCTTTACCACTGGACTGCCAGGGAAGTCCCCAGGCTTTCTTTTTTTAATTTTTTAAAAATTAAAAAAGTGTTTTTAAAATTGAAGTATAGTTGATTTACAGTGCTGTGCCGCTCTCTGCTGTACAGCAGAGTGACTCAGTTATACACATAGAGACATTCTTTCTGGCCTTCCCAGCTTTCAACATGCCTTCCTCGCTAAGCTTAATCATTTCTAGCTTTAGATTTAAAGTGAGAGACGTGCGACTCTTCCTTTCACTTGAACTCTTAGAGGCCAATGCAGGGTTGTTAACTGGCCTAATTTCAATATTGTTGTGTCTCAGGGAATAGGACGGCCGTAGGACAGGGGGCAGGTGGAGGAGCAGCCTGTTGGTGGAGCGGTCAGGACAGGCACAACATTTATCGATTAAGTCCGCCATCTTATATGGGTGCAGTTTACCTATTTTGTAAATTCAGTGAAGCCCCAACTTTGTCATTTAAATGTGCCAACACAACTTGCATGAAGAGTTCATTGAAAACAACAATGATAGAGGTGAATTGTTACTTTATAGATGAAAGATAATAGGAATCCTCCTAATTAGTGGCTGAACACAAACTTTTTCAGAATAAAACTTTATACCAGTTCAAAGGATACCCTGCTAATGCAAGGGTGAGGATTGTTTCTATATTTCAACACACCTATCTCTCTCTATATTTGCATATACATCTTAAACACCACTAATTTCATCAACAAAAATCCATTTCTAGCATCAAGTATGCTAATTCGCAAAACTCTGGCATTGATCAGAGGTGAATAGAGCTAACGTGGATATAGGAGTCATCTCTAGAATGTAACCATTTTATTAAATTTTAGCTAACCATCTCTAAAATATAAATTCCTGAATAGGGTACAGAGCACCCTTATGGTGTAGATTTAAACTAACACACAATGATATCACATTATTTATGCTGAAGTATTTGAAAATAAACTATAGATAATTTACAGCAGGTCACAAGCCAAGCCCCACGTTCATTTATCCTGCCTGTCTGACTTGTACTGCCCTGCTCCCAAAATGATGACACTAGGAGGCATTTTGTAAATAAGAAAATAATATATTTGTTTCTTATGGTGATTAGTGCACTTGTCCCTGAAGGTAGCAGTGAGTAAATCCTAAACAGAGAAGCAAGGGAGAAAGTTTTTCCCTAGCGGGAGTGATAGCAAGGAAGGTGGTAAGGACACAGGTAATGAGGCCAAGGCAGGGGCCAGCTAGTTTCTCCAGTTGGGCCAGGCCTTGGTCTGCCCACCATTACCTCTTCTAACCAGTATGGTCTCCGGCAGTGGTTGTTATTATCCCCACTTTCCGTCAGTCTTCACAGAAAAAACAAAACTTACAATGGATATGGCATTCCAGACTTCACACAAATAAAATGATACTAAAAATTGGAAGAAGAAATAAGCAGTTATTTTCAATGAACCTTAAGGAAGCTTCTCTTAAAATAAAACTATCTTGCTACAAAGCCACATGAGTTTTTATCCTATTCATAAAGAAAATCTGCATTTGGTAATTTTTATATCTAGAACAAGAAATTTCAGGGTTTTGGGTGAAAGAATTAACTTGTGCAGTAAAATACTTTATAGTTTTATTTCATGGAATGTAATTAATTCCCACAATTTTTATTGATTCTCTACATGAAGCCTTTTATGCTAGTAATTGAGTTGCAGAAATAACATCTTTCTTGACTGTTGAGTGCCAGAGTCATTGGAAATTATACCTTGTAGGCAATCTTTCAGAAGAACTAGTCAATATATTTGCTTTTTAAAAAGTATGCAGCTTCAATAAAACCTCGTATGTGACTTTTATGGTTTCACTAATTTCCCATCAGTGATATGATCTATTGATTTTTCCATTATAAATGTTTGTAGTTATCATGCAGAAAAACTTATTTAAAAAACGATGACATTTCATTGCATAAAGATGATTTTTTTTAGAACCTAGAAATGCAGAAGCTGAATTTATTTTTAGCTCAATCATTGTCTAAGATTCTGAGAGGAGAGTGATTGATGGATGTTTCAGTAGTGTTTTTCCTATTTAAAGTTTTTCCATCTTATTAAAGTGATTTTTATCACAAAAATGTGGAAATATAGAAAGGATAGAGAAGTTACATTGCTTGGAGCTACCCATAGACGCCAGCTCTGACTAGATTAAGCAGAAGGGAATTTATGGGAACAATATCAGATATCAGATGACAGTCTACGGGCAATGTCTTTTGCCTGGTTGTGTCAGGACCTGTTTCCACCCTTATGCTTGTGAAGAATCTGGTGAAGTGTTCTAGAAAGCAGCACCAAGCCTACATACTGTTACCTCCTCAGCACATCCACATCTCTGCATCTACCAGAGTCTTCCCCCAGCCCATCCCACAGTGCTGGACCATTTTATAATCCTTTAACACCAAGTGACGTTTTCTTGTGACAGATTTGATTTTCATGTAAAAGTGTTCTTGCTGCCTCCTTTACTCCATGTTTATTATTCATACACTATAACCCGAGAACCTTCCTTTTATAGTAATTTAAACATCCTAGTAAATAGTCAAGCTTTTAGTAAACTTGTTACAGATAGCATATTACCTAAAATTCATAGTGCCTAGCAGTCTTATGTGCATTTGCCCAGATGTATTACTATGGAGATTTTTAGTACTGTGGCAATAAATAATACTTTATTTCAAAACCCTCAGCTTTTGTACAGTGATCTTCATTCATAAATGATAGGTTCTCAACCCAGAGAGCTTAAAAATAACCAACATAGTGCTTACTCTGTACCAGATACTATTCTAAATACATTACTTAATTGATTCATTGAATCTTTTGAGCAGTCCTATGAAGTAGATGCTATTATTTTTACAAACCAAGGAACTGAGCTTCTGAAGGGCTTTGTAGCTATAACTTGCTCAAGGTCATAGAGCTAGTAAGAGGTAGAGCCAGAATTTGAAACTGTGCAACCTGCCTTCAGGGTCCACATAACTATGTTGGCTCTAAACTTAAAGCAGAAGTATGTCTTGTAGATAATATGTAAACTTAACTTTAGGAGGATTTCACTGTGTTCACGTAAAAATTATTATAAAATTTTTGTTTGATCACTATAAAGCAATGCTGTAAAATGTTCTTGAGCTTGCAAAAAATGTACATAATATACATTCACTGTAACAGGACAAAAATACAGAGGTATATAAAAGAAAAGCTAATCATTCCCCACCAGCCCTCATTCCACCTGAATCCTCTGAGGTAACCAATGTTAACGTCGTGCGATGTCTCCTTCCACATCATTCATTGTGTTTGTACAAATATATACACACATATATGGGATTTCCTCCTTGCTTCTTCTTTTCTTTCTGCTCCTTTTCACAAAATGGGATCGTCCCGTACACATGCTCTTGCAGCTGGCTTTTTTCCAGTCCTTTGGTGGGAAACATTTCACTTTGGTAGTGTACCAGTTGCTCTCTGGAAATCCCCTCTTCTGATACCTGTGTTGGGCAGAAGGACCTGTGGAGAGAAATGAATCCTGCCCACCTAACAGTCTAGGTCTGCGAGTGGAAATAGGACAGGGCTGAGATAATCCTGTGGCCATTGCAGAAGGGACACTGTAACAGCACACATCGAGGGACGTCACTGTGGCACTGTGTAACTGAAACCTCCGGAGTGGTCCCTTTGGTAATTCTGTTTCCCTTATAATTATTAATAGGAAAATCCATAAAACCAAAGGCACTTTTGTATTTGTCTGGGAGGAAGGGGGAACTGGGGTGTCTCCCTTTCTGATGCTGAGGGATAGAGTGGGACGGTTGGCACTGGCTGACACTACTGTCCTTGGCAGGGCCCAAAGGGAGCCTGGGACAGACCAGTGGCAGCCAAGCAGTCAGAGATTTAACTGCAGAAGCAGAAAGCTCATGGGCAGGACTGGTTACATAGTTTGTGGGGCCCAGTACAAAATGAAAATGCAGGGCCCCTTGTTAAAGAATTATTAAGCATTTCAAGGTGGTGACAACAGAGCATTAAATCAAGTGCCGGCCCTTCTGAGCACAGGTCCCTGTGCTGCTGTGCAGGCCCCATGTCCATGAAGCCAGCCCTGTTTATGGGGTCCAACAGTGAGAGGAAGGAAACTTTCATTAGCTTGCCTTTTGGTCAAATAATAATACTTTATTTTTCATTTTCACTGAAGATTATTTTTTTCTTGCTTTTAAAATTCTCATTCTAATGACACTGAAGGGAAGATGTGAAATTTTTACTCTTAAGTGTAATTTATAACACATGCATGAAGGTAAAGGCCCCTCTGAAGCATTATGTCTTATCGCCGGAGGTTGGAGGGGACTACGCTCTGTGAACATCGTGTACGGTGAAACATCAGAAGAGAGATCGTGCCATTGATTTGAGTACAGTGAAATCCCAAGATTTCCAAGATTGGGCAACCTCCTTGGTTCCCTTATTCAGAAAAGTTAATGGAGGACCAGAACAAATTAGAAGCAGAAAAATGTTATCTATCATCTCTGCTGGCACTTTTACATGAAATTATTTTCAAGTTTAATTCCATTTTTTTCGTCTAATTTCTTTCAAAGAATTTTCTTTCTATCCAAGAACCTGAAAATACCTATTTCTTCTGTTACTAGATCTCCCGGTCACTATCACTTTTTTATTGTGGTAAAATAAAATGGTAATACTGATCATTTTGTCATTTATAAGTACAAGTTAGCTAACCCATCACTTTTTAAGCCTTGGGATCTCTTTCTGGGGGAATAAGTCACAGAATTTTGATTAAGTCTGCCATCCAGGCAATGATAAAATCAATCGTCTGTCTCATGTGGAACAGGTTATGCCTTTGAGAATGGTAAGGCCAAGACAGTCAGGTGAGGCAAAGCAGCTGGTACCATAGAGATGGAGCCTTCTCAAAGCCCTAAAATCCCTACTACTGGGCCCCCCATCCTTCTTTTTATTTTTGTTGCGAGCTGACCTGAGCAAATTTAGTAATACCTAACTCTTAGCTTCTTTTTTCATAGGTAACAGTTGTCTTCAATGGTCAGTCGATAAAGGGTTACCTGCTCCCCCATAACCTTGAAAGCAAGTTTCTGTCTCACAGACATTTGCTAACAAATATTTTTGTTTAGACAGTGGTCACAGAAGAATTCATAGAGCTTTTTCTGTAATTTTGTTCTTTGTTCTTTTAGTACTGTGACCACCACCTTGCATGAAAGGTTCCTTTGAAGCAGATACAATAGTGTTTCAGAGGCAAAATTCTGTTGCTCTTTATAGTTGGCATTAGACAACAAGAAATCCTCGTGACCTATGACTGAATACCATCCCAGAGGGTGCAGACTCCAGGTCTCACTTTACTCTCATCGCTAGTTCATGTAAATGTGGGGAGTGTTTCCAAGATACTTGTTTGAATATTTTTAATCCTACCAGTAAGAATCCATTTCTAACATCCTTCGTGATATTTACAAGCCACTAACTATGAAAACTCATTTCTCACATTAGTTAGCAAAATAGTATTGATGGAGGTATGAAGAGCCAGCAGGGTGGTGGGAACCACCCTTTTTTTTTTTTTAATTAATTAATTAATTTATTTTTGGCTGTGTTGGGTCTTTGTTGCTGCGCGTGGGCTTTCTGTAGTTGCAGTGAGCGGGGGCTACTCTTCCTTGCGGTGCATGGACTTCTCACTGTGGTGGCTTCTCTTGTTGTGGAGCACAGGCACTAGGCACGCGGGCTTCAGTAGTTGTGGCACTTGGGCTCAGTAGTTGTGGCTCGCAGGCTCTAGAGCACTGTCTCAGTAGTTGTGGTGTGTGGGCTCAGTAGCTGTGGTACACGAAACCACCCTTTTTGGTGTAAGGCTATTTGACTCCCTCCCCCTTGTCATATGAATGATCAGATTGCTAGCTGCATCTAGAATGTTACTTGAACACATTTATTTCACAGTGTTTATGTGAACTATTTTAAAGCAAATGACAGGCATCATAACAATCTCATAGCTGTGCTTTAAGAAAACATCCTCACTTCTTACTCACATTGAACGCTGCTGTGATCTGGCTTCCACCTCCCACTGTGCCATGAAAACCTTCTCTAATATCTCCTGTAAGCTCTTCATCCCCAGCTCCATGGATTCTGTTTTGTCTTTCTCTCCCTGTGGCATTTGACATCGTTGACCTCGACCTTATTTTTGATACTTTCCCCTGCTCTCTCTGTTCCTTCTTTGCAGAATCCTCTTCCTTCCCACTTGTCCATTATCAGTGATCTTGAAGATTTTGACCTCAGCCTTTGACTTTTCTTTTAGTCCCCATATTCTCTTTGACTGAGCTCCTCCAAGTCTAATGCTTCCCCTAGTTTTCTTCCTTACTGAAAACCCCCAGTATCTTCATCTCTGCCCCTCTTGTGAATGCAGCCAAATATATCTATTCAACACTACCATTTGGAGATCTTCCAGGCAAATCGTATGTGCCATGTACAAAATTGAATTCACCATGATCTATCCTCCATGACAGGGCCCATTCCTCTTGTTAGTTTTGCTACTCAAATTTAATGACACTATATGTACATATATATATTTCCTATTGAGTTTGTTTCTTTGGAGAACCCTGACAAATACATATGTACTGTGATGGAGGGAGTTTAGAGTGTTATGGAAGCCTGTACATGGGACAATTAACTGACACTTGAGGGGTTGGAGAAGGCAATATCTCAACCGAGGTTGTCAAATAGACTTCATCTCAAGGGACCACTGGAATTAGTCGGTAGTGGCTGTTTAGTGTGCTGGTCTTTCAAAGGACTCCAAGCCACATCAATCAAGGCTTAGGAGAAAATATGAGGCTGATCTGGTTAGCAGGCACTGGATCATTAAGGGTCTTGTAATGATTCTAAGTGGGACTTTATCCTGAAGGCAGTCAGATATTACTATTGCCAGGAAGTCATTCAGTCAGATTTTCATTTTGGAATTTACTCAATGTAGAGAAAAATGATAAAGTTCTGTTGTGGAAGTTATAAAACATTTCACAAATGAGGAAACATGAAACTCAAAAAGATTGAATGTATTTCCCGAGATCATATAGCTACTAAGCCTGGAGTCCAGTTTCTAACCCAGCTTTGTCTAGTCTGTTGTTCTGCCTATGATTGTTTTTCTAGTACACAAATATTACCACAGTCATCTTTAATATTCCATAGTCATTCACATTCATTCATTTGTGTAATATATATGAAATGCTCTTTGGGTTAACAGTTGAGAATGCGAATATAAATTATGGTTATCTTCAAGGAACTCATGCTCTAGTAATGGATATAAATATATAATTAATAAATAACAAAATACAGGGTAATTAGAGTGAGAATAAAGTTATACTAGGCAGGGATTGTGGAGAGCATAGTTAAAGGACCACCGAACTCTCCCTGGGCATTATGATGGGCTTCTCAGAGAAGGGGGCAGTTGAATTGAGTCTTAAAGAATGTCTGGGAGTTTTTCTAGAGGAGAAAAGCACAAAACATTCAAAGTAGTGAAGGCAAGAGAAAGGACCTTGCATGTAATTCTATATGGCCAGAGCCTCATAGCATAGACCGTGTATTGTATTAGAACAATAAGCCAGGGTAAGAATCACAGAAAACTCGATGAAACATGAAGAGGCGGGCTTCCCTGGTGGTGCAGTGGTTGAGAGTCCGCCTGCCGATGCAGGGGACACGGGTTCGTGCCCCGGTCCGGGAAGATCCCACATGCCGTGGAGTGGCTGGGCCCGTGAGCCACGGCCGCTGAGCCTGCGCGTCCGGAGCCTGTGCTCCGCCATGGGAGAGGCCACAACAGTGAGAGGCCCGCGAGGCCCGCGTACAGCAAAACCAAACAAACAAACAAAAAACGTACAGAGGAGTTTGGGCTTTGACCGGTAGGGGAAGGAAGCAGGGAAATGGGCAAAATTAGAATTGCTTTTTTGAACTTTCTGAGGATTTGGTTATAAAGGAGATGGGGCTGGAAAGGGGAGGCTGTTGCATTGATGATGGTAGGAGGTAAAGACATAGAAATGCAGATCTTGGGGAAAATAATTTATATATTTGACTCTCCCCCTGGTGCCTAGCCTCTGACTCACTCTTGTCTCCTTTCCACTGGCAGTCAGTTTATCTCTCTTTTTTCAGCAACTGATAAGCTGTTTGCTGACTTAAACTTAGTCTCCGCATCCCCAGCATCCCCTCTACTTCAAGCTCTGCATTTTCAAAGGAAATGCCTTTGCAATGCTAGCAGTGCCTTCAGCAGCCTGGTGATGCTCCCAAGTCATAAAAAAGAACTGCAGCGTCTTTGCCAAGGAGTTGAATGAATGAAGACTTTCCATACCATCTTTGAAAGGTTACCAACTCCTGTTCTTTGCCATGTTTACAAAATATTGTAAATAGTGATAACAATATGTCAATCTTAGCTTATTTTAAGAGGTTTCTTATAGAACATAAAATTACTTACCTATAGAATTTAACAATATTTTCAATTTATTAGGTGACTACAACACCCCAAAAATAGTATCTGGGGCTTCACATATAATGTATTATCACAACATCTCTGAAAGATGGCTGATAATATTATTTAGATTTTACAGATGATTAAATCGAGTATTTGAAAGGTTAAGTAACTTGCCCAAAGTTCACAATGTGGGGTTGAGATCTAACTTAGGTTCATGGGATATCAAAATCCACTCTCTTTACACAACACTATCATGCCTTTGTATGTAGATGTGTATGTCCTCATATACTTTAAGTAGGTCTTTTCACTTTGATGTGCTAACTCATCTTTTTTTTTTTTTTTTTTTTTTTTTTTGCGGTACGTGGGCCTCTCACTGTTGTGGCCTCTCCCGTTGCAGAGCACAGGCTCCGGATGTGCAGGCTGAGCGGCATGGCTCACGGGCCCGCCGCTCCGCAGCATGTGGGATCTTCCCGGACCGGGGCACGAACCCGTGTCCCCTGCATCAGCAAGCGGACTCTCAACCACTGCGCCACCAGGGAAGCCCTAACTCATCTTTTTCATTAGGCTTCTTTCTAATTTATTTCAGGCTATCTCTAAACATTAGAGTTAATTCACTAGCCACTCTTTAATGAAAAGAAATAATATGATCATTTAAAATACTCGTGGTACTTTATAACATTGTACCAAGCAAAAACCCAAACTAACTGGTGTATGAATTAAGATACCCAGTGATGTCATTATCTCTAATTTTGTTTTTATAAAATTGCTTTAATACTGGTCTGTGTGCATGTTGATTTACATGACTAGTAAAGTAAAAATTGGAACAATCTTTCTGGAGGGCAGTTTGGCAATATGTATCAAAAAATTTAAATCTATACATTTAAAAACATATTTTTCTAGACTATTTTAAATATATACAAAAGTGGACAGAAGAGCATAATGAAATATCGTGTTCATCATCCAACTTCAACAATTATCAACTTGGGGTCAATCTTGTTACATATATACTCCATCCACTTTCCCTGTGTCTGTATTATGTTGAAGCAAATTCTAGATATCATATTATTTCTTTTTTCTAAAGAAAATCATTTGATGTCATTGTTATTTATTTGTAGTTATATTTTTTATATTGAAGTGTAATGTACATACACATGGCCGCTCATCAAATTTTTTAATAAAGATTATTTTTAGAGAAGTTTTAGCTTCACAGCAAAATTGAGAGAAGTTATAGAGATTTCCCATATAATTTTTGCCCTTACACATGCATAGCTTCCCCAGTTATCAGCAACCCCCACCAGAGTGGTGCATTGATTACAATTGATGAGCTTACATTGACACTTGATAATCACCCAAAGTCTGTAGTTTACATTAGGGTTCACTCATGGTGTTGTACACTCTGGATTTGGACAAGTGAATGTTGACATATATCCATTCTTACAGTATTGTAAGAGTATTTTCACTGCCCTAAAAATCCTCTGTGCTCCACCTGTTCCTCCTCCCTACTCACCCCAACCACTGGTAACCACTGATCTTTTCACTGTCACCATAGTTCTGCCTTTTCCAGAATGTCATATAGTTGGAATCATATAGTATGTAGCATTTTCAGAATGGCTTCTTTCACTTAGTAATATGCACTTAAGGTTCCACAGTATCTTTTCATGAGTTGATAGATGGTTTCTTTTTAGCATTGGATAATAATCCATCATCTGGATGTACCACAGTTCATTTATCCATTTAGCTACTGATGGACATCTCGATTGCTTCCTAGTTTTGGCAATTATGAATAAAACTGCTATAAATGTTTGTATTCAGGTTTTCACGTGGGCCTAAGTTTTCAGCTCCCTTGGGTAAATCCAAGGAGTGTGATTGCTAGATCATATGGCAAGAATATGTTTAGTCTTGTAAGGGACCTCCAAACTGTCTTCCAAAGTAGTCATACCATTTTTGCATTCCTACCAGCAATGAGTGAGAGTTGCTATTGTTCTGCAACCTCGTCAGCATTTGGTATTGTCAGTATTTTGGCTTTTGGCTTTTGTAATAAGTGTGTAATGGTATCTCATTGTTTTAATTTGCACTTCCTTAATGACGTGTGATGTAGAGTATCTTTTCATATGCTTATTTGCCATCTGTATACCTTATTTGGTGGGGTGTCTGTTAAATTCTTTGGCCCATTTTTTAGTCAGGTGCTGCTCACCAAATTTTCACAAATTAAACATACTGGGTAATTAATACGTAGATCAAGAAACAGAATACTTCATATCAGTTAAAAATTTTAACATAACCATTATACCTAAAAATTGAGCAATAATATTAAATATCCAGTGTTCTAATTTCCAAATGTCTCATAAATGTCATAATTTTTTTTATAGTTTATTGTCTTGAATCAGAATGCAAGTTGGTCCACATATTGCAATTGTTTCATTGGTTAACCTCTTTTAGTGTTTAGGTTCCCTTTCCATCTCTCATTTATTCCCCCTTGGAGTTGTTATTTATTTATATATTTATTTATTTATTTATTTATTTATGGCTGCGTTGGGTCTTTGTTGCTGCGCGTGGGCTTTCTCTAGTTGCAGTGAGCAGGGGCTACTCTTCGTTGTGGTGTACGGGCTTCTCATTGCGGTGGCCTCTCTTGTTGCAGAGCACGGGCTCTAGGTGCGCAGGCTTCAGAAGTTGTGGCACACAGGCTTCAGTAGTTGTGGCTCACGGGCTCTAGAGCACAGGCTCAGTAGTTGTGGCGTACGGGCTTAGTTGCTCTGTGCCATGTGGGATCTTTCCGGACCAGGGCTCGAACCCGTGTCCCCTGCATTGGCAGGTGGATTCTTTTTTTATACTTGAAAGAAACTTGTTTGTATTAACCTTTTTGGAAACTGCTAAAATTAACATTAAGAAAGATTTAGTTTATATTACACAGAAAGGAAAAAACAAATTAGGAACTGAAAACTGTTTCATCCATTTAACTTATCTTTAAATTAAAAAGTTTACGTGTTATTTTTTAGGTTATATATGAATAAGACAGATGCTACTTTTGAGCTCTGGATGTTCAAAGAAAATGGCTGGTAATCTACTTAGCCGAGGACAATAAGTTTTACTTTATGCTCAGAAAATAATCAGGAAGCATTTTTACCATTTTACCCAAACAGCAGGATAAACTTCAAACTAATCTTTCTCTTTTAGCAAAACCACATATAAAAGTGAATGAATATAAAATCTTAATATAATTCCCCAGATTTGAAGAGCATCTTTCTTCTAGGAGCTTAAAGCAATTTGCTTTATGTTCTTATTCAGTCTAGAAACCCTTCTGTGAAGAAGATATGCATTACATGATACACAAATATGTATTTTTGCCCTCATTCTATGAATAGGAGAATTAATACTTGCTAGGTTAAGGCTGATTGGCTCAACATTACAAAAGTAAATCCAGATCTCCTGACTTCCTGGCCAAATCTCTTGCCAAAGACTTTTTTTTTTTTTCTTTTTTGCGGTACACGGGCCTCTCACTGTCGCGACCTCTGCCATTGCGGAGCACAGGCTCCGGACGCGCAGGCTCAGCAGCCATGGCTCACGGGCCCAGCAGCTCCGCAGCATGTGGGATCTTCCCAGACCAGGGCACGAACCCGTGTCCCCTGGCATCGGCAGGTGGACTCTCAACCACTGCGCCAACAGGGAAGCCCTTTCCAAAGACTTTATTTACACTTTAAGCATTGCAGATATCCCCTTTTCTCCCACTTGATTTCAGTGAATGACGTTGACTCCTTGTCAGGTCAGGCAGATGCCATGCTGTCTTCTAAAAGCTAGATTCTTTCTCGCTTCCATATTTCTATGCATGTGGAATACTCTTTCTCCCTTTGATGTATTCACATCCTTCCTTAAGGTCCCACCTCATCTAAAAATTATCCTCTGACTAAAGAGGCTCAACTTTTGTTGCTTCAACCAAAAGAACGACTACATTTAACCAATGTGTTTAACCAACCATAATCATGATTCTGGTATGGTAACAATATCAGCATATTTCAGAAGAAAGTACACCATTAGGTTATCTTCTTTGAGCACAGGGACCATGTCTTAGTCATTTCTGTTTATTCAGTCCCTACATAGGGCCAGAAATACAGTAGACGGCAGGTGGATTCTTAACCACTGCATCACCAGGGATGTCCGGAATTTATTTTTTTATTTTTATTGAGGTGTAATTGTCATACATCATTATATTAGTTTCAGGTGTACAACATAATTATTCTATATTATATATATTGCAAGATGACCACCACGATAAATTCAGTTAACATCTGTCACCATGCATAGTCACAGAATTTTTTTTTTCTTGTGATGAGAACTTTTAAAATTTACTCTCAGGGCTTTCCTGGTGGCGCAGTGGTTGAGAGTCCACCTGCCGAAGCAGAGGAGACAGGTTCGTGCCCCGGTGTGGGAAGATCCCGCATGCCGTGGAGCAGCTAGGCCCGTGAGCCATGGCCGCTGAGCCTGTGCGTCTGGAGCCTGTGCTCTGCAACGGGAGAGGCCACAACAGTGAGAGGCCCGCGTACCGAAAAAAAAAAAAAAAAAAAAAGCTTTACTCTCAGCAATTTTCAAATATGCAATACAGTATTACCAACTATACATTACATATGCATGACTTATTTTACAACTGGGAGTTTGTACCCTTTACCCCCTTTACCATTTCACCCACCCCCTCAACCCCTACCACTGGCAGCCACCAATCTGTTCTCTGTGTTTAGGAGCTTGGGTTTTTGTTTGTCTGTTTTGTTTTGTTTTTTTAGATTCCATGTAAAAGTGAGACCATATGGTATTTGTCTTTTTCTCTCTGACTTATTTCACTTAGCATAATGCTCTCAAGGTTCATCTATGTTGTTGCAAGTGGCAAGATTTCATTATTTTTATGGAAGAATAATATTCCATTGTATATATGTGAACCACATCTTGTTTACCCATTCCTCTGTCGATGGGCACTGAGGTTGCTTCCATATCTTGGCTGTTGTAAATAGTGCTGCTGTGAACATTGGGGTGCAGATATCCTTTCAAGTTAGTGGTTTTGTTTTCTTTGGATAAATACTCAGGAATGGAATTGGTGGATCATATGGTAGTTCTGTTTTTAATTTTTTGAGGAAGCTCCCCACTTTTTTCCATAGCAGCTGTACCAATTTACATTCCCACCAACAGTGCAAAAGGATTCCCTTTTCTCCACATCCCTGCCAACATGTTATTTTTAATATTTCTTATATCCATTCTAACGAGTGTGAGGTGATATCTCATTGTGTTTGTTTTTTAAAATTTTATTTATTTATTTATTTTTGGCTGTGTTGGGTCTTCGTTTCTCTGCGAGGGCTTTCTCTAGTTGCGGCAAGCGGGGGCCACTCTCCATCGCGGTGCGCGGGCCTCTTACTGTCGCGGCCTCTCTTGTTGTGGAGCACAAGCTCCAGACACGCAGGCTCAGTAGTTGTGGCTCACGGGCCAAGTTGCTCCGCGGCATGTGGGATCTTCCCAGACCAGGGCTCGAACCCGTGTCCCCTGCATTGGCAGGCAGATTCTCAACCACTGCACCACCAGGGAAGCCCTCTCATTGTGTTTTTGATTTGCAGTTCCTTGATCATTTGGGATGTTAGGCATCTTCTCATGTACACATTGCCCATCTGTATGTCTTCTTTGGAAAAATGTCTATTCAGAATTTCTGCCCATTTTAAAATCAGATTTAAAAATTTTTTACTATTGAGATGTCTGAGTTCTTTACGTATTTTGGATATTAATCCCTTATCAGATATATGATTTGCAAATATTTTCTCCCATTCAGTAGGTTGCCTTTTCATTTTGTTAATGGTTTTCTTTGCTGTGCAGAAACTTTTTGGTTTGTTGTAGTCCCATTTGTTTATTTTTGCTTTTGTTTCCTTTGGTTTTGGTGTGACCCTTGGAATTTATTTAAGAAACCATGTCATGTCCCTACATATTTCTTGTAAATTGGTACTTGCATCTAGAGACTTGATCAAATTCAGGTTGGATTATTACGGAAATATTACTGCATAGGTGCTGCTTTGTTCTTCCATCAGGGAGCATCTAATGTTCAGTTGTCTTTCTGTGTAATATTAGCAGGTATTTATGTTCAATGTCTGGATCTATTATTTTCATTCGGGTTTAAGAAAAAAGATGATATTCTAATTCTATCATTCCTTCTTCATTTATTAGCTGGACTACTTCTGTTCATAGAAAACTATTTGATTATTTACTGCTATAGTTTGTGTAGAACAGGGATGGATTCTTTCTCTTTATTTGCCAGATCTCAAAATAGATCTCTTCAACAGTGACTGTTTTTATTTTAAAAATATATCATTAAAACAACACTGTAAAGCAACTATACTCCAATAAAAATTAATTTAAAAAATAAATTTAAAAAAATATATGAACGCATGGATTTAAACATATTTTATGTTACGATTCATCATTGAACTGTTCAACAATAGAGGTTCATTAAATAAATTATGGGGGCTTCCCTGGTTGCGCAGTGTTTAAGAATCCACCTGCCAATGCAGGGGACACGAGTTCGAGCCCTGGTCCGGGAAGATCCCACATGCTGCAGAGCAACTAAGCCCGTGTGCCACAACTACTGAGCCTGCGCTCTAGAGCCCGTGCTCTGCAACAAGAGAAGCCACTGTAATGAGAAGCCTGCACACTGCAAGGAAGAGTAGCCCCCGCTCACCACAACTAGAGAAAGCCTGTGCGCAGCAACGAAGACCCAACGCAGCCAAAAATAAATAAATTAAATAAATAAAATAAATAAATAAATAAATAAAATTATGGTATAGCTACATAGGAAATAGTAGTATATAGTCCTAAAAATAATGATATATGTGTATTTATTCACCTGAAAGTTATTCATGATATTTAAGTCATTTTTAATGTTAAATACATAATCATGGTACCAAAGGGAACACAGGGAAATATTTCTCTTCCACCATGGTTCCCAAGCCACTCAGATTCCCTCCTAGAGGTCCCCTAAGTTTGCGTATCCTTGTACAGATCTTCCTCGACTTACAGTGGGGTTACATCCTGATAAACCCATCATAAGTTGAAAAAATCGTTAAGTCGAAAATGCATTTAATACACCTAACCTACCCAACATCACAGCTTAGCTTAGTCTACCTTAAATGTGCTCCGAACACCTAACGTTAGCCTACAGTTGAGCAAAATAATGTAACACAAGGCTTATTTGATGACAAAGTGTTGAATATCTCATGTAATTTATTGAATACTGTACTGAAAGTGAAAAACAGAATGGTTGTATGGGTCAAGAATCGCTGTAAGTATATTCGTTATTTACCCACATTATTGTATGGCTCTGGCTTGCTTCCACTGCCCAGCATCCCTAGAGTGTTGTACCTTATATCACTAGCCTGGGAAAAGATGCAAACTCAAAATCATAAGTTGAACAATCTTAAGTCAGGGACTGTCTGTATATTCTTCCAAATATTTTAGAGCTGATAGTTCAGCTGCTGTGCATTGCTGTGGCTGTATCAGTTATTAAAATAATAAAATACTTCTATAAGGTGTTACATGGTCACTTTCCTGACCCCCTGAGTACTCTCCTTCCTTCTTGGGCACTCCAGCCCCTCCCTGTCACCCTGCAGACCTTGCCCACTTTTCCCACCACCACTTATTGAAGAGACTGCCTTTTTTCCAATGTATATCCTAGCCTCCTCTGTCATAGATTACTTGACCATAGATGCGTGGGTTTATCTCTGGGCTTTCTATCTTGTTCCATTGATCTATGTTTCAGTTTTTGTGCCAGTACCATATTGTCTTGATTACTGTAACTTTGTAGTATAGTGTGAAGTCAGGGAGGCTGATTCCTCCAGCTCCGTTCTTTCCCCTCAAGACTGCTTTGGCTATTCGGGGTCTTTTGTGTCCCCATACAAATTTTAAGATTTTTTGTTCTAGTTCCGTAAAAAATGCCATCGGTAATTTGATAGGGATTTCATTGAATCTGTAGATTGCTTTGGGTACTATAGTCATTTTCACAATATTGATTCCTTCAATCCAAGAACATGGTATGTCTCTCCATCTGTTGGTATCATCTTTAATTTCTTTCATCAGTGTCTTATAGTTTTCTGCATACAGGTCTTTTGTCTCCCTAGGTATTTTATTCTTCTTGTTGCAATGGTAAATGGGAGTGTTACCATAATTTCACTTTCAGATTTTTCATCATTAGTGTATAGGAATGCAAGAGATTTCTGTGCATTAATTTTGTATCCTGCAACTTTACCAAATTCATTGATTAGCTCTAGTAGTTTTCTGGTGGTATTTTTAGGATTCTCTATGTATAGTATCATGTCATCTGCAAACAGTGACAGTTTTACTTCTTCTTTTCCAATTTGTATTACTTTTATTTCTTTTTCTTCTCTGATTGCCATGGCTAGGACTTCCAAAACTCTGTTGAATAATAGTGGTGAGAGTGGACATCCTTGTCTTGTTCCTGATCTTAGAGGAAATGCTTTCAGTTTTTCACCATTGAGAATGATGCTTGCTGTGGGTTTGTCATATATGGCCTTTATTATGTTGAGGTAGGTTCCCTCTATGCCCACTCTCTGTAGAGTTTTTATGATAAATGGGTGTTGAATTTTGTCAAAAGCTTTTTCTGCATCTATTGAGATGATCATATGTTTTTTATTCAATTTTTTAACATGGTGTATCACATTGATTGATTTGCATATATTGAAGAATCCTTGCATCCCTGGGATAAATCCCACTTGATCATGGTGTATGATCCTTTTAATGTGTTGTTGGATTCTGTTTGCTAGTATTTTGTTGAGGATTTTTACATCTATATTCATCAGTTATATTGGTCTGTAATTTTCTTTTTTTGTAGTATCTTTGTCTGGTTTTGGTATCAGGGTGATGGTGGCCTCATAGAATGAGTTTGGGAGTGTTTCTTCCTCTGCAACTTTTTGGAAGAGTTTGAGAAGGATGGGTGTTAACTCTTCTCTAAATGTTTGATAGAATTCATCTGTGAAGTCCTCTGGTCCTGGACTTCTGTTTGTTGGAAGATTTTTAATCACAGTTTCAATTTCATTACTTGTGATTGGTCTGTTCATATTTTGTATTTCTTCCTGGTTCAGTCTTGGAAGGTTATACCTTTCTAAGAATTTGTCCATTTCTTCCAGGTTGTCCAATTCATTGGCATAGTGTTGCTTGTAGTAGTCTCTTAGAATGCTTTGTATTTCTGCGGTCTGTTGTAACTTCTCCTTTTTAATTTCTAATTTTATTGATTTGAGTCCTCTCCCTCTTTTTCTTGATGAGTGTGGCTAATGGTTTATCAATTTTGTTTATCTTCTCAAAGAACCAGCTTTTAGTTTTATTGATCTTTGCTATTGTTTTCTTTGTTTCTATTTCATTTATTTCTGCTCTGATCTTTATGATTTCTTTCCTTCTGCTAACTTTGGGTTTTGTTTGTTCTTCTTTCTCTAGTTCCTTTAGGCATAAGGTTAGATTGTTTATTGGAGATTTTTCTTGTTTCTTGAGGTAGGCTTGTATAGCTATAAACTTCCCTCTTAGAACTGCTTTTGCTGCATGCCATAGGTTTTGGATCGTCGTGTTTTCATTGTTATTTGTCTCTAGATATATTTTGATTTCCTCTTTGATTTCTTCAGTGATCTCTTGGTTTTTTGGTAACGTATTGTTTAGCCTCCATGTGTTTGTGTTTTTTTTACAGTTTTTTCCCTGTAATGGATTTGTAGTCTCATAGAGTGTGGTCAGAAGAGATGCTTGATATGATTTCAATTTTCTTAAATTTACTGAGGCTTGATTTGTGACCCAAGATGTGATCTATCCTGGAGAATGTTCCATACGCCCTTGAGAAGGAAGTGTAATCTGCTGTTTTTGGGTGGAATGTCCTATGAATATCAATTAAATCTATCTGGTCTATTGTGTCATTTAAAGCTTCTGTTTCCTTATTTATTTTCATTTTGGATGATCTGTCCATTGGTATAAGTGAGGTATTAAAGTCCCCCACTATTACTGTGTTACTGTCGATTTCCTCTTTTATAACTGTTAGCAGTTGCCTTATATATTGATGTGCTCCTATGGTGGGTGCATATATATGTATAATTGTTATATCTTCTTCTTGGATTGATACCTTGATCATTATGTAGTGTCCGTTCTTGTCTCTTGTAACATTCTTTATTTTAAAGTCTGTTTTATCTGATATGAGTATTGCTACTCCAGCTTTCTTTTGATTTCTATTTGCATGGAATATCTTTTTCCATTCCCTCACTTTCAGTCTGTATGTGTCCCTAGGTCTGAAGTGGGTCTGTTGTAGACAGCATATCTATGGGTCTTGTTTTTGTATCCATTCAGCAAGCCTGTGTCTTTTGGTTGGAACATTTAATCCATTCATGTTTAAGGTAATTATCGATATGTATGTTCCTATGACCATTTTCTTAAATGTTCTGCATTTGTTTTTGTACGTCCTTTTCTTCTCCTGTGTTTCCCACTTAGAGAAGTTCCTTTAGCATTTGCTGTAGAGCTGGTTTGGTGGTGCTGAATTCTCTTAGCTTTTGCTTGTCTGCAAAGCTTTTGATTTCTCCATCGAATCTGAATGATATCCTTGCTGGGTAGAGTAATCTTGGTTATTGGTTCTTCCCTTACATCAGTTTAAGTATATCATGCCACTCCCTTCTGGCTTGTAGAGTTTCTGATGAGAAATCAGCTGTTAACCTTATGGGAGTTCCCTTGTATGTTATTTGTCGTTTTTCCCTTGCTGCTTTCAATAATTTTTCTTTGTCTTTAATTTTTTTCCAATTTGATTCCTATGTGTCTTGGTGTGTTTCTCCTTGGGTTTATCCTGTTTGAGACTCGCTGCGCTTCCTGGACTTGGGTGGCTATTTCCTTTCCCATGTTAGGGAAGTTTTCAACTATAATCTCTTCAAATATTTTCTCTGGTCCTTTCTCTCTCTCTTCTCCTTCTGGGACCCCTATAATGCGAACGTTGTTGCGTTTAATGTTGTCCCAGTGGTCTCTTAGGCTGTCTTCATTTCTTTTCATTCTTTTTTCTTTATTCTGATCCACAGCTGTGAATTCCACCATTCTGTCTTCCAGGTCAGTTATCTGTTCTTCTGCCTCAGTTATTGTGCTGTTGATTCCTTCTAGTGTAGTTTTCATTTCAGTTATTGTATTGTTCATCTCTATTTGTTTGTTCTTTAATTCTTCTAGGTTAAACATTACTTGCATCTTCTCGATCTTTGCCTCCATTCTTTTTCTGAGGTCCTGGATCATCTTCACTATCATTATTCTGAATTCTTTTTCTGAAAGATTGCCTATCTCCGCTTCATTTAGTTGTTTTTCTGGGGTTTTATCTTGTTCCTTCATCTGGTACATAGCCCTCTGCCTTTTCATCTTGTCTGCCTTTCTGTGAATGTGGTTTTTGTTCCACAGGCTGCAGGATTGTAGTTCTTCTTGCTTTTGCTGTCTGCCCTGTGGTGGATGAGGCTATCTAAGAGGCTTGTGGAGATTTCTATATAAACAAATACATCTGATGTTTTCAAGGAGAGAAGGCAGATTATAAAACATTATAAATATATATTTAATATATTAAATTTATATTAAAATACATATAAAATTACATTTTTATAATATTTAAGTGTAAATATATGAATAGAATGTATTCTGGACTGATATATACTAAAGCGTTAAAGGTAATTTTCTCTGGTGGCATGATTATAAATGGTTTATTTTCCCTTTTAATCTTAACTGCATTTCCAGATTTCTCTATAATAAACACATTATTTACACTAAAAAAATATATACTTAAACTGGTTTTATTTCAGTAAATTTTTTTTTTTTCAGTAACGGCAATATTTTTCAATAGCTCCATCTGCTGGCTGCTGAATAAAGTTAATTTTCAAATATTACTGTATTTGTTTTTACTGTAGCCAGGACAAGAAATAGAATTCCTCTATTAAAACAAAGGATGCTTCTTATATATCTATGAAGAGAAGTATCTGCAGTCAAGTTAATTCACCTGATACACATTTGGTTGGATACAGAGTAGGCTATTACCCCATACACAAAAATAGACTGTTTGCCTAGAACAGAAACATTACATTGAAAAATTGGTTTGATGTTTTTGGCTATCTTACATTGGCATACTGATTTTGTTGATTGTATAAAATAAAAACATTGATTAGTGGTTGAATATTGATATGTATTAAATATATCATATTGTAGGAATTCATATACTTTTGCATTCATATTCAGAGCTGCAGTCTAAACTGTCCTATGTCATTCTCATTATTTTGAAGTGAAATTGCTCTTGTTTCCATATCTCTTTATTATTTCCTGAAGTTGAATTGATGATAAATGCTTTCCTTAACATGCATTTCTCTTTTTATGGTAATAGGAGGTATTATATTTTGTTTAAAAGTCTCTCAATCATCTAGCTTTGGAACTCTTAAAAAGTAAAATCTGTCATTATGCTGAGTGAAATAAGTCATTCATGAAAAGACAAGTACTGTACGATCCCACTTATATGAGGTGTCTAAAGTAGTCAGATTCATAGAAGCTGAAAGTAGAATGGGAGTTACCATGGGCTGGGGAGAAAAGGAGTTGTTGCTTAATGGGTATAGAGTCTCAGTTTTGCAAGATGAAGAAGTTCTGGAGATCTGTTTCACAACAATGTAAATATGCTTAACACTACTGAACTGGGCACCTAAAAATGTTAGAATGGTAAATTTTATGATTTTTTTTTACCACGATAAAAAAGTAAAGTCTAAAAAATATATATTCTATGTGTGATATTTATATATATATATATTTTATATATTTATATGTATAACAAGTTTGAGAGAACATATTGAAGCATGCACTATACTTTTTAAAAAATATCTTTATTGGAGTATCATTGCTTTACAATGTTGTGTTAGTTTCTGCTGTACAACAAAGTGAATCAGCTGTATGTATACATCTATCCCCATATCCCCTCCCTCTTGAGCTTCCCTCCCACACTCCCTATCCCACCCCTCTAGGTCATCACAAAGCATCGAGCTGATCCATTTTTCTGGTC
This sequence comes from Tursiops truncatus, assembly GCF_011762595.2. Classification (NCBI taxonomy): domain Eukaryota; kingdom Metazoa; phylum Chordata; class Mammalia; order Artiodactyla; family Delphinidae; genus Tursiops; species Tursiops truncatus. The sequence continues at coordinate 8,935,174 of NC_047051.1, forward strand.
TCCTCATAAGTCAATTAGTATTTCTACAAATTTATCATATTTATTTGTGATTTACATGGGACTTAATTTAAAAAGAGATTCAAACATGATTGTAAGATGAAATGGGATTTTAAAATTACATACTTTCTAAATTAATTGGAAGATGATGAGATTCACTAAAAAATTTCCCCTGACTATGGATACCTGGACAAATTACTTAGCTATTTGTCTCAGTTTTTTTATGTAAAATGAATTGAAAGAGGTGATCATTTCTATGCTCTATGAACCCTAAAATTCTCAAAATATTTTCATGGCATCTTTTTGACACCCTTTCCTAACCAGCTCTAATGCAATAATATATATATAAGGAAACAGATAATAAAATTTAGAAAGCAACTATCAAGTAGTTAAAGGACTCTTAGGTATATTTTGTATAAGAAATCACACCTAGTTTGATCCTATATAAAGTAAGTCTCCCCGCTACAATGGATAGATGTGATATGAACTTACAAAGAGCAGACTTTTAAAATATGCATATACATATGGAATTAATATAGTATCCATACCCTGCTTGGGGAGCAGTTTGAAATCTTTGGAAAATAATACAGAGTGGGGCTTCCCTGGTGACGCAGTGGTTGAGAGTCTGCCTGCCGATGCAGGGGACACGGGTTTGTGCCCCGGTCCGGGACGATCCCACATGCCGCGGAGCGGCTGGGCCCATGAGCCATGGCCGCTGAGCCTGCATGTCCGGAGCCTGTGCAAAAAAAAAAAAAAAAAAAGAATATAGAGTATTTCCTTTTTTGCCCTTTTAAAAAATAGTGAGGCAAACATTTTCTACAGTTGTAAATAGGCAGTAAGACTATGGAGAGGAAAAGAAAATTAAGATGAAGGGTAAGTCTACAGGCAAAGGAAGTCATGGGCCAAAGCAGCATGGTTGTGGGAAGTGGAGAATTATGGAGTAATGAGAAGTAAATTAAAGTGGCTAAGTTAAGTAAACGAGTCTGGTTGAATAAGTAGGGGTAGGCCGCTGCGTAGCCTCAGACCTACCTAATCAACAGTAGCAGGATCTGCCCTGGATACCAGACAGTTCAGTAAAATCAAAATATAAATAGGCTGTCAGGGAGAGAGTCCTCACTTTTATTCCATTCAGTCATCTGGCCAGATTGTTCTATTACTCATGACTTCTAAAACCATATAAAGAAATTTTATTCTAGATGAAACTGTGTTTAAAGAAGCTCATGTATTACTATAAGTATGCTTCTGGTATTAAGTTAAACTGCTTGCTGAGAATTATGGCTCATTCTAATGGCTAATCATAATGCTATTTATTTTAAAATATTTATTTATTTATTTTAAAATATTTATTTATTTGGCTGAACCAGGTCCTAGCTGCGGCGTGCGGGATCCTTAGTTGCAGCATGTGGGATCCTTAGTTGCGATATGCAGGCTTCTAGTTGCGGTGTGCGAACTCTTAGTTGCGGCACGCATGTGGGATCAAGTTCCCTGACCAGGGATCGAACACAGATTGGGAGTGTGGAATCCCAACCACTGGACCACCAGGGAAGTCCCCATAATGCTCTTTAAATCAGTTCTCATTTGCTTTCTTACATATCTGAGCCAATGATATACTTGATATAAATATGAAATTTAGAATAAGTCATTGTTCTATGTCAAAATAAAAACATGAGCATAAAATAACAATATATACACTATACTATATATATATAATGCTATATGAGTATATGTATATACATATATATTTGATTTTTGTCATTTTGATTACAATATGTGTTGGTGTGTTCCTCCTTGGGTTAATTCTGTATGGGACTCTGTGCTTCCTGGACTTGGGTGACTGTTTCCTTTCACAGGTTAGGGAATTTTTCAGCTATTATTCTTCAAATATATTCTCAGGCCCTTTCTCTGTCTCTTCTCCTTCTGGGACCCATATAATGAGAGTAGTAGTACACTTGATGTTGTCCCAGGGGTCTCAAATTGTCCTAATTTCTTTTCATATATATTTAAATACATGCACTTCAACTGGTACTGGCATAATTCTTAACAAACTTCAACAGTTGCAAAGAAGACACTATGAAACAATGTTGGATATTTATTATAAGTTGTTAAAAAATAGCATTTTGATTCCAGAGTCTACTGGCTGTGCTGTTCACCATAGGAAGCCCCTAGCCACATGTACTTATTGAGCACTTGAAACGTGACTAATGGGAATTGAAATGTGCTTTAAGTGTAAAATTCACAAGATGAACAAAAGAATGTAAATTATGTCATTAATAAAATTTTATATTGATATGTGCAAATGACAATATTTTGGATATACTGTTTAGTAACATAAAATGTTATTAAAATTAATTTCACTGGTTTCTTTTCACTTTTTAAAATTGGAAGATTTTATGTTGCATACCTGGTTCACATCATATTTCTTTTGGACAGTGGATTTACAGTGTAACTAAATGCAATTTCCTCCCGTTAACCAAAATCAGGCCCATGGACTGCACACACTGCTGAGTGCTGACCATGGATAAGAGTGAACAGTCTTTGCTTTGGCTGTTCTGCCCAGTGCATTCAGGAATTCTCAGCCAGCAGCTCAGAACCTTAGTCACAATGGTGACCTATGCTATTTGTTATAACTCCAAGGAAACCAAGAAGACTTTAACAAGTCTGTATATTTACCCAAATGATCTTCGATAACACACATACACACAATATCCCCAAAGATCCCAGAGAGTTCTTCAGAATAAAAAAGTTAAGAATTTCAGTCTAGTGTCTGCATAGAAGATCGGGAGTACCATTAGTTATTAGGTAGGTAAGAAGATGGTCCAAAAACTCTTTAAGGAACTAAATGTGCTTAACAAGACGAGACCTCTAAAACAATGTTTAAAAAGAAAGAAAGTCAGCAGGAAACTGCCTTGGCTTACATTTGCTGGCTCTGGCATTGAGCTGTGTTGTAGGCAAAGGTCATCTCAGAACCCTTACCCTAATTTCCCTTTGTGGCATCCTTTCCCTTCTTGCTATTCTCCCTGTTTGGAAATCCTAGTGCCTCTCTCAACGGAAAGGAAAATAATCTTTTGTTAGTGTAAAGCCAGTAGAAGTGTGGGCTGATGGGTGCCACATACTGCTCCTGATGAATTACAACTTGGTTATTTTTTGGACTTTACTTTTATTAGATCAGCTTTATGTTTACAGCAAAATTGAGAGAGGGGTACAGAGATTTCCCATGTACACCCTGCCCCCACATTTGGTTGTTTTTTAAAGCCCTAAACACAGAAATTTATTTTTCTTTTATTACCAACTTCAGATTCCAGTTTTCCTAGACTGTTGCTTTAAATGAAGGTTTAGATTACTAATTTCTGTAAATCCATTTGCTGTTGCATGAAGCATAGTCTCTTTGGTTAGCAGCTATACTTCACTGAGGCCTTAAAGATTTTTGCCTCTCTCCATCCTAACAGTAATCACCAGATAACTTTTAACATATTCCCTCACAGCTGCAGCAGGGAGGAGTGGCACCTCCTGGAGGTGAAGGGGGTTAGAAAACCCACCTTCTGGAAAGCATCCTTGTGGTCTTTAGATTGTTTCTCTCCCGATAAGGACAACTGTGATAAAACGAATGAATGGAATGCTTTGTTACAGATGGAATTACTACGTCCCCCCACCTGCTACCTAAACAATACCTGAAAACGGGAAAGCTGTGGGATTAAGTAAAGACATTACACACACAGTGCAGAAAAAAGCTATTTGATGGCATTTTGAGGTGACTAGGTCAGAGTTCCCAAGTAAGAAGCAAAGTAAACACCAATTTTATTTACTTCGCACAACATTAGTACTCAATTTCACTGTTTTAAAAAATTCCCAACTTTTATCTGTAAGGCTAGAGATATATAACAATTTATGTGGTTTTCGGCAAACGTCAAGGAAGCGAGAAAGCATTGACAGCTGCCGGTCTCGCCGCCACCGCGGCTACAGCGGCGGCGTGCCCGTGTGGCTGCGTGCGCGCGCGACGGGCGGGGCGGGGCGGAGCGGAGGCGGGCACGCGCGCGCGCACGGGGCGGGGCGGAAGGGCCGGCGAGCGCGCGCGCGCGAGGCTGTCCGGTCGGCAGGGGGCGCTGCGCACCCACGCGGCGCTCTGCCTGCCCTCGGGTGCTGTCCGCGGCGGTTCGATTGGAGCAGCCGCCGAATAGCGCTTGGCGCCATTTTGAAGCGGAGAAGAGGAGGAACGGCCGGGCTGGCTGCGGAAGGGGAGGGGGGGGAGGAGGCGATTGGATGCGGCGGCGGCGGCGGATCCCGGAGAGCAGCGGAGAGGAGTAGCGAGTCGGCCACCCGGAGGTAGGAAGCAATTCAGTTAACGGGAAGAAAATGTCTCTTCCCTCTGGTCGCCGCGCTCCATTTTTCAGCGCCCGCCACCGCGGCTGAGTCTGTGGCGGGGCTCAAGCGCCGCCCGCCTGCCAGCCGAGACTCGCTTCCCGGCATCGGGGGCTGCAGCCGCTGGCTGCCTGGCGGCGGCGGGGCCGGGAGGAGTAGGGCGCGGGCCGGGGGCGTGGGCCGGGTTCTGCGGTGGGGGTGGGGAGGGCCCCACGGCCGGCGCGCTCCCTCCACGCCGCGGGCTCAGCCGCAGGCTCTGGAAATTAAACTTGCCGCCCTGGCAGGGCTGGGGCGCCCGCGGCGACGAGGGCGGCGGGCGGCGGGCGGTGACCTTGCGCGCGGCCGGGGGTCCGCGCCGGCTGCCCGCCGCCCCGCCGCCCGCGCCCCGCCGCCCCTCCCCCAGCGCCCGGCAGCCCGGCGGCTGTTTCCCGGGCGGCAGGCGGGCGGCGCGGCGCTCCTGTTGAATCCTCCCGCGGGCGGGTTTTCCCCTTTCCGGGCGAGGGTCGGGGAGCGCGGGTCGGGGCTGACCTCGGGGCGGTGTGCGGGCCTCGGCGCCCTCGCCCCCGCCGCTGGGTCGCCCGCGCCGTGCAGCCTCCGCTCCGGGCGACGACAACGGGCCGACCGAGTGACATTTTTATCCTGTTACTTGCCAGTCGCGGGAGATAAAGCGCGCCTACCGCGCCTCTTGGAGCTGGTGCTGGAGGCACCCGAGGACCTAGTTGAGGAAGAGTCCAGCACGGGCTGGAGTGGCTTCTCCCGGGCCATCACTGAGTTCTAGTTTTCCTTTCGGAAGCCTCGGAGTCGGAGCGACCATGCAAACGGTGTGCAGCTGTACAGTTGACATTTTTGCAGTCTCTTATCTTAGTGACACCTGAAAAGTTTCTGGTCGAGAGGAAACGCTTGTTTGTGGTTTCTTGCTGCTGTTGCCTATTGGTATATACGTTGAAGCTACGTTAAGCCGCGGTACAGTTATTCGAGGGAATGAGTCTGAACCCTGAAACGCTGCACCTCGTCGGCTTCAGAGTTGCCTGTTCCTGCGTTCCTTCGCGGCCGGTGTAAACTCGGGGTAGGGTTTGAAAGAGCAGGTCCCTGCCTACTTGACACGTTTCGGCATCCTAACCAACTCCCGAAAGGGAACCCTTTATTTGATTTTGAAGGACGTGCTTTGAACGCTCTTCTCACACTTCTGTTATGAAATGATGGATGGGCAGTACTGTCCTGAACGACCCTACCCAACCCTGTTTGTTAAACCGTTTGGGAGACTGTGGATGTAGCCTTTACGTTCGAAGGTTGGTCTGTGGTCTTGAGTGAGTTTTGGAGGTCTTCTACTGTCTTCCTAATAACTTCTAAAAGTTCAAGTGTGTTTATATATGAGGCGAGCTGTAAGTCATAATTATTTAAAACTTGAATGGCAGTATAATCATTGTTCTCAACACATGTAGATGAAGTTCCAAGATAGAGCATTTTCTATACTTACGTAAGCAGTAGTCAAGTAAAATAGTTAAAAGCACAAACATGGTATTAAGCAAAATATGGGCTAGAAAGGACACTTATTTATGCAGTACATATGTCGGAGATGTTAGCAATTTTAGACAATAAGATGAGCATTCCTCTGGTGTGTGCAGGTCAGTTTGTGGAACGATTAATCTGCTGTCGTCTGGTGATAGCAGAAAACCTAATTAAAATTTATAGTGATGAATATGTAGGTGACAGTTTCAACATGGAACTTCTTATTGAAAGGTAGATTTATTTTGAAAACCTTAACTGTAAAAAAAAAATTGAGAACATTATTCTTTCAAAAAAAAAAAACCTTAAATGAGAACATTATTCTTTCAAAATAAATGTACGAATGTATATAGAAAAGGTGCACATTAGATATTCTTTGATTACCGAAATAGTGATTTTTTTGTGTGTGCTTTTTTGATGGTTTAAAAAATTATACTCTGGGTTTTACTTGAACGTGTGAGTATTTTAAATGACAAGGTAGTGTTTGTATTGGCCTTTATTTTTTCTTAAAGAACTTTTGTGCCCTTTCTTATTTTCTCCTTTTTTGTTGAGGTTGATTCTCCTTGTGTTAACTTTGTTTTTTTACAGTGGCTTTTGACTCTTCCTGTCACTTTCATTCTTGTCTGGTTATGCCTTTTTCCTCACTTTTCCCGAGAATTAGAGGAGATAACGTGGTGAAGATAGTGATCCTTGCTGTCGTGGAATGTTTTGTACTAAGCATATTTGACAAGAAGTTCTACTGAGTTGGCTGTTGGATAAAAGTTTTAATTTCTAAATTTATTTTAAAATGGTTTGCAACTTTAATGGATACAAAGAGTCATGTTTTGAGGACCAGGCTTTGTCAATAATTTGTTAAGCCTAAAATAAAGTGATACGCTGTATTAGACAGGGCTTACCCTGGTGAAGACTGAATGGTACCCAAAACTTTGTGTAGAGCGGAATATTTTGGGAGATTGTGTTCTTTCTGCTTCTCCCTCTTGGAGATTAGGATTGTCCTGTGGCTTCTTCAGTGCTACTTCTTTTGATCATGTGTGCCTAGAACTAACAGGAGAGCTCACTGATTTCACTTGGATGACAAGTACTGTATATAATCTATGTTAGAAAAGAATAAATTTGTGTTTCCTTTATTAGTGTTAGAGAGCTATAAGGAAATTTAGATGATCTCCAACTCATTATATGCATGAGAAATTAGGTTCAGATTGTAACTTGATTGATTTATTCAAAGTCACAGTCATATTCTTGTGGAATTGAGGCAGCCCTTACATCTCCTGGAGGCTTAGAAGTATCCACGTGGTCTGTATTGTTTTATTCAGGACTTAAGCAATATTTAAAATTATTGCCAGGTAGCATATTATTCTCTTTCTCCTTTCCCCCCTTTTTTTTCATTCAACCAAGAAAGTTTCGAGGTTAACCATCTGTTTCAGAGTCTGGTTTTAATAATTTCTATCCAGGATGCGGTCCACTTAAATTGTCTCAGAAGATAACCTCTTGCATGTCTCTGTCTCCTGGAGTTGCTTGATCTTTCATTGTGTAACAGTATTTGACAAGGCATTTATTTATTCTTTGTTAAACTTGTAAGCCAGGGTAATTTGGAAGTTAGTGTTGAACTTTATTTTGTTATAAGATGCATGTGTGCATGAATGTGTTTTTTTTTTATTTTTTACTTTCTTTTTTTTTACTTTTAAACTCAATTTGCTACACAAGTCATTTGCTTCCAGTTACAGTAGGTGTTTGGAGAAAATTGTATTTGGTTTGAGTATTCCTGTTTGGAAATGTTAAAAATTCCAAAAATACTTAGTCTAACAATAAACCCAGTAATTTCTCTGAGAACATATTTACTTTTTTAGTTTATTTAAGAAGTTGCCAAATGGTTCAAAATTGTGCTTCCTTGGAGTGTAGAGGTCAGCTCTTCCTCACACTGTACTGTCATGAACCACCTGATTATAACCATTTTCCCCAATACTTAAAAAGGTTTTATAACTCTTTCTCACTAATTAGTTCAAAATTAAGGATAAGTTTGCTGTAATTGTTTCAGTTGATAGGGATGATCATGCTCTGTGAGAAAATCGTGAAGATTAAACTCAGATTAGTTAAATTTAGTTGTTTAAATCTTAAAGCCATTACTCTGAGATGTTTAAAAATATCCATGATAGTTATTGTGCTCTAATGATTAGACATCAGTAATAAGCAGTAATTAGAAATACTTGGTTTAGCTGTGTAACACTTATAAGTCAGCCAAGGGGAGTGGAGGAAAGACTGATAAGCAGGAAGCTAATTTGAGGCATCTTTAAAGGACCATGATCTAGAAGTACTCCACTAACTTGCTTCCCTTTGACAGAGATTGCTCTGACCTGATTCAGTTAAAATGAACAAATAGTAAGCTTCATATATATACTGTACCATGGATGATGTAATAAACAGGACTGAGACTCTGCCCTATAGAAGTTTCTAGTGGTGGTTTGCCACTTGCACCAAGGTGATGAGAGCTGAGAAAAACCAGAGTAGGATCCCTGCTGTTAAGTGATTCTACCATGGCCAGGCCTTCCTCCCTCTTCAGTGACAGTTGAGGTTGCTCTTTATGTGGGAGAGTGAAGGAGGGGACATTATGACCACAAGCATTGTCTCTCTCTTGGAGAGAATGGTTAGGGGGCCCAAAAGGAAACAAGAGTTTGTGGTTCCCTGGGCAGTGTAGGGATTCTTTTTCCCTTTCATCTCAGAGGTGGTTTTAGAGAAGTAAGGGAAGAGATTTTTAAAGAAAAGTCCCAGATATATATCCAAAGTGTATTTACAGAATGCATCCCTAAGTAGTTGAAATTCCGCCAGGCAATTTCAGTTAACCTTCAGATATTGGGATGGGGGTTGGGGTGTGTATGGAGAGTTGGTAGTGAGAGTTGTTGTTAAAGTTGGCGGGAACAGAGTACTTTAAAGAATTGTATATTTTAAGTTAAAAGTTATACATGTATATGATAAGGAAATTCTTGTGGTACAGAAAATAAAAATAAAAGCTACTTTATCTCTTCCCCCTAAAAGGTAATCCACTGTTAACAGTTTTCAGAAAATTTACTTTTCAAAAAATTTATGCAAATAGTATTATACTTACTGCTTTTTTTTTGTTGTTGTTATTAAAAGCTATATTGTTTACTTTTTTCCTGAAATTTACTTTTTTCTGTAGTTGATGTCATGTAGCTCTTCTCATATTGGCACATATAGATCAACATAATTTAAACAATGATTAGAGTATTATATGCATGTGTCACCACAATTTATTCTGACTCCTTTTGAGTGGTATGTAGGTTGTAACTACTTACACAAACCGACAGTATATGACTATGACTGTTACATGTTTGCCAACATTGGGCTTTATTAAACTTTATGCCTTTTGCTGATTTGATATGTGAAGTTTGTATCTTGTTTTGGGTTTGCATTTTGTTGATTATGAGGAGGGGAAAACATTTTTGTATGCTTATTGGGCAGAGGTTACTTGCAGCGCACACTTTAGATTGAGTAGGTTAAGTTATCTGTGCACCCCTACCCCCCATCTAAAATGGTTTGAGGGAGATGGAACTTTTAGAGAGAAATAAGGTTTCAGAGCCCATGGCACGTTGAGGGGGAGCAGTGCTCTGAATGGAGAGGCTGCAGTGCTAGACTTTGAACAATAACCAGAGGTTAAGTATTGAAAGCCCTTAACTTGGTCTTAATGGAAGATTATATAAAGGCAGGAAGGGAGATTTGAGAGTCAGGGCAAGTAATTTCATATAGGGTAAGCTCTATCTCCTACTGTCTACTTGTCTTGTCTCACCACTCCCCCCTTGTGCCCCAACTGTCATTTCATTTTTATTTATACTGTCATTTGACTTGCTCCTCTTCCCTGGTGGGGTGGCAGCCTTGACTTTGATATTTCAGTTCTTCCAGAGATGAGGAACACTTAGTTTTTATTATAAGGGAAACTGATTTTTCTTCAAACCAAAGGGAGCAGTTCTCATTTCTAATGTTCTTTAGATCTATTTTTTGATCTTTAGTAGTCCCTCTTTATAGTTGATATTCTGCTAGTGTCAGGGACCTTACATGCTGACCTGTGTAGAAGTTGGCATGACTACATGAGCTTTGTTCCTATTTAATCCCTACATGCTGCCCCCACCTCAGCTTCACATTTTTTTTTTAATGAAGTAAGTTTTTTTTCTTAGTAGGTTTGGGAGGCAATTGATTTAAAAGGCTCTTGTCTGTTACCCCCTATCCCAACCCCCCCCAAATGGTAAGTATGTAGAGATGTGTTAATTAGCTTGATTGTGGTGATCTTTTCACAGTGCATACATATATCAAAAGACAAGCTGTATACCTTAAATATCTACATTTTTATGTGTCAAAGATGTCTCAGTAAAGCTGGTTAAAAAAAAGTTTTTGTCTCCAGTTATTATATACATGAGTTAATATCAAATGGCTGGCCCTTTTTCAACTTTACCTTTAGTCTAGGCCAGCGGCTCTCAAATGGGGGAGATTTTGAACACCGCTTCCTTCCCCAGCTCCTCGCCCAAGGACCTTTGGCAATGCCTGGAGACATTTTGGTTGTCACAACTGGGGGTGGGGGGAGGGGGGCGGGAAGAGTGGTGCTACTGGTATCTAGTGAGTAGAGGTAGGGATGCTGCTAAACATCCTACAATGTGTAGGGCAGCCCTCCACAACAAAAAATTATCTGGCCTAAAATGTCTCTTTTGCCAAGAAACCCTGGATTCAGCAGACCTAGTCCAGGAAGCTCCCAGCTCAGGTGAATTAGGCCTGCCCACCAACTTTGATGATAGCAGTCAAGCAGTAGTAATGTTTCATGTAGTCTTATGCTCAGAATGGAAAGCTTTGAAATATAGATCTTGAGTACATTTTTTTCCTCCTCTGTCTCTTTGGTCCCTTTCTTTTCAGCGTTTTGCTTTCCTTCTCCTCTACCTTCATGGTGTAACATAATTAGGTCAAGGCTTTGCAGTCCTACGTGGAGTTTGGAAGGTCACTAGCATTGAAGACTTGAACAGCAGTAGGAACATATTTAGGCATTTAATATGATGCTTGATAAGTGAAGTCCTTTGCTGAGGAAAGCAGAAGAGCATGGCGGTTAAGCATATAGACATAGAGTCAAGATTGCTTGAGTTTTTATCCTCCCTCCATCACTAGCTAGTTGTGTCACCGTGGATAAATTACCTAATTGCCAAGCCTCAGTTTCTTAAATCTGTGAAGTGGGGAATAATAGCAGGTATCTCATTTTTAAAATCAGCTTTATTGAGATATAATTCACATTCCATACAGTTCACCTATTGAAACTGTGCAACTCATCAACTTCTAGTACATTCGCAGGTGTGTGCAACCATCACCACAATCTGCTCTTAGAATATTTTTGTCTCTTATAAAAGAAACCCTAAACCCATTAGCGGTCACTTCCAGTCACCCCTTAAATTAGTTTTTGATATAAGGCAGGCCAGATGCTTGGTGACAAGTATGTAAGTACTTAATAGAAAACTATAACTTGGGGCAGGGAGACTCTATTTGTGGCAGGTCCATTCACAACACTTTAGAGAAGGCAAAGATGGATATTTGTTGAATGGATATTTGCATGCTATACTATGTAAGGAAATTGTGCTCAGAGATATAAAGATGAAAGATACACCTTTATTTAAGAGATCTATATTCAAGTGGGAAGAAGGAGACTGGTATCACAAAATACCAGTTATAATTGTAAAATAATTATAAAACGAGGCAGAATAAAGTGCTTTCAGGAAGGTGTAAACAACATACTTGAAATTGGAAATTTGTTAAAGGGAGATTAATTACTTAGGTTAAGAGTGTAGGAACCATGAAAAACTTCTTAAAGGAGGGACCATTTTGGCCAAGTCTTAGATGATAAAATATGGTACTCTGGCTCTGTGAAGAGCACTTGAAGAATGCTGTGCTTTTTTGAGGTATTGGTGGTATTCTCATCTTTCTTTTTTTTTTGCTGCCTCATGCTGCTGCCAAATGGTTGCCTCTGGTAGCTCCACCTGCACCCTTTTAAAAAAAAAATTATTTATTTACTTTTTGCCACACCTCGAGGCTTGAGGGACCTTAGTTCCTGGACCAGGGATCCAACCCGGGCCCTCGGCAGTGAAAGCACCAAGTCCTAACCACTGGACAGCTGGGGAATTCTCACCCGCACCCTTTTTTGATGTTTCTAATCTGTTGTGAACTTGGGAAGTTATCTAAATGTAACAAATAAGTAAGCTTTTAGTGAGAGCCTGGTGTCTGTGAGAAAAGGGTATGATTGTGTGGCCTTATGCTGTCACTTTGAGTTAGTTGCCTTTTTAGTTTTATTCTCTGGGTTAATTGGGTTTACAGAATAAATAATTCCTAGGTAAATTAGGCTCATATAAAATGTTTTCCCTTTTTTTCCTCCAAGGCTTCTATTAACAGCCATATCCCTAACGTTTCTTCTCAATTTCCTATCTTTTTCTCATATGCCATCAGACACAACACTTCCAGTACATGTCCAAAACTGAGCTGCCTTCCTTTATCCTTTAACATCTGCATTGGTTAATACAATTTTTTTTTAAGTTGAATGGCTAGGTTTGTCATCAAGGCAGCAACTTGGGTGTCATCTTGATCTCTCTGTCTCCTTTACTTCTCAAATCAAATGAGTTAACAAAGCCTGTTGATTCTGATACAGTAGTTCAAAGTTGTTTTTTTTAAACACTATCTACACAGTAATACTTCAAAAGTAAAAAACCAAAAAGAGAAAAAAGTCTCTTTTCCATACCCTTCCTCATCTGTAAAGTTCCCAGACTCCTCTACAATAGCTTACTAGTATTATTGGGTTTTTTATATATCCTTCTGGGGGTTTAAAAAATACAACGCTGTACAAGTATATGTATCCCACCCCATGCCTCCCCTTACCCCAACACATGTTTTACACTAATGTTGGAAACTTTAACTGCTTTGCCTTTTATTTATTTATTTATGTCACTTAACAGTATACCCTGGAGATCTTTCTGTATTAGTATATAAAGTTCTAGTATGTGTGCTCTCTTTCTCAACAGCTGCAGAGTGTTCATTTATGGACCGTAATTTAACTAGCCCACTGATGGACAGTTAAATTGTTTCCAGTTCTTGCTATTATAAAAATACTGCATGAACAACCTTGTACATATATCATCGTGTACACATGCAAGTGTGTCTGTAGATTAACTTCCTAGAAGTGGAATTGTTGGGTCAAAGAATAAAGCGGATACAATTTTGATAGATACTGTTAAGTTGTCCTTCATGAGGGTTGTAGGATATAATTTTGATAGATATAGTTCCGTTGTCCTTTGTGAGGGTTGTCACAGTAATGTATACATGAGAGTAGTTGTTTTCCTATAGCCTTGCCGCAACAGCATACAATGATACTTTTTAGATTTTTGCCAATATGATAGGTGAAAAATGGTACCTCAGTGTAGTTTTAATTTACATTTCTCTCTTTTTTTTAAAACATCTTTATTGGAGTATAATTGCTTTACAATGGTGTGTTAGTTTTTGCTGTTTATCAAAGTGAATCAGCTATACATATACATATATCCCCATATCCCCTCCCTCTTGCGTCTCCCTCTCACTCTCCCTATCCCACCCCTCTAGGTGGTCACAGAGCACGGAGCTGATCTCCCTGTGCGACTGCTTCCCACTAGCTATCTGTTTTACATTTGGTTGTGTATATATGTCAGTGCCACTCTCTCACTTCTTCCCAGCTTACCCTTCCCCCTCCCCGTGTCCTCAAGTCCATTCTCTACATCTGCGTCATTATTCCTGTCCTGTCCCTAGGTTCTTCATAACCATTTTTTTTTTTAGATTCCATATATATGTTAGCATATGGTATTTGTTTTTCTCTTTCTGACTTACTTCACTCTGTATGACAGGACAGACTCTAGGTCCATCCACCTCAATACAAATAACTCAATTTCATTTCTTTTTATGGTTGAGTAATATTCCATTGTATATATGGGCCACAGCTTCTTTATCCATTTGTCTGTCAGTGGACACTTAGGTTGCTTCCATGTCCTGGCTATTGTAAATAGTGCTTCAGTGAACATGGTGGTACATGACTCTTTTTGAATTATGGTTTTCTCAGGTTATATGGCCAGGAGTGGGATTGCTGGATCATATGGTAGTTTTATTTTTAGTTTATTAAGGAACCTCCATACTGTTCTCCATAGTGGCTGTATCAGTTTACATTCCCACCAACAGTGCTAGAGGGTTCCCTTTTCTCCACACCCTCTCCAGCATTTACTGTTTGTAGACATTTTGATGATGGCCATTCTGACCGGTGTGTGGTGATACCTCATTGTAGTTTTGATTTGCATTTCTCTAATGATTAGTGATATTGAGCATCCTTTCATGTGTTTGTTGGCAATCTGTATACCTTCTTTGGAGAAATGTCTATTTAAGTCTTCTGCCCATGTTTGGATTGGGTTGTTTGTTTTTTTGACATTGAGCTGCATGAGCTGCTTGTAAATTTTGGCGATTAGTCCTTTGTCAGTTGCTTCATTTGCAAATATTTTCTCCCATTCTGTGGGTTGTCTTTTCGTCTTGTTTATGGTTTCCTTGGCTGTGCAAAAGCTTTTAAGTTTCATTAGGTCCCATTTGTTTATTTTTGCTTTTTTTTTCCATTTCTCTAGGAGGTGGGTCAGAAAGGATCTTGCTGTGATTTATGTCATTACATTTCTCTTATGAGTGCAGATGAGTATCCTTTGTTTGGGCCATTTTGATCATTCTTTTTTTTTCTGTGAACACTCTGAGTTTAATTTTCACTCATTTTCCTGTCCATTTTGGGGGTTCTTGAATTTCTCTTCAGTCCATGTGCGGCGATTGGTTTACTAAAAGGAAACATGACTTGCTTGTTGCAGGTGCCTTCTTACAGGTAGCTCTGCTTCCATTTTTCACTCTCTTTTAGGCTTTTTCTCACAGTGTTAGCAGAGTGATACTTGTAGTTGCAGATTTGTATGTGTCCTTCCCTTGCTTAAAGCTGTTCAGTGGCTCTTCACTGCCTCTATAATGCAAATGCCTTAACATTAGAATGGTACCTGTCTACCTTGCTGGCATTTCCCTTTTTTCCATAGGTTCTCCAAACTCCAAAAACACTGAACTGCTCCTAGCTCCCTGTTGTTTTAGACTCTTTGCCTCTGTGTCTTTGCACGTGGTATTTCTCTGCTTATAATGATCCATTCCTGCTTGTCTGCATGTCCGAAGTCCTGCTTTTCATCCTTCACCTAACGAAAAGGCTTTTCTGTTACCTAACTCTTCTTTCAGGCAGTGTATGGTGCCCTTTTCTCCTTCTCACAAGTCCCTGTGTATATCTTTTTTTTTTTAATTAATTAATTTTTATTTTTGGCTGTGTTGGGTCTTCGTTGGGGTGCATGGGCTTCTCACTGTGGTGGCTTCTCTTTGTTGCGGAGCATGGGCTCTAGGCACGGGCTCAGTAATTGTGGCTCGAGGGCTCTAGAGCACAGGTTCAGTAGTTGTGGCTCGAGGGCTTAGTTGCTCCATGACATGTGGGATCTTCTCGGACCAAGGCTCGAACCTGTGTCCCCTGCATTGGCAGGAGGATTCTTAACCACTGCGCCACCAGGGAAGTCCTCCCTGTGTATATCTTTATAATGTAAACCCTCACATTGTGTATTGTTATCGTGTATTTCCTTGCTTTAGATTGTTATCCTCTTGAGGCATGAACTTAACAGTTATTTTGTAAGCAAGCATCATGTTTGGCACATAGTAGATGAGTAACAATTACCGATAACCCATAAATGTGTGTGTGTATATATATATATATATATATATATACACACTAAGTATATATGTGGACAACCCAAGACAAAGAAAAAATGGAAAATTAATACTATGAGCTCAAATTTATTTTTAAAATTTGTTTTAATTTATTTATATTGAGATGTAAATTAAATACAATAAAATGTACAGATTTTAGCTGTTCACTTTTAGTTGTGACAATTATACCCGTGTAACTGATAACCAAAAGATGATAAAGAACATTCTCATCACCCCAGAAAGTTTAATGGTTGCCCTTTCCATTCCGTTCTCCTCTCTCCCAAGCACTGTGATTTCTAACAATGTAGATTATTTTGTTTGGTCATCATACAGTGTGTGCTTTTTTGCATCTAGCTGCTTCTGCTTAACATATATTTCCAGATGCATCTATGAGGTTGGATGTGTCAGAGTTCTTTTTATTGCTGAGTAGTATTTTGTTAGATGAATATACCAGAGTTTATCTTTTCTTCTGTTGATGGATATTTGAGTTGTTTCCAGTTTCTTGTTGTTAAGAATAAGGCCTGCAGGGATCTTCTTGCAAACATGTGTTTTCATTTCTCTTGAGTAAATGCCTAGGATTGAAATTGCTGGTTCACAGGCAGATGTGTGTTTTACTATACAAAAAACTGCTGTGTAGTTTTTCAGTTTTCTCTTACATACTCTCACTGTGACTCTGTGTTAGTTCTAGTTGCTCTACATCCTTGCCAGCATTTGGATAATCATTTGTTAAATTTTAGCTATTTAGTGGAAGTGAAATGGTATCTTGTGTTATTTTGGATTTCCTTGCGACCTAATGATGTTTCATATGGTTATTGACAATTGTCAATAATTAGTGTATTTTCTTTTGTGGAATATCCCTGTTTTTTGCACATTAAAAAAAATTGGTTATCTTTTTATTATTGATGTGTAAGAATTCTTAATATAGTCTGGATATGTTTTTTGTCACATCAATGCATTGAGAGTATTTTCTCCCAGTTTGTAAGTTTTTGTTTTCCTTAACAGTGTATTTCGATAAGCGAAAGTTTTTAATTTTGACGAAGTTCAATTAATCAATTTTTTTCTTTAATAGATTTGAGTTTTAAGAAGCTTTTGCCTACTCCCAAGTCTTGAAATAATTTCCCTTGTTTTCTTTTACAAGTTTCATAGGTATTGAGGTTCATTTTTACAAATGCATTTATCCAGTCCCAACACCATTGTTTGAAAAATTTTGTTTTCTTTTCTGCACTGGACTGCCTTTGTGTTTTTGTCCAGGAATGTTTTTATTTATTTGTTTATTTATTTATTTTTGGCTGTGTTGGGTCTTCGTTTCTGTGTGTGGGCTTTCTCTAGTTGCGGCGAACGGGGGCCACTCTTCATCACGGTGCGCGGGCCTCTCACTGTCGCGGCCTCTCATTGCGGAGCACAAGCTCCAGACACCCAGGCTCAGTAGTTGTGGCTCACAGGCTTAGTTGCTCCGCGGCATGTGGGTTCTTCCCAGACCAGGGCTCGAGCCCGTGTCCCCTGCATTGGCAGGCAGATTCTCAACCACTGCGCCACCAGGGAAGCCCTGTCCAGGAATGTTTGAACACATATATGTATGGATCTGTTTCTGGACTTTCTTGTTTCTTTGATCTAATTGTTTCTGCTATGCTAGTATCATACTGTCTCTATCACCTTAAGTCTTGGAATCAAATAGTGTGAAACCTCTAATATTGTTTGTCCAGTCTAGTTCCTTTGTGTTTCCATATAAATTTTAAAATCAGTTTGTCAGTTTCTACAGAAAAAAAAAGAACCTTTTGGGATTTTGATGGGGATTGTGTTTCTCTATAAAATATTTAGGGAGAACTGACCTATAACAATATGGAATTTGGTAGTCAGCCTTTAACATGCTTCCCATTGATCTCTGCCTGGTTGTATTTGTATCCTTTTGTAGTCACCTTGCACATTATATTAGGGTTGATCTGTGTAACCAATATAATATAGTTGAAGTCACTTCTGAAATTAGGTTGTAAAAGGCACAGTGGCTTGTGTATTAGTCTTTCTCTCTCTCATCAGTCACTCTAGGAGAAAACAGCTGCCATGTTGTAGAGAGGCCCATTGTCAAGCCTGTGAAGGAGCTGAGATTTTACCCTACTTGCAAGCTAACAAATTAGCCTACTGCAGTTTCACGGATGCTGATAGAAGACATGAGACTCTTGGGTCTGCGTCGAAAGACAGGTTATTGTCACAGCTATAGTAGTAGCCAGGGTACTTTCAGCATTTTTGCACCAGTTCCTCAAGCTCCAAATCACACTTGATATGAAGAGGGTCAGATGACAACTG
This sequence comes from Tursiops truncatus, assembly GCF_011762595.2. Taxonomy (NCBI): domain Eukaryota; kingdom Metazoa; phylum Chordata; class Mammalia; order Artiodactyla; family Delphinidae; genus Tursiops; species Tursiops truncatus. The sequence goes on from NC_047051.1 coordinate 8,953,138, forward strand.
CACATGCAGTGCTTGCATTACAAGAGAGGAATTCCGAACATAGGGAACCTGGATATTTTTTTAATGGGCGGTAAGCATACCTGTTCTTTGCTCTGGAGGAGACTTTATCTTCCACAACTGTTCACTTTATAAACACCTTTGGGAAGTTAGTCTGGAACAAAGGGCAGTGAGATCCTCAGTTGCAAGATGTGCAGAAAGAAATGCAAGAGACCAGTGGAATATTGTCTCCAGACATCCACATGACAAAGAATTGAGGCCTTCTGCTAGTAGTCTTGAGTGGATCCTCAGGCCTTCAGTTGAGTGTAGACCTCACTACAGTTTGCAACCTCATGAGAGACCCTTGAGCCAGACACACCAGCTAAGCTGCTCCTGGATTCCTGACCCTTAGAAACTGTGTGAGAAAATAAATGTTATTTTCAACTGCTGAAGTTTTGGAGTAGTTTATTACACAGCAGTAGATTATTAGTACAGTTGTTCACCTCTCCTTTTATTTAGGTCATCTTTTTTTGATACGTACTATAAACAAATTTATATTTATGTATCTATGTATCTGTGCAAGATCTTTACGCCAGCTCAATGAAGTAGGTTTTTCCGTATTAATGTTATGTTACTATGTCAATTATGTAATATGATTTTGTTAACATATTAACATATATACATACAATGTAAAGTAACATTTTAATGTTCTCCGTAGAGATCTTGCAGTTAATTTATTCCTAAAGATTTTTCTTTTTGATGCTATTTTCTAAATTTTATTTTTTTATTTTTTTCTGATAATATATCCAGATACAGTAGTTGTCTTAAAAATTGTGTGTGTATTCTTTGCCTTTGCTGAAATTCATTTAGTTCCAATAGTTTTTTTGTAGATTTAGGATTTTCTCTACAAAAACAATCATATCTGTGAATAAGACAGTTTTGTTCTTTTTTCTCCCATCTTTATAAGCTTTTTATTTCTTTGTGTTACTTTATTGCACTGTCTAGCATTTTCAATTTAATGTTGAAGAGATGGTGGGAATGGATATTCTTGTTTTATTCCACATCTTAAGGGGAAAACATTGTCTTTTAACATTAAGTAGAATGTCAGCAGTGATTTTTTTGTAGATTAAAAGAAATCAGATGGAGCGTGTTCCCTTCTATTCCCAGTTTAGTGAGATTTTAATTTTTAAATTATGGATGGGTGTTGAATTTTGCCAGATGTCCCCCCCTTTTTGTATTTATTGAGACGACTATGGATTTTATGCTTTATTCTGTTATTATGGTGAATTATATTTATTGATTTTTGTAAGTTAAACCAATTTTGCAATCTTGGGTTAATCTCATTTGGTCATGATGTATTGTCCTTTTATCTGTTTCTGAATTTGGTCAGCTAATATTTTGTTGAGGATTTAAGTGTCTGTGTTCAGGGGGAATATTGGTCTATGATTGCCATTTCTTGTAATGCCTTCTAATAGCATGGTTAGACTAGCCTTCTGAAACCAAGAAATGTTTCCTCTTCTGTTTTCAGAAATAGTTTGTATATGATTGATATAATTTCTTTAACGTTTGGTAACCATCTAGGCATGGAGGTTTTTTTGTGCGTGCGGGAAGATTTTTGGTAACAGGTTTTGTTTCTTTGGTAAATATATGGTTATATGGATTTTCTGTTTTGTCTTTCTCCCCCCAAGCAGTATATCTGTCTCATTTAAGTTATCAAGCCTTTTGGCAGAAAGAGTGTAATTTTCCCTTGTGATCCTTTTCATGTCTGTAGGATCTGTAGTGACCCCTCTTTACACTCTTCTTTCCTTGGTCATTCTTGCTACAGGTTTAGCAGTTTTCTTTCCACAGCTTTTGGTTTCAATAATTTAATTGACTTTTGTGCTTATCTTGATAATTTCCTTCACTCTTATTTTCAATTGGTTTAATTTGTTCTTTTTATTCCCTGGCTTCTTAAGCTGGAAATTTAGGTATTTAATTAGGGAATTTCGATATTTAAATTTAAGACTTTGTTTTTAAATATAAGCACTTAAATTTATAATTTCCCCCACATTTTTATATGTTGTATTTTCATTTTCAGTTCAAAATATTTTCTAATTTCCTTTGTGATTTCTTCTTTGACTCATGGATTTTTTTAGAAGTGTGTTGCTTAATTTTCAAATATTTTGGGTTTTCCTGGATAGCTTATTGAAATTGATTTTTTATGTAATTCTTTTGTAGTCACAGAACATACTCTGTAAGATTTCTGTCTTTTGAAATGTGAGACATATTGTATGGTGTAGTATATAGTCTCATACAATTAAGTTGGTTAGTAGTGTTCTTTAAATCACCTATATCTGAGGTCAGAAAATGTCCTGCAAAGGGCTGTATAGACAATAGTTCAGGTTTTGTGAATTATACTGTTTCTGTTTTAACTACTTTGCCCTTGTAGTGCAAAAAGCAGCCGTGGCAGTATGTAAATGAATGGGCATGGCAGTGTTATAATAAAACTTCATTTACAAAGATGGGCAGAGGTCCTGCAGTTTGCTGACCCCTGATTTATATGCCTGTGGATTGTTTTTTATCCATTTCAGTTGCTGAGAGAGGGGTATTAAAGTTTCCAAATATACCTGTGCATTTGTTCATTTCTTCCTGTAACTTTTTCAGCTTTTGCTTCATGTATTTCCTCCATGTAGTTTTCCCCTCAAGCTCTGATATTAGATACATTCCCATTTAGGATTGTTATGCCTTCTGGATGAGTTGACCTTTTTACCTTTGATAATTCTCTTACTGAAGTTAATTTTTTCTGACTTTAGTTTACTTATACCAGTTCCCTTATGTTTACTATTTATATTTATGGTGTATAATTTTTTATTATATGTTTAATGTGATTGTGTCTTTGTTTTTAAAGTGTGTCTCTTATAGACAGCATGTATTTAATGGGTTTCCTTCTCTCCTTCTTCCCTTCCTTCTCCCCTTCCTTCCTCCCTTCCTTCCTCCCTCCCTTCTTTTAATAGTAAATATATCTAATAAACTGTGTCTCTGAGTGGAGGACTTGTTAACTTTACATTTAATGTTATTTATACGGGTAAGTTTAATTCTCCCATTTTGCTCTGTGTTTTGTCAGTTTGTCTCCTCTCTTCCTTCTCTTATTGCCTTCTTTTATGTTGGTCAAATTTTGAAAAATATTTTAGATCTTTAATGGGCTTTTTAAACTGTACTGCTTTGTATAAGTGGCTGCTCTAGGGATTACAGTATTCATGATTAACTTTTAAAGTTCATTTAGCATTAACGTTATGCCACCTGATGTAAAATGAAAGAACCTTAAAAAGCATAATTACATTTAATCTTTTTGCTATTGGTGTGTTAATTTTTGGTTCAACACAATGCTGTTTTTGCTTTAAATAGTCAGTTGCCTTTTAAAGAATTTAAGGAGAGAAACAAGAGAGTGTTTTGTATATAACTACATAGTTGTTTCGGATTTTCTTTATTTGTGTAGATCTAAGTTTCGCCTGATGTCATTTCCCTTCAGCTTGAGTTTCCTTTAACATTGCGTAATGTCCCGGTCTAGTTATTAAAGTTTTCAGCTTACGTGTGTACATGTACAAACACACACACACACACACACACACACACACACACCCACACCCAGATAGAGTAAGTGTATGTATTTTTATATATATATATATATATATATATATATATATATATGCTTACTCTTATTTTTCAAGAATATTTTTGTTGGACATAGATTCTGGTTGACTTAAAGGTTCTTCTTAATTGTCTTCTGGTCTCCTTTGCGTCTTTAATTTTCAGCACTTTGATGTGTTCTTTTTTCTTCTTCTTTTTTTTTTTGTTATTCTGCTTAGAGTTGAGCTCATTGGATTTGCAGATTGGTTTTTTCACCAATTTTTAGCCATTTTTCAAAATGCTTTTTCTGCTCCATTCTCTCTTCTCCTTCTGAGATTCTTGTTCTTTTGCTTAAAAATGTAATATAGGTCTGTGAGTTTGTTATTTTTAATTTTTTTTCTCAATCTTTTGCCCTCAGTTCTTCAGATTGAATAATTTCTACTGATTTGTCTTCAAGGTCACTGATTCTTTTTTATTTTGCTTCTAATATGCTGTCAAGCCCATTCCCCACCCCCCCATTTATTTATTTACTTATTTTCCAGTTTCATTGAGATATAATTGATAAGCAACATTGTATAAGTTTAAGGTGTATAGTGTGATGATCTGATACATGTATGTACTGTTAAATGATTACTGCAATAAGGTGGGGTAACACATCTGTCATCTCACACAGTTAACATTACTTTGTGTGTGTGGTGAGAATATTTAAGATTTACTCTCTTAGCAGCTTTTAAGTACACAATACAGTATTGTTAACTATAGTTACCATGCTGTACACTAGAGTCCCAGAACTTAATTTATCTTATAACTGAAAGTTTATGCTCTTTAACAAAAATCTCCCCATTCCCCCCACCCCCCCCAGCCCTTGTCCACTCTCTGTTTATATGAGTTCAGCTTTTTAGATTCCATATATAAGTGAGATCATACAGCATTTATCTTTCTCTGATTTATTTCACTTAGCATAATGTCCTCAAGGTTCATCCATGTTGTTGCAAATGACAGTATCTCCTTTATTGTGGTGAATATTCTCTTGAATATTATATCTTGTTTATTCATTCATCCATTGATGGATATTTAGGTTGTTTCCATGTCTTGGCTGTTGTGAGTAATGTTGCAGTGAACATGGTGGTGCAGATATCTCTAAGCCCACTTTGAAATAACATACTCTTCAGTTCTAGTATTTCATTTTTTAACTATTTCCAATTACCTGCTGAGATTCCCCATTGTGACCATGTTTCCCATTAAGTCCTTGAACAAATTTATAGTAGCTTCTTTAAAGTCTTTGCTTGTTAATTTCTTCCTTTGAATTATTTCATTGTTTTTTTCCATTTATTGTTTTATTTTCATTCTTGACAGTAGGTCACACTTCCCTGCTGCTTTTCATGTCTAGAAAATTTTAATTGTAGAGTGGACGTTGTGGGTGATATATCTCTAAATTCTCTTTATCTTCTGATGAGTATAGTTAAATAACTGGTTGATCACCTTGAACTTGTGGAGGCTTGGTCTTTAAGATGGGTCTGTAGAAAGCCTGAGGTGGTTTTTAAGCCCTTGTAACTTGGACAGGCTCATGTCTCCTCTCCAGTGGGCAGCAGCTGAGATCGCTGATGAGTTCTTCTAGATTTCCAGGTGTTTTCCATTGAGCTCCTTGAAATCTTCCCTGAGCATACTCACCTCAGGGCTCAGTGAAGAATTTGAAGTTTATATTAGTTTTTGAGGCTTCTGCTGCTGTGACTAACTCCTTTCCTGAATTTGTCCTCTATTTCTAGCCACTTTGTGGCCATGAACTTAATAAAACTGCAACTTTCTGCTAGTAGCCCATGCTATTGCAGACTAGGAATGCCCTCAGGGGAAAAGCTGTGTAAATTTGAACCTTTTCCAGTGTACTTCCCTTCTTTCACTGGTCAAATTTCCAATTTCTTCCCGCTGTTGATGGTTTGTTCTGCCTTCAAGTCATTCTTAAAAGTGTTTTATCCACAGCTTTTATTTGTTTTTTATAATTGCTATCTGTGGAAGCATTAATTTAATGAGTTGACAAAAACTACTCCACCATTATTAGAACTCTTCAGGCTGATTTTCATTCATTTCAAACTGGCCCTTTAAGTACAATTGCTAACTTAACACACACCTTGTGTCAGGCTTACACATTTTTAGAATAAGACAGAACTCTATATTTTCTTTTTTAAAATTTTTGAATTTTATTTATTTTTTATACAGCAGTTTCGTTAGCTGTCAATTTTGCGGTATGCGGGCCTCTCACTGTTGTGGCCGCTCCCATTGTGGAGCACAGGCTCCGGACGCGGGGGCTCAGCGGCCATGGCTCATGGGCCCAGCTGCTCCGCGGCATGTGGAATCTTCCCGGACCGGGGCACGAACCCGTGTCCCCTGCAACGGCAGGTGGACTCTCAACCACTGCGCCACCAGGGAAGCCCTAGACATCAATTTTGTACACATCAATGTATACAGGTCAATCCCAATCTCCCAATTCATCACACCACCACCACCCCCGCCCCCCCCCCCCCCACGGCTTTCCCCCCTTGGTGTCCATACATTTGTTCTCTACATCTGTGTCTCAATTTCTGCCCTGCAAACTGGTTCATCTGTACCATTTTTCTAGGTTTCACATATATGCGTTAATATACGATATTTGACTTAACTTCACTCTGTATGGCAGTCTGTAAATCCATCCACTCTCAACAAATGACCCAATTTCGTTCCTTTTTATGGCTGAGTAATATTCCATTGTATATATGTACTACAACTTCTTTATCCATTCATCTGTCGATGGGCGTTTAGGTTGCTTCCATGAACAGGCTATTGTAAATAGTGCTGCAGTGAACATTGGGGTGCATGTGTCTTTTTGAATTATGGTTTTCACTGGTTATATGCCCAGTAATAAGATTGCTGGATCATATGGTAATTCTATTTTTAGTTTTTTAAGGGATTTCCATACTGTTCTCCATAGTGGTTGTATCAATTTACATTCCCACAAACAGTGCAAGAGGGTTCCCTTTTCTCCACACTCTCTCCAGCATTTGTTGTTTGTAGATTTTCTGATGATGGCCATTCTAACTGGTGTGCACTGATACCTCATTGTAGTTTTGATTTGCATTTCTCTAATAATTAGTGATGTTGAGCAACTTTTCATGTGCTTCTTGGCCATCTGTATGTCTTCTTTGGAGAAATGTCTATTTAGATCTTCTGCCCATTTTTGGATTGGGTTGTTTGTTTTTTAATATTGAGCTGCATGAGCTGTTTATATATTTTGGAGATTAATCCTTTGTCTGTTGATTCATTTGCAAATATTTTCTCCCATTCTGAGGGTTGTCTTTTCGTCTTGATTATGGTTTCCTTTGCTGTGCAAAAGCTTTGAAGTTTTATTAGGTCCCATTTGTTTATTTTTGTTTTTATTTCCATTACTCTAGGAGGTGGATCTAAAAAGATCTTGCTGTGATGTATGTCAAAGAGTGTTCTTCCTATGTTTTCCTCTAAGAGTTTTACAGTGTCCAGTCTTACATTTATGTCTCGAATCCATATTGAGTTTATTTCTGTGTATGGTATTAGGGAGTGTTCTAATTTCATTCTTTTACATGTAGCTGTCCAGTTTTCCCAGCACCACTTATTGAAGAGACTGTCTTTTCTTCATTGTATATCCTTGCCTTCTTTGTCATAGATTAGTTGACCTTAGGTTTGTGGGTTTATCTCTGGGATTTCTATCTTGTTCCATTGATCTGTGTTTCTGTTTTTGTGCCAGTACCATATTGTCTTGATTTCTGTAGCTTTGTAGTATAGTCTGAAGTCAGGAAGTATGATTCCTCCAGCTCCGTTTTTTTCCCTCAAGACTGCTTGGGCTATTCGGGGTCTTCTGTGTCTCCATACAAATTTTGAGATTTTTTGTTCTAGTTCTGTAAAAAATACCATTGGTAATTTGATAGGGATTGCATTGAATCTGTAGATTGCTTTGGGTAGTATAGTCATTTCCACAATATTGATTTTTCCGATCCAAGAACATGGTATATCTCTCCATGTGTTGGTATCATCTTTAATTTCTTTCATCAGTGTCTTATAGTTTTCTGCATACAGGTCTTTTGTCTCCTTGGTTAGGTTTATTCCTAGGTATTTTATTTTTCTTGTTGCAGTGGTAAATGGGAATGTTTCCTTAGTTTCTCGTTCAGAGTTTTCATCATTAGTGTATAGGAATGCAAGAGATTTCTGTGCATTAGTTTTGTATCCTGCAACTTTACCAAATTCATTGATTAGTAGTTTTCTGATGGCTTCTTTAGGATTCTCTATGTGTAGTATCGTGTCATCTGCAAACAGTGACAGTTTCACTTCTTCCAGTTTGTATTACTTTTATTTCTTTTTCTTCTCTGATTGCCATGGCTAGGACTTCCAAAACTGTTGAATAATAGTGGTGAGAGTGGACATCCTTGTCTTGTTCCTGATCTTAGAGGAAATGCTTTCAGTTTTTCACCATTGAGAATGATGTTTCCTGTGGGTTTGTCGTATATGGCCTTTATTATGTTGAGGTAGGTTCCCTCTATGCCCACTCTCTGTAGAGTTTTTATGATAAATGGGTGTTGAATTTTGTCAAAAGCTTTTTCTGCATCTGTTGAGGTCATATGGTTTTTATTCAGTTTGTTAATATGGTGTGTCACATTGATTTATTTGCACATATTGAAGAATCCTTGCATCCCTGGGATAAATCCTACTTGATCATGGTGTATGATCCTTTTAATGTGTTGCTGGATTCTGTTAGCTAGTATTTTGTTGAGGATTTTTGCATCTATGTTCATCAGTGATATTGGTCTGTAATTTTCTTTTTTTGTAGTATTTTTGTCTGGTTTTGGTATCAGGGTGATGGTGGCCTCATAGAATGAGTATGGGAGTGTTCCTTCCTCCACAGTTTTTTGAAAGAGTTTGAGAAAGATGGGTGTTAGCTCTTCTCTAAATGTTTGATAGAATTCACCTCTGATGCCATCTGGTCGTGGACTTCTGTTTGTTGGAAGATTTTTAATCACAGTTTCAATTTCATTACTTGTGGTTGGTCTGTTCATATTTTCTATTTCTTCCTGGTTCAGTCTTGGAAGGTTATACCTTTCTAAGAATTTGTCCATTTCTTCCAGGTTGTCTATTTTATTGGCATAGAGTTGCTTGTAGTAGTCTCTTAGGATGCTTTGTATTTCTGTGGTGTCTGTTGTAACTTCTCCTTTTTCATTTCTAATTTTATTGGTTTGAGTCCTCTTTCCTGATGAGTCTGACTAATGATTTATCAATTTTGTTTATCTTTTCAAAGAACCAGCTTTTAGTTTTATTGATCTTTGCTACTGTTTTCTTTGTTTCTATTTCATTTATTTCTGCCCTGGTCTTTATGATTTCTTTCCTTCTGCTAACTTTGGGTTTTGTTTGTTCTTCTTTCTCTAGTTCCTTTAGGTGTAAGGTTAGATTATTTATTGGAGATTTTTCTTGTTTCTTGAGGTGGGCTTGCATAGCTATAAACTTCCCTTTTAGAACTGCTTTGCTGCATCCCATAGGTTTTGGATCGTCATATTTTCATTGTCATTTGTTCCAGGTATTTTTTGATTTCCTCTTTGATTTGTTTACTGATCTCTTGGCTCTTTAGTAACATATTGTTTAGCCTCCATCTGTTTGTGTTTTTTGCGTTTTTTCCCATGTAATTCATTTCTAGTCTCATAGCATTGTGGTCAGAAAAGATGCTTGATATGATTTCAATTTTCTTAAATTTACTGAGGCTTGATTTGTGACCCAAGATGTGATCTGTCCTGGAGAACGTTCCGTGCGCCCTTGAGAAGGAAGTGTAATCTGCTGTTTTGGGGTGGAATGTCCTATGAATATCAGTTAAATCTATTTGGTCTATTGTGTCATTTAAAGCTTCTGTTTCCTTATTTATTTTCATTTTGGATGATCTGTCCATTGGTGTAAGTGAGGTATTAAAGTCCCCCACTATTATTGTGTTGCTCTCGATTTCCTCTCTTATAGCTGTTAGCAGGTGCCTTATGTACTGAGGTGCTCCTATGTTGGTTGCATATATATTTATAATTGTTATATCTTCTTCTTGATTTGATCCCTTGATCATTATGTAGTGTCCTTCCTTGCCTCTTGTAACATTCTTTGTTTTAAAGATTATTTTATCTAATGTTTGTATTGCTACTCCAGCTTTCTTTTGATTTCCATTTGCATGGAATATCTTTTTCCATTCCCTCACTTTCAGTCTGTATGTGTCCTTAGGTCTGAAGTGGGTCTGTTGTAGACAGCATATCTATGGATCTTGTTTTTGTATCCATTCAGCAAGCCTGTGTCTTTTGGTTGGAACATTTAATCCATTCACGTTTAAGGTAGTTATCCATATGTATGTTCCTGTGACCATTTTCTTAACTGTTTTGCATTTGTTTTTGTAGGTCCTTTTCTTTTCTTGTGTTTCCCACTTAGAGAAGTTCCTTTAGCATTTGCTGTAGAGCTGGTTTGGTGGTGCTGAATTCTCTTAGCTTTTGCTTGTCCATAAAGCTTGTCTGTAAAACTTTTGATTTCTCCATCGGACCTGGTAGGTAGAGCTGACTGTTGCTCTTGTGGACAGAGCTCAGTAAACTTTAATCTGATTGACTGATGATGGGTGGGGCTGGGTTCCCTCCCTGTCAGTTGTTTTGCCTGAGGCAGCCCAACACTGGAGTCTACCTGGGCTGTTTGGTGGGGCTAATGGCAGACTCTGGGAGGGCTCACACCAAGGAGTACTTCCCAGAACTTCTGCTGCCAGTGTCCTTGTCCCCATGGTGAGCCACAGCCACCACCCGCCTCTGCAGGAGACCCTCCAACACTAGCAGGTACGTCTGGTTCAGTCTCCCCTGGGGTCACTGCTCCTTCCCCTGGGTCCCGATGTGCACACTACTTTGTGTGTGCCCTCCAAGAGTGGAATCTCTGTTTTCCCCAGTTCTGTCGGAGTCCTGCAATCACATCCCTCTAGCCTTCAAAGTCTGATTCACTAGGAATTCCTCCTCCCGTTGCTGGACCTCCAGGTTGGGAAGCCTGACGTGGGGCTCAGAACCTTCAGTCCAGTGGGTGGACTTCTGTGGTATAAGTGTTCTCCAGTCTGTGAGTCACCCACCCACCAGTTATGGGATTTGATTTTGCTGTGATTGCGCCCCCCCTACCATCTCATTGTGGCTTCTCCTTTGTCTTTGGATGTGAGATATCTTTTCTGATGAGTTCCAGTGTCTTCCTGTTGATGATTGTCCAGCAGGTAGTTGTGATTCTGGTGTTCTCACAAGAGGGAGTGAGAGCACGTCCTTCTACTCCGCCATCTTTGTTCAGGGCCCCAGAAACTCCCTGTTAATTCAATTACATGTATTTGATTTAAGTAGGTAATTATTTAGTGAAAAGCCTAGAGTTAAAGAATGCTTATAAAGATTGGTGAAAGGGATAGCCATATTTCTACTGCCGTTTCTTTTCCCCTTTATTAGCGCCAGCGTCTGATAGATAGCAGTGAGACACATGCGACCAGATAATACTGGAAGAAAATGTTGTTTTTCACCTGTCTTTGACTTTTACTTTTCTTGGTATTTCTACTCTATGGAAAAAAGTAGTAAAATGTAAATGTTTGTCTCAGCTGCTTCTGTCTCAAAATTCATTTTCATGATAGGCCTGTTGGACATCTGTTTATGTTTAAATCGTTATCTAGGACGAGCTCTGGTCCTCTAGGACTAGCTCTGGTCCGGGGGGCCTTTTAGAATCATTCTACAAAAATTTGACTTTATGGCTCTGACTTTTAAGCAAAATATATTTAAAAAGCAAGTGTGTCCAAGAGGGAACTGGATGCGTTGATTGTAAAGATGGCACATACATCTAATAAATTGATTGTCTTGTGCGCTTAGCATAAGTCTAAGGTTAACATTAATATAGTCTAATATAGTCTATATTTTAAGATGTGTTGATTTTTAATTGTTCTCTTGAAATTGAACAAGGTTATTTTGTTGTTTTAATGTAAATATAATTTAGTAAGAGACAGATTTTAAAATTTGTACTGGCTTCTGTAGAAAGTAAGTGCAGGGCTTCCCTGGGGGCGCAGTGGTTCAGAATCCGCCTGCCAATGCAGGGGACACGGGTTTGAGCCCTGGTCCGGCAAGATCCCACATGCCGCGGAGCAACTAAGCCCGTGTGCCACACTACTGAGCCTGTGCTCTAGAGCCTGCGAGCCACAACTACTTAGCCCACATGCCACAAGTATTGAAGTCTTTGCGCCTAGAGCCCGTGCTCTGCAACAAGAGAAGCCACTGCAATGAGAAGCCTGCACACTGCAACGTAGCCCCCACTCACAACAACCAGAGAAAGCCCGGGCACAGCAACGAAGACCCAACGCAGCGGAAAACAAATCAATAAAAATAAATAAATTTAGAAAGTAAGTGTGTTCAAACCTAACATACTTCAGGTAAATTCTTAAATATTTTTGCTGATGGAAGGTAAATGAGGTATATTATAACCCGAATATGTGCTATTTGACTTTTTTTTTCTTGTATAAACTTATTTATTTTTGGCTGCATTGGGTCTTCGTTGCTGTGTGCAGGCTTTCTCTAGTTGCGGCGAGTGGGGGCTACTTTTCATTGCAGTGTGCAGACTTCTCATTGCAGTGGCTTCTCTTGTTGCGGAACCCAGGCTCTAGGCGCATGGGCTTCAGTAGCTGTGGCTCGAAGCCTCTAGAACGCAGGCTTAGTAGTTGTGGCATATGGACTTAGTTGCTCCGCAGCATGTGGGATCTTCCCGGACCAGGGCTCAAACCCATGTCTACTGCATTGGCAGGAGGATTCTTAACCACTGCGCCCCCAGGGAAGCCCCTGAGTTTTTATCTTTAATTTAGTGTTATAAGAAGTAGATAAGAGGCATGTGGATACCTTTAGCTCTTTCTACAGTAGTCAAACTCTAAATAACATTTCTGTCTTTGTCAGTTAGCGTTTGATTAGAGAAGTAAGATTATTGTTGTGATTGGTTTTTACCAATTGTAGGAACTAGTTATACACACCTGAATCTGCTGCTAGGCTTGAAGTTAGCAGGGCTAGTAGTTGGAAAGGGAACATGGACATGAAGCAGGGGGAGGAAGGTTAGACTGGAACCTGCAAAGAACTTTTAGCAATAAGTTAGAACCTATGAGCCCAAACTTGAACTTTCATGGCTCTCACTGCTTCCACACCTGCAACCTTGATGATCTAGGTAACCTTCAACCTTGATGATGTAGGTAATCTGCAGTAGGTGTGGCACACCTCACCATGGAGCTGCACACAAACCTGCCCCAGTATTATTTGGAAAAGCAAAGGTGGAGCTCTGACAGGAGCTGAATGAGCTGTAGGCTCAATTGCTGCCCCATGCCAATGAGCCCAAAGTTCCATGACACTGTGTGATTACTGCAGTAACACCTGACTTTAGGTTTACATTCTGAACCTGGTGGCTGCTTCACGTTTGTCTTCTAATCTCATGGGAATTTTTTTTTTTTTTCTTTTTGAGGCCAACCCTAACCCACAACCATGCAGGGAATGAATCGTGTTTGGGAAAGTGTAGTTGCAACCCGGCTAAGGTAAAAAGCCATCACAGACCATCACTTGTCACCACGGCACCAGTGCACACCTCTTTTTATCATATTTACCTTATAAATAAAGACAATTACAAAAGTATACTTTTGGTGAACATAATGCAGCTATCCTTTGTTCACCTGATAACATACAAATGCCCTCCTTAAGAGAGGATACAAAATCCCTTTATCCATAGGTGGGTTAATTTTTTTTCTACCTGTGTCTAGGTACCAATTTTTTTTCTACCTGTGTCACATTTTCTACTTAATATCCTGTAACTTAAATATGGAGATATGAGATTAGCTACTATCAGATGGTTGTAGAAAGGGAGATAAGAAATAAGTTTGTTAATATATATACAAATTTTTTATATCATAAAAAGAAAAACTACTCATTAGAATATTTATTTCTGCAACTAGTCATGTGGTTGTAGTTGCTGTCTATAATTATCTTCTGCTGTCATTCCACAGTCCCTCTGTTCTTGGCAATACCTCAGCTGGTTGTGGTTTCTTGCCTGATGGGGTGACCTAAATCTTCATTCCTTAAGGGTCTGGGTCATTAGCAGTCCTGCCTGGATTGTTTCCACTGACTTTAATCACAGTACATGGAAATACTAAGTGGCCTCCTAGGGGAACTTCTGCATTCCAGACATACTTTCTGTTAGCCCCTCTTGTGTGGTAGCAACCTGACTTCCTCTTGATTGTGAGATGAGAACCCTAGTTGGTTCTGTAACCCCCTTCTTTGTCTGTTGATTCATTGGCACGAATAACCCAAAGTGGCTGGGTGGCAGTCTGAATTTCCAGTTTAATGGAATCATTTCTGCATCACTTGGTGGAAACTAAGATCTTCCAAAGGGACTATATGGGCATAGATGGATATAGGTGGGTAAGTGATGTGGTGTGTTGTATGTGTCAGTGAATTGGGAAGCAAAGTAAATCTGTTTAGAGTGAGAATGAGTTAATACAAATTAATATAGTACATTTCACGATACTTGTGGAGTTAGTAGGGATACCCTATATGAAATATTTACTTTGAAAGAAGTGTAAATATATTCAGAACGTGCATATAGTTTTTTCGTTTTTATTATCCCATATTTAATAATGGGCAGGTGGTTGGTAGCAGTTGAGTTTGAATCTGTGTGTTTTTTTGTTTGTTTTTTTGGCCACACGGCATGTGGGATCTTAGTTCCCTGACCAGGGATCGAACCTACGCCCCCTGCATTGGAAGCGTGGAGTCTTAACCACTGGACCGCCAGTAAAGTCCCAAGTTTTGAATTTAGATCTGATATACTTCTTGGATTTTTTGTTTACCTAAAGGAGGAAATAAGAATTACATTTACTATTTGGAGTTTTTATAAGTTAATTTTAAAGAATATAGAAGAGTGAACATAAATGACTTCATTTCCACAAATGAAAATACTACAGTAACGTTGCTTGTCATATCTACTCTGAAACTAGAAGGAGGCGGGTGAGCCTGGAGTCAGACCACCTGGCTTTAAATTCCAGCTCTTCTGCTTACCATGAATTTCTGTTAACTATGGCTTTGTAACAACAGCCCCTCCCCCACCGTCCCCGCAATTTCAGTGGCTTAAAATGAGTGTGTGTTATTACTCATGAATCTGTAGATCACGTGGATGGTTCTGATCACTTGGGCTAGATTTGGCAGATTTCATCTAGGATAACTCATAACATCGATGGTCACCTGGCAGATTGTCGGGAAGCTGGCTAGTCTATGGTGGCTTCTCACATTTCTGGCTGTTGGCTGACTCTCTGCTGGATGATGGAGGGTGACCGAGGCTCTCATCATTTATCAGGCAAGTCTGGACTTCTTCACATGGTGGTGGCAGGATTCTTAGAGAGGTAGTAGAAACAAGCAAGGTCTCTTGAGGTCTGCATTTGGAACTGGCACAACATCACTTCTGCCACGTTCTGTTGGTTCAAGGCAAGTCATGAGGCCAGACAAGATTCAAGATGTGGGGAAATGAGCTCTACCTCTTGATGGGA
This sequence comes from Tursiops truncatus, assembly GCF_011762595.2. Classification (NCBI taxonomy): domain Eukaryota; kingdom Metazoa; phylum Chordata; class Mammalia; order Artiodactyla; family Delphinidae; genus Tursiops; species Tursiops truncatus. Next base: position 8,968,292 of record NC_047051.1, read on the forward strand.
GGAGCTGCAGTGTCACATTGCTAGGGGTGTGGGTACTAGGAGGGATGGAGAATTGGGGCCATTGTATAAGCATTTTACCATACAACATGATGATGCACAAGTCTCTTCATCCCTTTGAATCTGTTCCCTAACCTGTAAAAATGGCTAGGAGAGTAACGATTCTTTTTGAGACAATTTTGAAGATTAGGTAAAATAAACTGTGTAAAGTGTCTCTGGTAGTGCCTTAATATATGCCAATATGTGCTCAGTAAATGTTTATTATTATTACTTGTAATGATTAGGTGTTCTATATTCATGACTAAAATACTCATAATAATCCTGTGATGCTGTCATGATTTCCTTCTTATAGCTGAGGAGACAGACTGAATTGCTTAAGTTACCAGTATGCCAAGGTTGGTGGTAGACCCAACGTTGAGCCAAGGTTTTTTGTTTTTGCTTTGAAAACCTAATACTGGCCTTTGAGAGCCAGTACAGTGGTAAAACATGGGGGCTCTGGGACTGTTAGAGTCCTTGTCCCAGACCTTACTAGGCTTTCAGCCTTGGACACATTACTTAACCTCTTTGTGCCTCACTTTTTAGGAAAGGAGATTGCTTACGTCCCACCATTGTTGGTGAGGATTAAATGAATTAATATACATTGTTTAGAACTACAAGCACAGGCTAGGTAGGTACTCTATATGTTATTCCTTTTCTTCTTCTTATTACACTATGCTGCCTTTAGTCCAAACCTTTAAAAGCCTTTCTTATTGAAAATATTAAATGAGGCTGAAGTTATCACCCTTTTCTTTTTAGAGCCATCTAATTTTTTCATGAAGTAGTATTAATCTTTACGGTTAGTTTCCTAATAGAGTAATTATGGATTTTACTGATGTGATTTGGTTATATGGGGACATTTCAATTTGAGGAAAAACTATTCCATGGTACTTTGTTTTTTTTCTCCTTTTCTGAGCTTTTCTTGCACAATGTCATTCATTTCTGTGGCTTCTGTTTAATGTTGGTTACTCTCAAATCAACATCTGAAGTTTGACCTCACTCCTAAGTTTCATTACTTAATTGGTTTTTCATTTTTCTCTCTCCAGTTATTAAATTTACTATTTCTGTTATCTCTCACACTCTTTTCCTTTATGCTTATTGCTTTTGGTTTAGTGCAAATTCTTCTCTTTTTTTTTTTTTTTTATATCTGACCTTATTTATTTGTTACTCTTAGAACATCTTATTTTTGACTGGACTCAGAGGTAGAAGCTTTCAGAGAGGACAGCCTCCCTTTCTTGGTAGTCTCTTCCTGGCATTTTTCTTTGGCCTCCTTCATTCTCTTGGCCAAAGGTTTAGCATATTCTGCAGCCTTTCTTTATTTTTCTTGGTACACTGTTCCTTCAGAGCAATATGCTGATGTTTGTGTTGCAGAACACGTGGAATAACAAACACTGAATCTTGTGTGCCTTGGTCTTAGGTTACTTACCCTCTTTGTTTAGGGGCTTTCTCACAACACACTGGTGGACATGATCTTCTCTAGAGAGATTGAAAAGTTTGTGAATTTTAGCGATTTTGGTCCCAAGTCGGCGAGGCGCAGTAGTATCAGTGACTTCAGGAATATCCTTCTCTCCCTTTTTTTTTTTTTTTTTTTTAAATAATGACCAAGTTGAAAGCACTTAGACTGGTGTCCACAATGCAACCCTGAACAGATTTGCACTTTCTTTCTCCAGTCTTCCTTGGTCTGTAACAGGACTGCCCCTTAGTAGCAGATGGACACAGCCATGGGTGAAGACACCCTGATTCATGGGAAACCTTGTTTGTCATTCCCACCAATGATTCTGACCGCATAACACTTCCATTCTTTACCCAGAGCATTAGCAGCAACTTCTGTGGCCATACGCTTCTCATAAAAGGTACAAAGTTTGCATTCATCGTCCACTTCAGTGAGTTTCTGGCATCTAGTGGCTGGGAAAGAGATGTTCAGTTTCATCCTGAAGCAGCTGACCAGCTCTGAGGTTCTGCAAAAAAAGAGCTCATCATTTTTTTCTTAAATTAGTTTAGAAGCCTCCTAATCAGTCTCTTAACTCTGTTCTTACCTTTTCCCAATCCATTCTCCAGGGACTGTCAAGATAGTTTATGTAAAAAACATTTGATGATTTTATTCGTTTGGTTAAAATGTTAACTTCACATTGCTTGCAAGAAAAAATAAAGTTGAGCGTTCAGGGCTCTTGATGAATCTGTCTCTGCTTCCCTCTCCAGCAGAATTTTTAGTTACTTTGCAACAGAATTTCTGACTTCTGCTGTGTGAAATCATCCAGGACTGTTACATTCTCTTACATGTCTGTGCATCTGCGTGTGCTTTTAATTTCACGTGAAATCCTCTGCGTATGTTTGTTCTGTTGGCACACTTTGCACATCTTTTTAAAGATTTAGCTCGTGTGATTTTTCAGGGAAGGTTTCCTTATCCCTACTACATACTTTCAGACTCCTGATTCTTCCCTGGATTGGTATATGATTTATTATAGCTTTTATCCCATTGGTGTTTTTTTTTTTTTTTTTCTTTTTGCGGTACGCGGGCCTCTCACTGCTGTGGCCTCTCCCATTGCGGAGCACAGGCTCCGGACGCGCAGGCTCAGCGGCCATGGCTCACGGGCCCAGCCGCTCCGCGGCATGTGGGATCTTCCCAGACCGGGGCACGAACCCATGTCCCCTGCATCGGCAGGCGGACTCTCAACCCCTGCGCCACCAGGGAAGCCCCCCATTGGTGTTTTTAAACATCCTTTTTTGGATACAATTCACATACAATACAGTTCACTACTTTAGTGTACAGCTCAGTGGTTTAGTATATTTAGAGTCGTGCATCTGTTACCACAGTCAATTTTAGAATATTTCATTATCCCGCAAAGAAACCCACATCTTTTAGCCAACACCCCCTAACGTCTCATCTCCCTTCCCCTCCCCTCTGCAACCACTAATCTGCTTTCTGTCTCTATAGATCTGCCTATTCTGTACATTTCATATTAGTGGAATCATTTAATATTTGGTCCCTTGTAATTGGTGTCTTTAACTTAATGTTGCCAAAGTTCATCTGTGTTGCGGTATATGTCAGTACTTCATTTCTTGTTATTGCCAAATATTCCATTATATGGCTAGACTATATTTTATCCATTCATTAGTTGATGGGTATTTGGGTTGTTTTCACTTTAGCTATTATGAGTAATACTATAATGAGCATTCGTGTAAAAGTTTATGTGCAGACATGTTTTTATTTCTGCTGGATCATATGTTAACTTGGTTTAACTGTTTGAGGAAAAGCCAAAGCTACAGCACCATTTTACATTCCTGCCATCAGTGTATGAAGGTTTTAATTTCCCTACATCTTTGCCCACACTTGTTATTGTCTGTCTTTTTGATTATAGCCATCCTAGTGGGTGTGAGCTGGTATCTCATTGTGGTTTTGATTTGCATTTCCTGATGGTTAATGATGTTGAGCAACTTTTCATGTATGTATTAACCACTTGTGTATCTTTGGAAAACTATTCAGATCCTTTGTCCATTTTAAAATTGAGTTGTGATAGTTCTTTGTATACTCTAGATACAAGCCCCTTAGCAGATACGTATATGATTTACATAAATTTTCTCTCATTCTGTTGGTAGCTGTTACACTTTCTTGATGTTACCCTTTGAAGCGCGAACGTTTTTTGTTTTTGTTATAAATCCCCACTTATCCTTGTTGTATTCAGAGTTGAGCCCAGTCTCTCTCCTCTGTTGCTATAGTCTTGACACTTAAAGGGGTCCAGAATAAGCTATCATGGCATAAAAATTATTTTGAGAAGAAGGCATTTGAGTTCCTGAAATCTCTTACCTGCCTAAAAGCATAGCTTCCCCAAAGAACTCAATTGTCATAAATACCCTTCCTGGAGCAGCCATGGAAGACTGACTCTTATCACTGGAGATGAGAAGTCTCCACACCACACCTAAACAGACATTGTCACAAAACTTCCCTGTCTCCCATTTGTTCTTGTCAGGGCCCATTTATCTTTTCAAAAAGTCATTTGTTTTCCTATCAATGCCCATCTCCTATTAAGATGCCATATAAGCCTCAGATTTTAAATGTCTCCTTGAGTCACAGTTTTCTGTGAACTCCTATACATACATATGTGAATAAAAATCTGACTTTTACTAATTTCTTGTATAGGAGGAAAAAATCTGTTTCCTCTATCCATCCTAAATTCATTGGCTGGGACCCTACAAATTAGACTGACAAAAGAGCAATGCATTTTTAGAGAACTGACAAGATGAAGGAAAAGGACATTGAGTTTCAAAGGGTGGCAAACTGTGGAAAGTTAAATATATGGGGAATTAATGGACGATAAGGGCTACTTAGTAAAGTTAAAATGTTTAAAAAATTGAGACTTCCCTGGCGGTCCAGTGGTTGGGACTTTGCCTTACAGTGCAGGGGGTGCAGGTCCAATCCCTGGTCAGGGAGCTAGGATCCCACATACCTTGTAGCCAAAAGAACAAAACATAAAACAGAAGCAATATTGTAACAAAGTCAATAAAGACTTTAAAAATGGTCCACATTAAAAAAATCTTTAAAAAAATGTTTAAAAAATTGAGATATGATTGATATATACCATATTAGTTTCAGGTGTACAACATAATGATTTGGTATTTGTATATATTGTGAAATGATCACCACAATAAGTCTAGTTATAGTTAACATCTGTCACCACACCTACACATTTTTTTTTTTATGGAAATAACTTTTTTTTTTTTTTTTTTGTGGTACGCGGGTCTCTCACTGTTGTGGCCTCTCCCGTTGCGGAGCACAGGCTCCGGACACGCAGCCTCAGCGGCCATGGCTCACGGGCCCAGCTGCTCGCGGCATGTGGGATCTTCCTGGACCAGGGCATGAGCCCGTGTCCCCTGCATCGGCAGGTGGACTCTCAACTACTGCGCCACCAGGGAAGCCCTGGAAAGAACTTCTTAAGATTTACTCTCTTAGCAAATTTCAAATATACAATGCAGTATTATTAATTATAGTCACCATGCTGCACTTACATCCCCATGACTTATCTTATAACTGGAAGTTTGTACTTTTTGACCACGTTCACCCATTTTGCCCACCTCACCCTCCAGCTCTGGCAGCCACCAATGTAATTTGTTCTATCTGTGAATTCAGTTTTTTGTTTTGTTTAGATTCCACATATAAGTGAGATCATATAGTATTTGTCTTTCTGTCTCTGACTTATTTCACTTAGCATAATGCCCTCCAGTTCCATCTGTGTTGTTGCAAATGGCAGGATTTCCTTCTTTCATTTAATGGCTGAATAATATTCTATTGGAATTAAATTTGGAATTGGATTCCAGCTTTGTCAATTACAAGAGTTATGACCTGTGGGCTATGGACATGTTGCTTCTATTAATCCTTTATAAGCATGAACCTCATATATTTCAGGGTTGCTGGAAAGATGAGTAACACCAAGTATTGAATACGTAAAAGTAATTTATGTAGTTCCTGGCAAATAGATGCTCAATGAATGTTAGTTTTATTCTTTCATTTACTATGTAGTAAATACAATAATTTGGCAATCTAGAAGTAGCCTTTTGTTTTCAAAATACTATTGTCGTAATGTACTTGCCTGCAGCCAAAGACTTCCTTAGTAGTTACATCTTGAGTTCTGGAAATATTTCAAAGTGCTAAGCTAGAACTGGCAATTACTTTTTTTATTTAAAATTTATATTTGAAAAATACAAATGGAGGTCATGCTATATGTATTGTTTTGCCTTTTCAATTTAATGATGTATTTTGGACTTTGATCTGGGTTAGCACATAAACTGCATCATCACGTTTAGTTTTGTATGTTTATACCAAAAATTGCTTAACTTTACTGTTGTAGGACATGTAATTTTACATACTTTTCTGTCACACTCGTCTCTGCATGTAAATATATTAAAAAAAAATGTAGCCCATGTTGCCATTGCCTGGTATCTTGGGGTTCAAACTGGCATGTGGAGAAGACAGAGTCAAGGACATGGGATAGAATTAGAGTCAAAAGCAGTAATGGAACCATACCGAAAGCCTTCTCTACTTTGGGATTACTGTTTATTTCCCCAAGACAATAAACTCTTTTTTGATGTTGAATGTAGTTGGACTAGGAAATTTTGTTCCTTGACACTTCACGAATCCAAATGGATACTGTGAGCACTCTTTTTTTTTTTTTAAATTAATTAATTAATTTAATTTTGGCTGCGTTGGGTCTTTGTTACTTCGCGCAGGCTTTCTCTAGTTGCGGCGAGTGGGGGCTACTCTTCGTTGCGGTGTACGGGCTTCTCATTGTGGTGGCTTCTCGTTGCGGAGCACGGGCTCTAGGCACGCGGGCTCATTAGTAGTGGCGCCCAAGGGCTTAGTTGCTCTGCAGCATGTGGGATCTTCCCGGACCAGGGCATTGGCAGACGGATTCTTAACCACTGCACCACTAGGGAAGTCCCTGTGAGCACTCTTATCTTGCACTTGTCTAAGTGGAAATGCTCTCGTGTTTTGTAACTAAGTTTAATTATTTGCTCTTTACTTCTGAAAGGTACTGTTCATTATATTAAAGAATCTCTCCTCTTTTCCTGATTTGTTGTAAGAGAGATTTATATAAATCAGGAATAGGGAGTAGTTTAATTTAGATGGTCTTGTGCTTTTTTTTTCTTTTGCCTGTCAATATAATTCATTCATTAATAGATTCTCTGATGTTGACAGTCTTTGCAGAGAGAACTCATTTGCAAGAGAGAGATTGTACATTAGTGAGAAGTGAAATCATGTGAATTTTTTTTTTTTTTCGCCCTACGCGGGCCTCTCACTGCTGTGGCCTCTCCCGTTGTGGAGCACAGGCTCCGGACGCGCAGGCTCAGCGGCCATGGCTTATGGGCCTAGCTGCTCCGCGGCATGTGGGATCTTCCCGGACCGGGGCACGAACCCATGTCCCCTGCCTCGGCAGGCAGACTCTCAACCACTGCGCCACCAGGGAATCCCTCATGTGCATATTTATTATTTGTCTCAGCTAAAACAAATTCCTGATCTATGGTTGAACCACCTGTGTATCAGTACCTCTGGCTTGGAGAATTGGCATATCCCCATCAGCTTAAATCTGTTTTACTGTAAACCATGTATTTACTCTTTAGGGAGATGGAGTTATTCTGATTATCTGGGGCAGTTAGGGCCTATTTAATGGAGTTAGATATTACTGCTACCCTAAATTCATTGCAGCTACATTATCAAAGAGGGGTGTAATGGTTGTAGGGGAGGCAGGCACATACCCACATTGTTTTGGGTATCTTGACTGTGAAAATATGAGATAAGTAAGAGATACAAATATCTGAAAGGAAGGGACCAATGTGGCAAACAGTGTGGTTAGCTTCTTTCTTGCAAATGGAGCTCAGGTTTGTTACATGTGCTTGGGAGGAGGCTGGTCCCTAGTGAACCACAAGGGTTAAATAAGAGTAGTTTAAACCAACTGTGGCAGTTTCATTTCCGTTGCTAGCATCTGGTTTAATAATGGTGTTATTACCTGTTTCAATTTTTGCTATTTCATTGTGTGAAAATCCTTCCTTATTGTGGTCTTAATTTTTATTTTTCTCATTACAAAGGAGAGAGGGGACAACTTGTCAAACGTTTAATGGATATTTATTCGTCTTTTGTAATGCACCTGATAGTGACACTTTTTTTCTGTTTGGTTGTGTGTTTCTTCCCTATTTGTACGTGTGTATATTCTGGTTACTAACTTTAAAAAAAAGTTGAGTTGTAAATACCTTCTCCCATATTGAGATATTAATTTTAATGTAGTAAAGGTTATTAATCTTTTATTTCATGGTTTATTTTTTTATTTATATTTAGTTTGGTTTAAGAAATCTTTCCAGACTTGGGTAATAAAAAATGTCTCTTGTTTTAAACCTTTGTCTTTCATTTCATTTCACTGGGTATGCTTTTGTTTTTTTTCATCAGTAGTGGGGTAGGGATTGAAATTCATTTTTTCCTTTATGAATATTCAGATTCCCTTGTTAAAGAGTCCATCTTTTCTGCATTGATCTGCAAAACTAACTCTATCACAATCAAGTTACCATATGTGTGTAGGTCTATTTTTAGACTCATTTCTGTTCCATGATCTATGTCTGTCCTCACTGTAATAACTTATGCTTTCTGTTAGGGCAAATTCCTCCCCACTTCATTTTTCATGTGTGTTTTAGCTTTTTGCACATCTGAATAATTTTAAAATCTGGTGCTAAGGTCTTTCAGGTGCTCTGTTGACTTATTTATCTATAAGATACTTTGGGGGAGAATTGCTTTCTTTATGATATAAACATAGTATATCTTTGTAAGCATTTAGATTTTATATAATGTTTTTTAGTAAGGTGTTACAGTTTTTCATCATATAGGTCTTAAACATGTTTGGTTAGAGCTTTAAAATGTACCTTGAAATTTTTTTTTAATTTTACATTTTCAGTTGCTTTGGCTGGTGTATGGAAATGCAGTAGATTTTTGCATACTAATCTGCCTACCTTATTAAGCTTTTTGTTTCCCAATATTTTGCTGTTTATGAGTTTCTACATAGCAAATTATATCACCTGCAAATAATGAGACTGTAGTTTCTTTCTAATCCTTATACACTGATTTCCTTTTCTTAGTGTACTAGCTAGAATCTTCTGGTAAATATTAAAGAGCAGTAGTGATAGTGGAATTATTATTATTTTTTGGCTTTAGAGGGAATACTTGATACGTTTCACCATTAAGAATGATGTTCGTTGTTGGTTTTTGGTAGATAACCTTTATTTAGGTAAGTGTATTTTCTTTTCTTACAATATTTAGCAAATGGGCATTGATTTCTGCATGTGTTGAGATAGTTTTCTTTCTTCCTTCAGTGTGTTGGTGTGGTAGATGATGTTGATAGATTTTTCTGGTTATAAACCAACCTTGCATTATTAGGATAAACCCAAGTTGGTCATAAGATAGCTACACTGTCCAATATAAAAGCCACTAGCCCCATGTGGCAGTTTAATTTTAATGAGAATTAAGCAAAATTAAAATCCAGTTTCTTAGGCATACCAACCACATTTCAAGTGTTAATTGTAGCTAGCAGCTATGATATTGGACAGTGCAAATTATAGAGCGTTTCCATTGCAGGAAGTTCTGTTGAGCAGTGCTGTGATATAGCTGTCTTTTAAGATACGTTGCTGGAGTTATGTGGTTAATCCATGTATGTATGTTTGCTTATGAGTCTTTGTAGTATTTTTTGATTTTCATGTCAGAGTTTTATTAGTTTCACAGAAAGATGGAAAATATTCTCTCTGTGTCTGTTTTCTGGAAGCTTTTGTATAAGATGGAACCATTCTGTTCTTTGAAAATTTGAAACAGCTCATTAAGCCTGATGTTTCGTTTGTGGGAAGATTTCAGTTTTCAGTTTCTTTAATGATTACTGGTATATTTAGATTTTTAAATTTCTTCTAGAATAAGGTTTTGTTATTTATGTTGTTTTTCTAGGAAATTATATCACCTGAGTTGCCAGATTTATTGGCGTAAAGCAGGGGTCAGCAAACTATTGCCCATGGGCTGCCTGCCTCTTTTTGTAAATAAAGTTTTATTGGAATACAGCCACACGCATTCATATTGTCTGTGATTGCTTTAGTGATGTAAGTGCAGTTAGGAAATAAGGTATGAGCCATAAGCCAAAAGCATTTATTGTCTAGTCTTTTAAGAAAAACTTTGCCAATCCTTGGCTTAAAGTATTCTTTATCATGCTTTTAATACCCATACTAATGTCTGTAGTTACATTCTTTTTTTATTCCTAATGTTAATTTTAAAAGTTTCTATTCTTGATCAGCCTTATCAGAAATTTGCCAATTTTTGGCTGTTTAGGTGTATTCTCCTAATTAATTTCTGCTCTTTATTATTTTTTTCCTCTATTCTTTGGGTTCATTTTTGTTTTATTCTTATTTTCTTTTCCTGGCTCCTTAGGTTTCATGCTTAACTTCTTTATTTTAACCGTTTTTTTCTTTTCAGTATAAACATAAAAGGCTCTCAATTTTCCTTTCTATACTACTTTCCCTAATTACTACAAGTTTTGTATCTATTTTTTCTTACATCTCTGTTATAATTATTATTTGTGTGTTTTTACATTTCCTAACACATGGACATATTTATCTTTTTGTTTTCTACTGATTGATGACATTTTAGTCAGAATGATGTGGTCGGTGAGATTTGGATTCTTTTGAATTTGTTGTATGCCAGATCGTGCTTAATTTTTCTAAGTGTTATATATTGTGCTTGAGAAGAATGTGTAAGGGTGCAGGGTTCTATAAATGACCAACAAGTCAAGCTTGTTAATTATCTTAAGTTTTCTATATCTTTGTTAATTTTTCTAGTGTATGTCAGTAGTGGAAAAGGTGTTAAAACTCTTTGTACTCTGTTCATGGATATATATACGTTTATCCCTGTGGTTTTATCAATTTTTGCTGTATTTTAATGTCATTTAATAGTTCATATAAATTTAAAATTACCTTCCTGGTGATTACACGATTTTAATTATTTTGTGATGACTTCTTTATGATGATGTCTTATAACTCTTTATGTTTTAAAATCTGTTTGGTCTGATAATAATGTAGGTACCCACTTTTCTTTTTCTTGTAGTTTCCATTTTCTGTTTGCCCAACCTTTCCCTTTTCTTTGCTTGCTTTTATTTCTTTTTAAAGATTTATTTTTATTTTACCACAATCCATTTCTTTTTCTTCCTTTTTTATTAAAGTTTCTTTTAATTGAATAAACTTGATATGTAACATTGTGTAAGTCTGAGGTGTACAGCATATTACTTTGATACATTCATATACTGTAATATGATTGCTGAAGTAGTGGTACTAATCACATTGCATAATTATAGTACAACATTATTGTCTATATTATTCTGTGCATAGATCTATATGGCTTATTTACTACTTGTTACAAGTTTGTACCCCTGAACACCATTAGTCTTATCCCCCATTCTTTCTACCCCATGCATCCCCTGGCAACCACCATGTTACTGTGTTTTTTATATGTTTAACTTTTTGGATTCCACTTATAAGTGATAACATGTCTTTCCCTGATTTACCTCACTTAGCGTAATGTGCTCAAGTTCCATCCATGTTTTCGCAATGGCGGGATAACCTCCTTTCTCATGGTTGAATAATATTCCTTTGTGTATATATACCACCTCTGTTTTATCCGTTTATCCATTGATGGCCTTTGGGGTTTTTCAATATCCTGGTTATTGTGAATAATACTGTGATAAACATGAAAGTGCATGAATTTCGTCAAAATCCTGTTTTTATTTCCTTTGAGTATATACTTAGAAGTGTAATTGCTGGATTGTATGGTAGATCTATTTTTATTTTTTTTGAGGAACAGCCATGTTGTTTTTATTGAACAACCATGTTGTTTTCCATAGTGCTTGGACCAATTTACATTCCCACCAACAATTTATAAGAGTTCCCTTTTCACCACATCTTTGCCAGCACTTGTTGTCTCATGTCTTCTTGGTGATGGCCATGCTAACATGTGTGAGGGGATATATCATTGTGGTGTTGATTTGTATTTCCCTGATGATTAGTGTGATGTCAAGCATCTCTTCATATGCCTGTTGGCCATTTTGATGTTCTTTTTGGGAAAATGTCTATTTCTTCTGCCCATTTTTTAATTGGATTTTTTGTTGTTAAGTTCTTTATATTTTGTATATTAACTCATTATCCAATATATGGTTTGGGTAAATTTTCTCTCTGTACGTTTTTTGATTTTGCTGTTTCTTTTGCTGTGCAGAAGCTTTTGAGTTCGATGTAGTCCCATTTGTTGATTTTTGCTTTTGCTGTTTTTGGTGAAGTCTAAAAATTCATTGCCAAAACCAGGTGAGCTTCATCCCTACATTTTCTTCTAGAAGTTAAATGGTATCAGGTCTTGTGTTTGTCTTTGATCCACTTTGAGTTAATTTTTGTGAGTGGTGTTAGATTGAGGTCCAGTTTCTTTGTTCTGCATGTATTTCTCCAGTTTTCCCACCATCATTTGTTGAAGAGACTGTTCTTTCCCTGTTGGGTATTTTCAGCTCCCTTGGTGAATATCTGTTGACCTTATGCTGGGATTTAATTCTGGGCTCCTTATTCATTGGCTGATGTGTCTATTTTTGTGCTTGTATCATACTGTCTTTATTACTATGGCTTGTGGTATAGTTTGAAATCTGGAAGTGTGATATCTCTGGCTTTGTTCTTTTTTTCTCAGAATTGCTTTGGCTGTTTGGGATCTTTTGTGGGTCCCATACATTTTAGGATTATTTCCTCTATTCCTATGAAGAATGGCCTTTTATTTGATGGGGATTGTGTTGAAACTGTAGATAGCTTTGGTTAGTGTGGCCATTTTAACGATGTTCTTTTGTTTCATGAGTGTGGGATATCTTTCCATTTATCTATGTCTTTAATTTCTTTTAGCAGTCTTGCGGTTTTCATTATACAGACCTTTCACTTCCTTGGTTTAATTCATTTGTAAATATTTTATTATTTTTGATGCTATGGTAACCTAGATTTCTTTCTTTTTCAAATGCTCCATCATTAGTGTAAAGGACTGCAACTGATTTCTGTATGTTGATTTTGTATTCTGCACTTTACTGAAATTGTTGACTAATTCCAGCAGTTTTTTTGTTTTTGTTTTTTTTTTTTTTTTGGGATTCCATGTGTAAGATCATATCAGCAAATAGCAGCAGTTTTACTTTGTTTCTAATTTGGATGCCTTTTATTTGTTGGTGTTGTGCAACTGTTTTAGCTGGTACTTCTGGTAATATACTGATTAGGAGTGGTGAGAGTGGACATCCTTGTCTTGTTCTGGGTCTTATGGGAAACACTTTCAATTTCTCTCCATTGACTATATGGCCTTTATATTGAGGTATAGTCCTTCCATACCCAGTATGTTGGGGGGTTTCCTCATGAAAGAATTTTGCATTTTGTCAGTAATTTTCCTGCAAATATTGAGATGATCATGTGATTTTTGCCCTTTATTTTATTGATGTGATGTATTACACTTATTGATGTAAATACATTAAATCATTCTTTGCATACCAGGGATAAATCCCACTTGCTCATGGTGTAATACACCTTTGCATGTATTCTTGAATTTGGTTGCTAATATATTGTTGAGAATTTTTGCATCTCTATATTGATCAGGAATATTGGTCTGTATATTTTTTTCCTGTGGTATCCTTATCTGGTTTTGGTATCAAGGTAATGCTGGCTTCATAGAATGAGTTAGGACATTTTCCCTCCTCAATATTTTGGAAGAGTTTGAGGAGGATTGGTGTTAATTCTTCAGTGAAGATGTCTGGTTCTGGAGTTTTCTGTATTGGGAGATTTTTTTTTTTTTTTTTTTGCCGTACGCGGGCCTCTCACTGTTGTGGCCTCTCCTGTTGCAAAGCACAGGCTCCGGACGCGCAGGCTCAGCGGCCATGGCTCATGGGCCCAGCCGCTCCACGGAATGTGGGATCTTCCTGGACCGGGGCATGAACCCGTATCCCCTGCATCGGCAGGCGGACTCTCAACCACTGCGCCACCAGGGAAGCCCTGGGTCTTGTTTTTTTATCCATCCAGCTATTATGTGTCTTTTGGTTGGTGAGGTCAGTTCATTTACGTTTAGGGTGATTATTGATATGTAAAGATTTACTATCTCCATTTTATGTTTTGCCTTCTGGTAATTTTGTCCTTCCATTTTCTTTCTGTTTTTGTCTACCTTTGTATGTAGTGGTTTTCCATGGCGATTTGCTCAGTCACCCCCCCGCCCTTCTTTTATGTTTTGTGTCTCTGTTCTAGATTTTTGCTTGGTGGTTACCATAAGGTTTACGTAACCCATTTCATAAGTAAATAGTCCTTTTTCTGTGGATAGCAACTTATTTTCACTCATCTATAAAGGTTTCAGCCTTTTACTCTTCCTTCTTTATAATTTTGATGTCACAAATTATCTTTTCATACTGTGATTTCATTACCAAGTTGTAGTAGCTATAGTTATTTTCAGTGTTCTTTTCCTTTAACCTTGATGTTATAATCAAGAGTTTTATATATTTTTGTAAAAAAAGTAAAAATTTTCTAATTCTATTTATCACCTTAGAGTTTTGTGTACTTTTGTCTTTTTGTTTCAGTTTAAATTGCTCATCCCAACATTTCTCGTAAGGCAGGTCTGGTGGTGGTGAACTCACTTTTGTTTGTCTGGGAAAGCTTTTATGTCTTCTTCATATCTGAAAGGTAATTTTGCTGGATAGAGTATTCTTAGCTGGCAGTTTTAATGTTTCAATACTTTGTCATTCCATTCTCTCCTGGCCTGTGTAGTTTCTGTTGAAAAATCTGCTGATAGTTTAATTGGGGTCAGAGAGGGGGTTCCCGTCTTTTTTTTCCCCCTGGCTGCCCTTAAAGTTTTTTATCATTGACTTGAGAATTTTAACATAATGTGTCTGGAGAAGGTCTTTTTGCATTTAGATAATAAGGTGTATTAGCTTCATGGACTTCTTTTATCCGGTTCTTTCCCCAGGCTTTGGAAGTTCTTAGCTATTATTTTTTCAAACATAATTTCTATTACCTTCTCCTTCTGTTTTTCTGGTATACCCGTTAATCTTACATTGCTTCTCCTAATCGAGTCTGATAGTTCTCATAGGGTTTCTTCAGTTTTTAAAAATCTTAGTTCCTTCTCCTCTTCACCTGAATTCTCTGTTCCTATCCTCAGTGTCACTTATTCTCTCTTCATCTGATCTGCTTTATTTCCATTGCTTTCTAATGCATTCTTCATCTCATTTATTGAGCTCCAGAAGTTGTTTGGTTCTTTTTTTAGAATTTCAGTCTTTTTTGGTAATGTACTCCTGTTCATCAATTTTATTCATCAAGTTGTTATATTGCTTTTTTTTTTGCGTTTTCTTACAGCTTGTCAAATTTCTCCATAATAGCTGTTTTGAATTCTTTATCAGTCAGATCACACTATTCCATGTATTTGTATTTGTTGCTGGAAGATTGTCATTCTTTTTGTGATACAGTGTTCCTTTGTTTTTTTCATAGTGTTTGATGACAAGTGTTTCTGTCGTTGCATTTGAAGTCGTGAACACCTTATTTAGGCAAGGCTTTGTTTATTTTTAGTCTAACAGTTCAGTAGGTTGGTAATTAGGAGTCTTTTGTTTTCTAGGTGGCGCTATATAGCACAAGTTTTTGTTTTTTCTTACCATCACTGACTCTTGGCTAAGGTTGGGAGCCTGTGCATAAAAAAAGCTGGCGGAGGAAAAGGAGTGGCAGCAGAGTGGGAAGAGGTGTGTGCTCAGCACTTGGGGCTTTGAGGGTGCCCACAGCCCAGTAGGGTGATCCTGGAGTTGGGGTAGCAGGGGTTGGGGCGTGCTCAGAGGTCCATGGGTCCAAATATCTTGCCAGAATTTCAGGGCAGATAGCAGGATACACTTTCCCTCAGTTTTCTTTGCCACCTTCCCTTTTGTATCCCTACCCCCAGTCACTATGGTCTCCCCTCAGAACAATGGGTTCCTCCAGCTGCAGAGGCTGGGCAGACCTTTACTTTCTCTGCCAGAAAGGTCTTGCTGACCTTCTGCTGGACCTGCCACCACTGCCCTTGCTTCCCAGCCTCCTGCAAGGTCCACTCACTGTTGGGTGAACAGATGTTTGGATCTCTTGGGTGTCCTGCTGTGCTGCGCAGAGGTACTTTTTTGGGTTATGGATGTTCTGATTAGTTGTAAATAGAAGGGGAGTGATAAGAGGAATGACTCATGCCACCACGATGCTGATGTCACCCTCCGTTTCTTATTTCTTTTTCATATGGAAGTCACTTTTTATAAAAAATTGGTACCCTGGAAATTCTGTTTTGCATACTTAAAGTTAATTTTAAGATGAATACCTTAGCCTTTTTCAAAGATGACACAAAAAGTCTCTTTTACTCTGCTCAATACCCCCCCAATGTTCATGATAATGTTGCCCAGCATTTTAGTCAAATGAGACTTGTTACTGTGTACAGTGCTTGTTTGTATTCTGCTTTCATGTTTATAGTTTCTTCTTCCTTTTTCTTTTTTGTTAAAGGTGATTTTAAGCTTCTGTTTATTTGTTTAGGCCGTGCCGCACGGCTTGTGGGATCTTAGTTCCCCAGCCAGGGATTGAACCTGTGCCCCCTGCATTGGAAGCTCAGAGTCCTAACCACTGGACTGCCAGGGAATTCCCCTACAGTTTCTTTTTTTTAAAAAAATTTCTCCTACCAGGATTTCACAGTTCTCTTTGTATCTTTCAGTATCTCTTAATTTCCTTTTAAATTTCTTTTCTCTTTGTCTCTTAGCCCTGCATTTTAGATAGTTTCCTCAAATTGCTAATTTTTATGACTCTGTCCATCTTTAATCTGTTTACGTGGTCCAGTGAGATTTTGAAATCAGCCATACTTTTCATTACAGTTTTTTGGTTTTTCTGCCCACCCCCCCCCCGGTCTTTCTGGTTATTCTCAGCAGCCTCTTCCTGCTAGCATATTTTGTAATTTCATTTTTAAAAACTTCTTCAATATTTTATCCATGTCTTACCTTTTGGTGATTAAATTTTAATATCTGAATTCAGTGGTGCATGCATCTCACATGTGGTGTTCATTTGCTTATGTGTTTGGTGATCCTTGAGTAGGGCTCAAGTTTTGTTGAGCTTATTTAATACTTGGGAAATTTGGGAGACTACATTGAGAAGGTTTTTTTTAAGCCCACAGAGGATTTGCTTTTGTATCTGCTAAGATACAGGATTTGTTATATTCTGGGAACTTTATAGGGTTCATGCTTCAAGGATGACTCTCAGGTTCAGCTTTCCTCCTTATAACTGGCACAGTGCTGATATGGACGTTTACCCTCTTGCATCTCCATGTGCGTACTGCCTACTGCCCAAGTTTCAACTCATTCTATTTTTATGGGGATGGAGAGGTGGGGAGCATGGAAGTGCTGGAGCGTGGAAATGTCCTTGTATATTTTTCTTTGTATGAGTTCAGCAATATGATAACAGTTTTCTACTGGATCAGTTGGGTCCTTCATAATATATAGACTCTATTGATACGGATGTTCAATTTTTTCAGTTGTGCTTGTTGGGCTCTTCACTGCTTCTGGTGATATTTAGTTCTCTCTCCCCTCATCCCTTCCAGTTTGGTCTATCATGCTCTCAAGTCACTAGAATTCTCTTGTTTTACTGTTGCTACTTTTCATACAAGCTTACTTCGTTTATTATACATACATATCCACGTTTCATTGACAGTACTAACTAAAAATTTAAAATGTATTTCTGTTGTGTATTTATATTAACTTTGGCCTTTTTGCTCTGCTTCTCATTTCGTGTACCTGTTTTGTACTCTGAGTCTCCTGATGTGCTTGTTGATTTTTCTTTATGCAGTTATATTTGTAAATGGAATTCTAAATTAGTCATTATTGGTAGCAGGTGTGGGCTTCTTTAGCAGTTGTACAAATTAGGATTATTTTGTCTGGATGGGTCCTTCCAAGGGAATGGGTAGCCATAGTTCTTTCTCTGTGGGTTATCCCTAGTATTGTAAATTAACTGAGACAGGCTTTAAAAACAGGGTTATTTTTAGGGTATGTGGGCGGGGAGCACATTGATAGGGCTTGTGTCTCCTGTGAATAAGACAGATGGCTGTGAGAGCATTTGGGTCACAAAATCCCAACTTGATTTATCTTGCAGTCTATGCCAAGTCAGGAAAAGCTCAGGTGCCAAGTCTTTACCTGTCTTAATTCTGCTTTGGTGTCTGATGGACTTTCAAAATCCTATCGTTTGGGACTTCCCTGGTGGCGCAGTGGTTAAGAATCCACCTGCCAACGCAGGGGGCACGGGTTCGAGCCCTGGTCTGGGAAGATCCCACATGCCGCAGAGCAACTAAGCCCGTGTGCCACAACGACTGAGCCTGCGCTCTAGAGCCCACGAGCCACAACTACTGAAGCCTGCGTGCCACAACTACTGAAGCCCGCACACCTAGAGCCTGTGCTCCGCGACAAGAGAAGCCACTGCGATGAGAAGCTCACGCACTGCAATGAAGAGTAGCCCCTGCTCGCTGCAACTAGAGAAAGCCCGTGCTCAGCAACGAAGACCCAACGCAGCCAAAGATAATATATAAATAAATAAATTAATTTACTTAAAAAAAAATCCTATTGTTTTCTGTGTTCTTTGAGCTGAGGTTATTAACAGGAATTAGGAAAGGAGTTGCTGTAGAGGTAAGAGTATACTATTGGAAGATTCTGTTTGCTTGTTTGTTAATTACGGTCGCCCAAACTTAGGGAACTTTATCTTCTTGTCTTCATTGAGTCCCCCACCGCCTAATTCTGAGTTGGGGTGGTTTACTGAGTCCTGGTTTTGCTTGTGTTGACTATCAGTGTTGTCAGTGATCTTCTGATTTCTAACACTGCTGTCATTTTTTCACCTTAGTTTTCATTTCTTTGGCCATTTTAATGGATTCGGGGAAGAGGAGAGAGAAATGTTATTATGAAGTTGACCACTGTAAAATCAGAAACTACTGAAAAATATTTAAAGGTTTACTCTTATTTTCAGGTTGAAAAGTTCCTTCTTAACTAGAGATAAGATTTTGATGATTTTACTTTTTTACATTCAGCACTTATTCATGCAGATTCACTCCTTCCTATTTCCTCCTTTCTCCCCTTGTCTTTTGTTGTTTTTGTTGGGTTTTCAGCATGCACTGTGAGGTGGAAATCTTAATGGGTTTTGTTTGTTTGTTGTATTATTTCCGAGTAAGAAATTTGTTCTTTCCTTTCTCCTTCTCTCTTAACTCACTTTAAAATATCTATCTATTTATTTATTGCAGGTTGAGAAGTCACTGAGGTGATTTCTTAGGTCAGAGTTTTGTAAACCAAGTTTCAGTTTGTATAGAAAATCTCAGAATGAATCACACACAAGAATATTATTTAATGAGATTTTTTTTTTTAAAGTGTATTTATGTACTGGGTTGTATTGCAAATAAAAAAATTTTTGAAAGACATTGTCTTAGCTTTAGGCTATGAATTGTACCCCGTGCATCCTTGAATCCATTATTTAAATGAGATCTTCAGTAAAGCGATTGAAGGTCAGGAAAGGCCTCTTCCTCTTCCCTGCAGCAACCTAAAACTATTTGTTGAAGCCTAGTGGTTCCAGTGAATACTGTTACAGGTGTGGAGGAGGTAGGCCAGACTGTGGTCCTAGGCTACTCATCAGCTACAAACAGAGACTCATGCTTTTTAGATATTTTGTAACTTAGAAAATACAGTGGGAGATTTTGTTTGAAAATAGAGCTCATCTGCTAAAGAGTGTTTGAAAACCATTGTTAGATAACCAAGGTTTTGAAACTAAATTAGCCCTTGTCTTTAAATAAACCAACATAATACAGGCAACATTTGGATATTTTTTTCTTATTAATCATTGTATTCAACCTTTAGTTTTGTCTCCTGCTTTTCTAGAATGAAATGTGACACTGAGCAGCCTGTCATCATCCTACTCGTTTTTGCTGTGTTTTCAATCTTCACAGTTTATTTTCTTCACCCTGACACCAGTGAAGATAGGATAAAGATATTGCACCATGGTGCAACTTACAAATGTCTGTGAAAATCCCTTGTAAACATACAGTGAGAGGTTCCCAGAAGTTCTTGGTTCACGGTGCCCTTAGCATTTCATTATTTTTTCATAGAGGCAAAAAATAATATCTAATAGGTACAGATAGTTTAATAAGTATTTATGGTCTAAGAATTACATTTTCATTGAAAGAAAAAACATTCCTTTTTATTATTAAATAACGACAGTTACCTATTGATGGATTATGTGTGTCTGTTGGGCATGTGCAAGTTCTGAAGTCTTAGAATTAGATTAGACACTGCCACCTGCATTTTCTATTTTACACTGATTTCCATGCAGTACTTTTTATCACATCCACTGCCCTAAACCCAGTTTCTCAAAGATATGGTAACCATCAAAATGCATTTAGAATGATCTCACGTTGAAATGGAACTCCTTCGAGCTAGTAGTTCACATGGTGTCTGACAGCTATGGAGAAGAGCTGTGTTTTCCTTGATAATTAAAAATATCCTACAGTACCTGGGAGTTTGCTATGAAGTCTAGGGTGTTTGAGATGTCTTGGTGCACAGTTTGGTAACTGTAGGTGTAGTGCTTTACAGTTTATATTCTGTTTAAGCAAATAGTTACTATCTACATTTTCTAGAAGAGAAAATGGAGCCATCTTTGTAGGATAAGCTATAGATATTTTGCACAAGGCTAATATACTGAGCTGTCTATTTGCATCTAAGAAGAAAGTCTGTAGTTTAAAGTTTATTTCTGATTGGTATTTTAAAAATGTAGTTCATTTTCTGTGAGTTTTTATCCTTTTAGTGGAAGAAAATTGGTTTACCAGGGGATTGGAAAGAAATATCTTCTTTCAAAGTGAAAGATAAAACCATTTTCTGTATTGACATTTTTTCTGTTGCAAGCTTGTTTTCCTGAGAAAATTTAAAAGAAAGATCAAAAATTAATTTTAAGCAAGTAAGTGAGTAACTGCATTAATGGATCTGTGAACAGGTCATATTTAACTGATATTGTTGGAGAGCTGAATAGTAAGAATTGCAGATAACTAGGAGTATATGGTACAGTAGGATAATAGAATTGTAGAGTTTTAGATCAGAAGAGAGGTGTAATGAGGATGGAGATGAGAATTGGGTCATATAATGGAATTCATTGCATCATCTAATTGAATTGAATTCAGTTCACTTCCTTTTAGGATCTTGCGGTGGGAGGCGGAGGGAGATTGGTTGGGAGCGAGGGAGGAAGGAAGAGGAATGCTTTGTGAGAGAGAGATTGTGATTTTCTTCTTGTTACAGGCAGAGGTGTCTTTGACAGTTAAGAATGTTTGCATTCTTGACTCTTGCCACAGTATAAAACCTTGAATATCTTTGCCTACTCTTCATTTGAAAGTTCAGTTATTTTTTTGTTTGTTTGTTTTTTTTGTTTTTTTTTTTGCGGGCCATTCACTGTTGTGGCCTCTCCTGTTGTGGAGCACAGGCTCCAGACGCGCAGGCTCAGCAGCCATGGCTCATGGGCCCAGCCGCTCCGCGGCATGTGGGATCTTCCCAGACCGGGGCACAAACCCTTGTCCCCTGCATTGGCAGGCGGACTCTCAACCACTGCGCCACCAGGGAAGCCCGAAAGTTCAGTTTTAAGAAAAAAATGTTAATTAAGAAGAGCTGGAAGGATAGGCAGTTCATAATACCTATAGATAATTGGTTTGTTTTCTTTCTTTAAGGATTGGTTTTTAAAACTATTACCAGTACTTTGAAATAACACATCTGTAAGAGTACTGTCTTCAATCCCAAGTTCAAATCATGTCTATATTTCATCTTTATGTACAGTAGGAATAATTTTGAATTCTCTTATTTCCCATTAATTTAGATCTGTACATATATTTCTATTTTATTTCACTTCTTCCCAGAGGTGCTTTTAATTTTGGTGTATGTTGTAGTGGTGCTTGTTTTACAAAAGTGTCATTATTACACCCATATCTGCATGCACATACACATTTGAGAATAATGCTTTTCTCACTCCTCAGTGTTAGTATAGATGAGTTGATACAACTTGTTCTATGTAATGACTGCATAATATTCCATAGTAAAGGTTTACTACATTTCTTTTAGCTGTTTCCTTGTCGATTTCATTAGGTTTTTCCCCATGTTTTTTCACTATAAACAGCACTGAATTAAAATTCTTACACATTTATATCACATTTTCATTCAACTGTGTGTGGGATAGAGTTGGAAGAGAGGTATTGCTGGGTTGAAGGGAATATGTCATTAAAATTTAATAGATATAATTATTACATTTCTTTTCAGACAGGCTGTAATAATTCACATTTCCAACAGCATCTGACAAATCAGTCATTTTCAGATTGTTCCCTGGGGACTTTCTTGACAAGAAGAGTCAAGGGCATTGGGGTACCCGTCCCCCAAATTCAACCAGAGCAGTTTTCTTTTAATCTGTTCAATATATTGGACATTGTTATAAAATATTGGTTAGAAGAATGAGTTTCGTTATTAAAATAAGCCTGAAGAATCATTGCTCTGTGTAGTTAGATTTTTTCCTAGATCAAATTAGACATTGAGATCACTGATTTTTTGGGTGCCTTATATTTTGGCTCCCCATTCCTGTAGAGTGTTTTTACTGAATCATACTTTAAGTAGTTTGAATTGTACTTTGGCTTGCATTGAGAGATAAAAATAAGTAACTAAAACTCACTTTTGTGCTTATTCTAGGTAACATTACTGGGTTATCCTTTATATCACTCATTGACCTAGTGAGGGTTCAGTGAAGACTCAGAAAATGGTTCATTTCCTCTTGAGCAACTCTTGGACGTTGCTCATCTTATAGTTGATATTTCTGTTTGTTTTATTCATCTGATGTTCTTTGAAGATAGTTTGTTAGTGGTTATTTGTTATGTACCATAATTACAGTGCTCTATATTTTAGTCTTAAGTAAAACCAAGAAGTTAGCTGTGCTCCTGTGACTGTTTCCAGTCACATAACCATGTAAGCAGCTGTGGTGTAGCTCCGATTATGTCATTCAGGAGCTTTCTGATCCTGGGCAGATAAATGAACTTCTATTGACATTGGTTTCTTCATTCATTAAATAGGGATGATAATAGAATGGGAGTTGATGATTTCTTCAAAACATTTTCTAGTAAATTCAGTGACTGGTTTTATAGGCTTTTAATGGGTTTCTTGATGGAAGCCTCAAAAAAGAAGAAGCCAAAATGCAACCCACCAAAGGCGAATATGTGGGGCTAAGACAAATGTGGCTCAGAATTGGAGCTTCAGATGTTGTTTAACCCACTTGAAATATCCTTCCCTTCTTTCCTTCCTTCCTTCCTGTGCGTGGGCTTTCTCTAGTTGGGGCCAGCGGGGGCTACTCTTTGTTGTGGTGTACGGTCTTCTCATTGTGGTGGCTTCTCTTGTTGTGGAGCACAGGCTCTAGGCGTGCGGGCTTCAGTAGTTGTGGTACGCAAGCTCAGTAGTTGTGGTGCACGGGCTTCAGTAGTTGTGGCACGCTGACTCAGTAGTTGTGGTGCACGGGCTTAGTTACCCTGCGGCATGTGGGATCTTCCCGGACCAGGGCTTGAGCCTGTGTCCCCTGCATTGGCAGGCGGGTTCTTTTTTTTTTTTTGCGGTACGCGGGCATCTCATGAACCTTTTTAGGAATTAAAACCTCTGAACCTTCACCTCAGGAAATTGCACATTTTCACACGTATGCAAACTTCATGTACTGTTTCAGATGAGTAGATGCTTCATAGACCTCTTGAGGCCTGTTTATGGGTTTCCTACATGGAACTTCAGTAGAATTGGTCTGGAGTAGTGGTTCTCAATCTGGGGTGATTTTTGTCCTGCAGGGACATTTGGCAATGTCTGGAGAAATTTTTGGTTGTTACACTAGGGGTGGTGGTGGCATCATGTGTGTGCTTACTGGCGTCTAATGGGCAGAGGTCAGGGATGCTGCTAAACATCTTGCATAGGAATACCCCTATTCCCACAACAAAGAATTCTGAGCAAAAACGTCAATAATGGTGAGGTTGAGAAACCCTGATCAGAGGAAGAGATGAATTGGATCTCTTTCAAAAATGTAACTCTCCTTTGGGTTTCTTTGTTGATGGTTGGGTAGTAGATAGTTCAAGGTGGTAGTCTCTGGGCCTCACTTTGTATTGAATATTCTCCCCTCAGGTGTTTGCATAGTTTATTCTCTTACTCTTTTTTTTTTTTTTTTGCGGTACGTGGGCCTCTCACTGCTGTGGCCCCTCCCGTCGCGGAGCACAGGCTCTGGACGCGCAGGCTCAGCGGCCATGGCTCACGGGCCCAGCTGCTCCACGGCACATGGGATCCTCCCAGACCGGGGCATGAACCCATGTCCCCTGCATCGGCAGGCGGACTCCCAACCACTGCGCCACCAGGGAAGCCCTATTCTCTCTTTTCCAGGTTTCTGCTCAGATTGTCACCTCCCACTTACCCTTTATTTCTTAACAATTCACATTGCCTAACACACACACATACTTAGTTGTTGTTTGTCTCCCTCCAACTTTAAGTAAGTTTCATGAGCGCAAGAATCTTTGTTTTTCTTTACTTTTGTATCACCAGTGGCTAGAACAGTGCTGGGGTATGATAACATGCTCAGATGTTTGTTGCTGAAAGAGCGAATGGCATGAGCCTGTGTTGTGGCAAGTTTGTGTTTATTTTGGTAAAGCCCTATGTTTCAGAGATCAGATGTGCAGATGGTAGAGTTGACCACCTCTTGTGAAAATTAAGGCTTTTACCTAAGTCCTTACCTGGATGGTAGCATAAGCTAAGAGTGTATCTGATGGCTAAGCCAGGATTAAAAAAATAAATTTGTTTTTTAACCTCTCTAGAATATGAGTCAAGTACCTGAAGTTGTATTCTGTATTGCTCTCCAGACTTGTTTGACCATGGCAGTTACCTAAGATGCTCCTTAAAAGTGTAGAATCTGAAGTTCCTCCCCAAACCTACTGACTCAAAATTTCTAGAGGATAGATCAGGATATCTTTATTAGAAACAAGTAAACAATGGAATATTACAGGATACAGTGGAATATTACTCGGCCATAAAAAAGAACAAAACAGTGCCATTTGCAGCAACATGAATGGGCCTAGAGATTACCCTACTAAGTGAAGTAAGTCAGACAGAGAAACGCAAATATCATTTTATCACTTGTATGTGGAATCTATAGAAATGATACAAATGAACTTATTTACAAAACAGAAACAGACTCATAGACATAGAAAACAAATTTATGGTTACAAAAGGAGAAAGCATGGGGGAGGGGGGATAAATTAGGAGTTTGGGGTTAACAGATATACACTACTATATATAAAATAGATAAACAACAAGGACCTTCTGTATAGCACAGGGAACTCTATTCAGTATGTTGTAGTAATCTATAGAAAAGAATCTGAAAAAGAATGTGTGTGTGTGTGTGTGTGTATGGATATATATCTGAATCATTTGCTGTACACCTGAAACTAATACAACATTGTAAATCAAGTATACTTCAATTAAAAAAAAAAACACCAGATAAACAGGAAAAGGATAGTCTTCAACAGATGATACTGGAGCAACTGGATTTCCACATGTAAAAGAATGAAGTTGGACCCCATCTCAAACAACATGTAAAAATTAGCTCAAAGTGGATCAATGACCTAAGCAGCTAAAAACATAAATGCTTAGAAGCAAATACAGGGGTAAAATTTCATGACTTTGGAGGTGTGATAATAGATTTTTAGAAATGGTAACAGCAGCATGAGCAGTAAAAGAAAAAATGGATAAATTTGACTACATAAAAATTAAAAAGTTTTATGCCTCAAAGGACATCATCAAGAAAGTGAAAGACAGCATACAGAATGGGAGAAAAATTTGCAGGTGATATCTGATTAGGACTTAATATCGAGAATATTTAAAGAACTCTTGCAGCTCAACAATAAAAGAACAAACAACCTAATTAAAAAACAGGAAAAGGGGCTTCCCTGGTGGTGCAGTGGTTGAGAGTCCGCCTGCCGATGCAGGGGGCACGGGTTCGTGCCCCGGTCTGGGAAGATCCCACATGCCGCGGAGCGGCTGGGCCCGTGAGCCATGGCCGCTGGACCTGCGCATCCGGAGCCTGTGCTCCGCAACGGGAGAGGCCACAACAGTGAGAGGCCCGCGTACCGCAAACAAAACAAAACAAAACAAAACAAAAAACAGGAAAAGGACTTGAACAGACATTTCTCTAGAATCTATGGATTGTAAAGTATCTATAAGATCCTAAGTATATACCAAAAAGAATTGAAACCAGGGTCTTGAAGAGATATTTGTACACCCTGTTCATAGCAATGTTATTCACAATAGCTGCAAGTGGAAACAACCCAAGTGTCCATCAACAGATGAATGAATAAACAAAATGTGGTATATACATACAGTGGAATAGATTCAATCAAAAAAGATAATGAAGTTCTGATACATGATAAGACATGGATGGATCTTGAAAACATTATGCTGAATGAAATAAGCCTGACACAAAAGGAGAAATACTGTGTGATTCCACTTATATGAGATACTTAAAATTGGCAAATTCATGGAGACAGAAAGGAAATTAGAGGTTACCAGGGGCTGGGGAGAGGAGAAAATGGGGAGTTATTGCTTAATGGTTAATGAGTTTCTGTTTGGGGTGATGAAAAATTTTTAGAAATGGATAGTGGTGATGGTTGTACAACATTGTGAATGTTATAAAAATGGCTAAAATGGAAAACTTTGTGTTATATATATTTTACCACAATAAAAAACTAATAATGTATTAAAACTGTTGAATTTAAAC
Organism: Tursiops truncatus; assembly: GCF_011762595.2. Lineage (NCBI taxonomy): Eukaryota > Metazoa > Chordata > Mammalia > Artiodactyla > Delphinidae > Tursiops > Tursiops truncatus. The sequence goes on from NC_047051.1 coordinate 8,994,689, forward strand.
AAAAATTACTTCCACCAGAAAGCGTGGAAAGTGAATTGTATGGTATGTGAATTATATCTCAGTAAAGCTGTTTTAGGAAAACAAAAAACAAATAAACACAAAACAAAACAAGCATCCTTGTTTGGACAGCACTGCCACAGAACAGAGTTGAGTTGATTTTAGCCAGGAAGAATATAAGATAGCTGTTGGCGGTTACATATCATAATCATAGAAAAATCTTTGTAATTCTCCCATGGAATGAGAAGCAGCTCCCCAGTTAGGATGGTGCAGTTGGAAAATATCCTAAATAGGCAAAGAAATTTGGAAATCTGGAATTATAAGACATAATTCAGTTAATCACTGAAAAAAGTATTAATGAGACTAGATTAAAATGCTTGTGCATACCTTCAACATTAATATCTTCAGGAATATCTTCAAATGCTTATGTACTATGATGGTTTTGGTATGTCTTACCATTAAGAGAAATTTACTGAGCAATTTATCAAGTTGAACTTTTTGGTAGACTTTACATCCAGACTTATCTTCCAATTTCTCCCACCCCTGCCCAATTTATTCATTATGTTTTATCTACAAAATACATAACTTTTTTTTTTTAACTTTATCATGGTAAGTACAGTTAACATGAAATTTACCTTCTTAAAATTTTAAGTTTACAGTACAGGAAGTATATAACTTTTGAAGCAAATTTGTTAATTATTATTCTGGATGTCCTATTACTTTTAATTAAATAGAATTAATAATTATACTTTATTCTGTATACACAATGGTATGGTCCATAGGTATCAGTATGGATGGTACATTTATGCCCATTTCATTGTAGTCAAAAAGAGATACAAGTGTAGCATTATGCAAGATATATTGGGTTTTGGATTGAAAGCATAGGTCTCTCTGAGTTGGCACTGTTTAATTTACTTACACTGAGCACCTTATTACTGAACACAGCGACTCTTTGTAAACAGTTTTTCGATCAGATTTCTCTAGGTGAGGGAAGGTTTAGGGACAGTAACAGGGATGCCATGGAGATAAATGACCATACCTGTCTTGGTCTGAGAAAGGGTCAGGATGCTCTCTATTCAGGGGTAAAGCTTGCCTACTGTTGTCTTAACCATTTTCTCCCACTAAACTGTACTTCTCTCCTGTTTTCTATCATATCCTTCCCGTGAATGTTTTGTTCTCTTCCTGTATTATGTCTATGAGCCTCTCATATATTCCAGCACTCTTTTTTTTTTAATTTATTTATTTTGTTTTTGGCTGTATTGGGTCTTTGTTGCTGTGTGCAGGCTTTTCTCTAGTTGAGGCGAGAGGGGGCTATTCCTCGTTTCTGTGAGCGGGCTTCTCATTGTGGTGGCCTCTCGTTGCGGAGTGCGCGGGCTCTAGGGTGCAATCTCAGCAGCTGTGGCACACGGGCCCAGTTGCTCCATGGCATGTGGAATCCTCCTGGACCAGGGCTTGAACCCATGTCCCCTGCATTGGCAGGCGGACTCTTAACCACTGTGCCACCAGGGAAGCCCTAGCAGTCTTCTTATGTTCTAAATGGTATGTCTCTGTCTTTGGAAATTCTAAAATACAAATCTGATTGCTCTCTGTGTTCTTTAGAGAACAAAGAAAAACAGACAATAACTGCCTTATGTGATAGATAAAGACCAAACTCCTTATCAGGGATATAGAAGAACCTGAAATTAACTGGTCTCAATTTCTTTTATAATTCTCTTCACCTGTATGTGCACATATGTCCATACACACATGCACATTCCAGTTAAATCACTCTGTTAACATCACTGTTGCAGTACATGTTTCTGTGACATAAATTAGCTCTGTGATAAGTAGAGGAATGATTTAAGTATAATGTGGAAGTATCATTGGTCATAAATGTCTTTTTTTCTAGCACATTAGTGTTTTGAAGCATTCAAGGGCAATCTTTCTTCCAAAGATAATATTTTAATGTTGTATGCAGATAAGAGCTGAAAATCCTTAGTGCACAGAAAAACTACAGTGAGATCAGATCACACTTGTTAGAATGGCTATTATCAAAAAGACAAGAAATAATTCTTGGTGAGGATGTGGAGAAAAGGAACCCTTTGTACTCTGTTGATGGGAATGTATATTGGTGCAGCCACTTTGGAGGACAGTATGGAGGTTCCTCAGAAAATTGAAGCTAGAACCGCTCTGTGATTCAGCAACTCCACTTCTAGATATTTATCCCAAGAAAATGAAAACACTAACTTGAAAAGATACATGCACTCCCATGTTCCTTGCAGCATTATTAACAATAGCCAAGATGTGGAAACAGTCTGAATGTCCACTGACGGATGAATGATAAAAGAAAATGTGAGACACACACACAGAGAAATATTATTCAGCCATAAAAAAGAAGGAAGTCCTCACATTGCAACAATATGGATGGATAAGTCAGAGAAAGACAAATACTGTATGAATGCGCTTATATGTGGAATCTGAAAACAAACCAAAACCTCGAACTCATAGATTCAAGAAACAGATTGATAGTTTCCAGAGGCAGGGGATGGGGAGTTGGACGAAGTGGATTAAGGAGATCAAAAGGTACAAACTTCCAGTTAAAAAATAAATTAAGTCATGGGATGCAATGCACAGTATGGTGACCGTAGTTTATATCATATTGTATATTTGAAAGTTTCTAAGCGAGTAGATCTTAAAAGTTTTCTTCACAAGAAAAAATTTATAACTCTTTGGTGATGGATGTTTACTAGGTTTATTGTGGTGATCATTTTGCAGTTTATACATATATTGAATCATTATATCACACACCTGAAACTAATATAATGTTATATGTCAATTATATCTCAGTGAAAATTTAAAAAAAAGAAATCTTAAAATGTGGGATGATGTTATGTTTGAAGTTATATTAGATCTAGATGATTGATAAAAAGATTGTTTAAATTTTTTGTGCTGTGAAGGAAAATGTTCTGTAAGTGATCCATAGGTGGAGTGCAAAAAGAAAAAAGCTGAAAATCCAGATGAAAAATTGCCTCTGTTTGTTATAAGCAGAAGATTTAACAGTATCAAGAATCCCTAATCTTTCTGTTACGCTGTCTGCTACAGCTGCAAATGTAGGTGAAATATCTGTGAGGCTATTTTCCCCACTTTTAACAAAACGTTGAAGGCTGTCACTGGATTGCATTTTTAATTTTGCTAAATTTTTTCCTGTTAGAAGTAAGTACCTTCAAGAGCCTACATTTGAAGGGGAAAGCCTGAGCTCCAAGATTTAAGGCTGAGGAGTTTGATTATGATGCTGGGAACAATTGCCAGTGGATATTGACCATGCTAGTATTTTACTAGGATTGTTGTTGTTTTGCTAATGTTCTGTTATAACCGTTATTTTTAAGTGTTGATTTTGGAGAATGTGAGGTTTTTCTAGGAACACACTTATATTGTAACAGATACCTGTGGTTGTCTTTTTCTCAGACCCAGCATGTCTCTGTGCTTTTGCTCGTGGCTCAGTGTTTCCTCTGCCCTGAATCCTCACTTAGACACCGTATTGTCTTCCACAGCTTAGATTAAATTCCAACTCTCTGTGATGTGCCGCTGACAACTTTCTCTACTGTCTTTGATAGAATGAATTGTTCCCTCATTTGTTTCCTTTAAAACATTGATTTTATATGTACAAGTCAGTGATTTTTAGTCATTGCCCTCCAAACATCATTCATGTCCATTTGTAGTCACTCATTTCTCACCCCTAGCCGACGACTAATTTTCTGTTTCTACAGATTTGCCCTTTATGGATGTTTCATGTGAATGTAATCATATATGTATAGTCTTCTGTGTCTGGCTTCTTTTACTTGAATAATGTTTTTGAGGTTCGTCTTCGTTGTCTTCTATATCAGTAATTTGTTTCCTTTTACACCTGATTAGTATTCCATTGTATGGATATATCACATTTTGTTTATCCATTTACCAGTTAATAAATATTTGGATTGTTTACACTTTTTGGTTATTAGGGTGCTTGTTGCTAAACTTAGTAAAAATCCCCATGGAACTTTTTCAGATGCAGGGGTTTGGGCCTGAATACTAGGGGATTCAGTGTGCTCCAGAGATTGGAAATTATTAGGTTAAGGGAATAGGCGTTGGGAATCAGATACAGATTATTTCCAGTTTAGTTGCTGGTTAACTTTAGCATAGTTGATTTCTCTGATCCTCAGTTTCCTCATTTATAAAATGGGCATAATATATAATTCATCTTATTATTAAGAATATTTGGGGAAGAAAATTTGTTGAGTGCTTTTTGCCCATCGTGTTATGCATTAGGTATACAGCAGTGAACAAAATAGGATATTTGTTCTCTTACAGTTTGTAGTTTTGAAGGGGAAACAGACATTAGAGGATAAATATTTACAGTTATGATTAACTTCTTTGAAGGAAAAGTACAGGGGTGGTGTGAGATCATCTAGTAGAGATTTAATTTAGCTTGGGCGGATTTGGGAAAGTGTCCCTGAGGAACTGACATATGAGACTTGGAAAATTAGTGTTAGTCAGGCATGAGGGGAAAGAGTGACAGAGAGGAGGAGGAAAAGAATAGCACACACTTAGAAGGATTTTGGTTTGAAGCCTTTAAGGAATAGAGGTATGACTCGAGTGTAGTGAGAAAGTGGTCAGATTAGTATATGTTGAACTTATTTTTAGGTCAGTGGGAACCTATTTAAGAGTTTTAGGTAAGGCAGGGATATGAAGAGATTAGCATATTAAGATCATTCTGGCTGCTGTATGAAGAATGAATTGGAGGTGGCTTCGATTAGGTTGTGGTGAAGTAATGGACAAGTGAAGGTGAATTCCATTTATGTTTTCAGGTAGCACTTACAGAACTTGATAATTGCTCTTAAGGGTTGAAAGAGAATTTTCAAGGGTCACTGCCAGTTTTCTGTGGGTAACAAATTGGATACACTAAGACACCATACACAGAGAGAAGATCGAAGAAGTGTTTTTTGGAGGGGGAAGAAATTGGGAGATGATTTGTTGTTTGGTTTTGAGTTTTTTTAAGTTCAAGATGCCTTTAAGAATACCTAAGTGGAAATGTTAAGTTGGCAGTTGTATATGTGGACTGGAGTTCAGAAGAGAGCTCTTGGTGGGGTAAAGTCTTTGGAGTAGCTTTAAGAAAGCTTAGGGCTTAAGCCTTGGAAGAAAAACACAAAGACCAAAAAGTGAATAGAGGGGACAAAATTGAGGTCTGATGAATTGCTAATATGTAGAGGTTGGATACAGGAGAAAGAAACAAAGGAGACAGTGGCCAGAAAGGTAGGAGAAAAATCAGGAAAAGGTAAAGTGTAGTAGAAATCAAAGGAAAAGAGTGTTTCAGGAAGGAGGCTGCTGTCAACTGTGTGTCATACTGCTCAGATCAATAAAATTAGGATTAGAAAAGTGTTCGTTTGATTTGGCAACATGGAGGGTAGTGATGACTTTTAGTTGGTTATTACTGCATAACAAATCACCCCAAAACTTAATGGCTTAAAACAACCATCATTTATTAAGCTCCCAGTTCTTCAGGGTGGCAGCTTGAGTTTGGCTTAAGCTGGGTGGTCCTACTCATCTGGGTTAGCCTTAGCTGATTCACCTGGGCTTGCTCATATATCTACAGGTAAGTGTCTGTCGTCACCTGATGGTTTGTCTGGGGCTGGGTTCGTTCATCATGATCATGGCTGGGATAACTGGGGACTCTCTCTATAGCTCTCACTTTCTAGTGGGATAACTTCTGTGCTTGCGCACTTGTTAGGAGCAGAGTTCCAAGAACAGTAAGTCAATAAACTCCAAAGCACAAGCACTTTTTAAGCTTGCCAGTGTCCCAGTGACCAAAGCAAGTCATAAGACCATCTCAGATTCAAGGGCTGGAAAAACACTCTTCTTGATGGGAGGATCCACAAAGTCACATTGCAAGGGTGTAGATACAGGGAAGAGAAAAATCTTTTCTCGTTTTTGAAGTCGGTCACACTGATTATGGCAAAAGCATTATTGCTGGTGATGGAGGATCCTGGAAACAAGATTGGATTAGTATGAAAAGCTAATGGGAACTGAAGAAGTGCAGATTACTTTTTGAGAAGCTTGGGTATGAAGGTAATTTGAGAGAGAAGACAGTAGCTGGAAGGGTACTTGTAGTCTAAGCAGGCATGTTGTACTTTCTCTCCCTTCCTGCCTGAATGCCTTCTGTCCACTCAAGAACAGAGTACTTACACTGAATACTGAGGGAAGGAGGATGCTGATGCTGAGGAAAGAGGAGATAACTAATGAAGTGAAAGTCTTTGAGAGACCTGTAGAGGATGGGATTCTGTGCACTTGAGAAGGGATTAGTTTTTGATGTGAGGAGGCTTACCAACTCTTTGGTAACATAAAGGAAGAAGGGAATAGGTACAAATGTAGATAGGCAAGTAGATTTAGTAGTGGGAGACTGGGGAAGTTTCTGTTTGACAGAGCTTCTGTTTTCTCAATGAAGTAGAGGCAGTCTGCTGATAGTGGGGGGTTGTACAAGAATGTGTGCTTGGGGTTTGATGTGAATAGAGAAAGTACGTAATTTTATCCTGTCAATGAATGGGACATTGAGCTGACTACTAACTCCAAAATACCAATCATTCAGTAAATGAGAGATATTATCATTATTTATATAAAAATACTACTTTAAAGGGATTTGATACAACACTTCGTGTTATTAGAAACTGGAGCTAGTTGAGGAGTTCTAGGGCCTGAGGCTCTTTTTCTGTCTGAACCAGTTAGTTTAATACTACTCCTGTCTGTAACATTGATGGTCCTTAAAAAGAATGTAGGCAAGAGAGTAACCATATGTTTAACCTTTTATAAATAAACACTAAAAATATGAACAAAATGGGCCTGCTTTCTAAAAGGACTTCCTAAAGCATTAAAAATTACTTTGTATTACCAGAACATATAGTAATAACTATTAAATATACTTAATTTGAATTAATAAAGATAATTCAAGCTGAATGGTGAGTTTCCATTTATATGGAAAAAAGCTTTTTATAATAGTTGGAAAATATGTAAATGTAGTCTTAAGGTTATATATTTAGGGGAGAATAACGTAATTTATTTTGTCTATTTTTTCTTAGAACACACTCTCATTAGTTTTTTAGTTGTCTCTGGCCAAGAATAAACCCAACTTCTTATACTATGTAATGACTATGTACTGGAAGCATTGTATTTATGGAGGGCACCATCTGCTGGTTATAAGAGGTACCGGTTCTGGGAAGCCTGCCTTTTGCAATTGTAAGACTCTTCGCAAAATCTTGTTTTCCTTCTAATTCCACCTTCCTTCTAATTCCACCTTAAACCTGCAGTAAAGTCCCAGGAGGAAAAACAGCTTTTCATAAACGTGGCCAAGTAGAGATTCTAGTAGTGGCTTGATTTGATTTCTGTGTCTCTGAACATGTCACATATTGGATTTTTAAGAAAAATCATCATGAAAATGGCAGATACCTTCTTTATTCCCAGATCAATTAAAAAATGACTATTGCTATTGCTCTTACCCTTGCTCTTTAATCCAGTGAATGCTTTGTTCTTTTTTTCCATTCATTGAAAGGATCTTAAATATTTTTACTGCAGTCTTTATTAGTTTCATCTTGTGAACATTTATTTACATCTGGTAGTATCAGAGGAAGAATGATGATTTCATTTTTTTTTTCTTTTCTAGGATTGTTAGTATGATTTTTAAAATTACTGATGTTTCTTTTTCATTCCAGACCCCAAAATATAAATATTTATAACAACATGCATATAATGATATTTGAAATTAATATATACATATATACTATATACATTTATATGCTGTGTATAAATGGATTCTGACACAGGTCAGTTTTATATAAATAATTTTTTAAGTTATCATTTTCTCATTATCAGTGTATCTGCTCTACCATAATGTATATTATTGAAATTCCACAAAGATGAATGTCAAAAAATTTCTTTGACACTATTTTACCTCAGAGGAGCAACTATATATTAATGTATCTTTCCCTTTGACTTCAGATAACAATTGAAGATCCTATTTCTTTCCTGTAACCTTCCTTTCTTCTTCTGCATTGCTCCCCTTCGTCTCTCTCTTTCTCCTTTCCCTTTTTCTCTTACCTTGTAATTTGGTGTTCATTCCTGTTATTCTCCAGAAAGTTCTTAAAGAGATCAACTTACCAAGTCCAAGGGAGTATTTGCTGAGGTTATTTTGTACCAGTGATGTGTATTTCTGAAGTAACTAACCCTATATACCACCTCTTAATCTTCATTTTTTTCTAGTTTAAAAAAAACTATTTTTCTGTCTTTCTTGACCCTCTTTTCTTTCCTGATTCCCTTCTCCCCCATCAATATAGATATTTCTCAAAGTTCAAAGTTCAGTCTTGGTATCTCAGCTCACCCTACACATTTTTTTTTACTGATATTGTAAGCCCACAAAACATGAGCTAAAATATTTTCTGTCGTTGACTTTTCTCTAGAACTTCAGCGCTACATCTCCAGTTGCCTTGTATTCCAAACTTAATGTTTCCAAAGGCTTGATTTGATCTCTCTCTGGTTTTCCCTATCTATGCTATAATGAGGGCATATATTGTATGTGTTTTGCTTACCATTGTATTCCTAGTGCCTAGAGTGCTATATCACACCAAGTAAAATCTCGGTAAATATTTCAGTAATTGACTTTCCAGGAACAAAGGCTTTGAATCTTGTAATCGTCTTCTACTTCTCTCAAATAATCATTCATGGTCTTTGCATCAGTTTTCTTATTTTCCAGTCATTGCCTGCAGTCTGCACCTTATTAGTTCTTACCTGGAACTTTGTAGCAATTTCCTAACTGGTTTTAGTGTATTTGATTTCTCCTCTGTCTAGTCTGTACTTCCTGTTGGAGCCACCATCTCTTAAAATAGTTCTGGTCATTGATTCAGCAAGTATTTCCTGAGCACCTACTTTGTTCTAGGCTCTGTAAGGATGCCTAAAATGATATATACTCTCTTCGTCTTAAGGAGCTTACAGTCTAGTAGGAGAAACAGACATAGAAATAAGTTTACTAAATATGATGTGATAAATGCTAATTATGATATGTTCAGAGTTTGCCTAGCTGTAGGGAAAGGAGCCTAGCTCTGCCTGGAGAGGTCAGGGGAAGTTTAAACATAGACTTGAGAATTTAATGTACATGGAGTTTGCTTGGTAGAGAGAGGCCAGTTAAGTCTATCTTACTCTGAGGAAACAGCCTGTGAATATTCACAGATGTATTTCAAACCTCTGCTTACAATACTATTGCTTATAAAACTGAAGTAGAAACTGAGTAACCTGCTTCTCTGTTGGCTCTGTCTTTTCCTTCTTAGCTCTCTTTACTTCCTTCTACTTTTTCCTTCTGTCATGGTTTTAGACCAGTAACAAATTCTGAACTTTCTTCTCTAAGATTTATTCAAATTGTTTTCTCTGTCCTTTTGTTCTGTATATTATTAATATTTCATCCCCATCTACGTATGGAAGTGGGTTTTCTTTCAGTCTTTTTTTTCCAAGCTCATTTTTTGTTATTTCTGTTGTTAACTTCAGAATTCATTGTGATTTAATTATTTAGGGGGAAAGTCTATTTCCTTTGTAGATTTTGAGATCTATCTTACCTCATTTTGCCCTCTAGTCACTGCTAAGAAGTCATGCAAGTAATAGGCACTTGATAAAGTTTTGACTATATGGATCAGTGTATTCTACGAAGGCAGCATGTCTACATTATTTAGCTGCGGTCTGTGGTCACAATGGTATATCTGTTGTTATGGAAGATGAACAACTTTTGCTCCTGTTGAGGTAAGGCAGAGAGACTTCCTTCTATTCCAGGTTCTGTGGAAAACTGGGAATCCTGTCATGTTTATACTTAACCTTCCTGTGGAATGATTTGTTGCATTTGCTGAATATCTTCTTTGGTTGAAGGAACACAGACAGCTGTGGGCTTGATTCTTGCTTTTCCTAATCTGAGGTCATGAAGTTGTTCTCCTACATTATATTCTAAAAGCTTTTACATTTGCTTCAACATTTAGGTCATTAATCGACCTGGAATTCGTTTTGTATATGGTGTGAGATAATGGGTACAATGTCATTTTTTTTTCCATAGAGATATGAAAGTGTCTCAGAACTTAAAAAATTTTAAACAACTTTATTGAGGAGTAATTTACATACCATAAAATTTACTGAGATATGCAGCCATCACCATAATCGAATTTTAGAACATTTTTATCAGTCCAGTAATATCTCTCATGCCAATTTATAATTAATCTGTCACTGGATTCTTCTTAAGCTTTCATCTTGAGCTCTCTGCAGTATCCAGTACTTTTGGCCACTTCCTTTCTTGAAACTTGGTGTGCTCCTTCCTTTCTGACAGTGCTTCCTTCTGGGTCCTCCGCCCACCTCTTTTTTTTTTTTTCTTTTTTTTTTTTTTTGCGGTACGCGGGCCTCTCACTGTTGTGGCTTTTCCCGTTGCAGAGCACAGGCTGGATGTGCAGGCTCAGCGGCCATGGCTCACAGGCCCAGCTGCTCCGCAGCATGTGGGATCTTCCCAGACCGGGGCACGAACCCGTGTCCCCTGCATCAGCAGGCAGACTCTCAACCACTGCGCCACCAGGGAAGCTCCAGCCTCTTTGATCATTCTCAGATTGTTCTGCAAGCTCTTTTTCCTCTTCCCATTTCAAAGATGGGTCTTCTCTCATCTCTTCCTTGGCCTATCACTCTTGTCACTTTATAAAAACATTCCTGAATGCTGTCATGTGCCCCTGGTTTTATCTATCAGCGAGGATTTCCAAATCTGTCTCTAGCTCAGACATTTCTCTGGAGATCTAATTGCCCACTGGCCATTTCTTTCTTTCTTTTCTTTTCTTTTTCTTCTTCTTCCTCCTCTCCCCGCTCCTCCTTTCTTCATTTTTTCCCCTCCCCTCTTTCTTCAGCTTTATTGAAGTAAAATTGATACACAGAAAAACCTGCACATAGTTAATGTATGCAACTTGAACATACACATAATTTGGACATGCAGCCATATGCATAATATGTATACGCCTATGGTACTGTTACCACAGTCAAGGTAATAAACACAGCCATCACTTCTAAAAGTTTCCTTGTGTCCTTTGCCTTTTTTTGGGGGTGGGGAAGGGGTAAGAAGACTTAACATGAGATCTACCTTCTTAACAAATTTTTAAGTGCATAATACCGTCTTGTTAACTATAGGTGCTGTGTTGTACAGCACATCTCTAGATCTGAATCATCTTGCATAACTGTAACTTTATATCTGTTGAATAACAACTCCCCATTTCCCCCTCTTCGCATCCCCTGGCAACCACTATTCTATTTTCTGCTTGTATAAGTTTGCCTATTTTAGATACTTCATGTAAATGGAATCATGCAGTATTTGTCCTGTGTCTGACTTAATTCACTCAGCATGTCTTCCAGGTCCATCCATGTTGTTGCAAATAGTAGGATTTTCTTTGTTTTTAAAGGCTGAATAATACGTATTCTATTGTATGTATACACCACTTTTTCTTTATTCATTCATCTGTTGAACATTTAGGTTGTTTCCATATTTTGGCTATTGTGAATAATGCTGCAGTGAACATCGGTGTGTAGTTATCTCTTAGAGATCCTGATTTCTATTCTTTTGGATATATAACCAGGATTAGGATTGGTGGATCATATAATAGTTCTATTTTTAATTTTTCAAGGAACCTCCATACTGTTTTTCCATGGTGTTTGCATCATTTTACATTCCCACCATCAATGTACAAGGGTTCCCATTTCTCCACATCCTTGCCAAAACTTTTTTATCTTTTGTTCGTGTTTTTTTTTGGCTGTCCTAACAGGTGTGAAGTGATACCTCATTGTGGTTTTGATTTGCATTTCTCAGTGGTGAAAAATGGAAAAATTTTCCTCTTAGATCAGGAACAGGACAAGAATATCCACTCTTGCCACTTCTATTCACTATAGTACTAGCAGCCCTAGTCAGAGCAAGTAGGCAAGAAAAAGAAATAGAGACATCCCTCGGTATCCGTCAGGGATTGGTTCCAGGATCCCCCTTGGATGCCAAAATCCAAGGATGCTTAATTCTCTTGTATAAAATGGTGTAGTATTTGCATATAACCAGATTTTCCCATATGTTTTAAATCATCCCTAGATTACTTATAATACCTAATACAGCATAAATTCAACATAAATAGTTGCCTGTATGTGGCAAATTCAAATTTTGCCATTTGAACTTTCTGGAATGTTTTTGGGAATATTTTAAATCTGCGGTTGGTTGACTGTGAGGATGTGGAACTCGTGTATGAAGGGCTAACTGTAAAGGGCATGCATGTTGGAAAGGAGGAAGTAAAATTTAATCTGTTTGCAGATGGCATGATCTTATATGTAGAAAATTCTAAAGACCCTATTACAACTCTTAGAACTAATAAACAAATTCAGTAAAGTTGCAGAATACAAAATGAACAAATCAGTTACATTTCTATGTACTAACAATGAATTATATGAAAAAAAATTTTACAAAGCAATCCCTTCATAATAGCATCAAAAAGAACAAATTACTTAGAAATTAACGAGGTAAAAGACTTACATACTGGAAACTACAGTACATTGGGGAAAGAAATAAAAGAAGACAGATAAATAGACATCCAGTGTTTATGGATTGGAAGACTTAATATTGTTAAAATATTAAGCAATATTTAGAACTTCTAATTTTGTTTTCTCCTTTTCTCACTGATGTGCCATGCCACTGTATTCATATATTACATTCACATTGTGTGGGTCTATTTCTGGGCTAATATTTCCCATTGATCTTTTTCTGCTCCAATACCACACCATCTAAATTACTTTAGCTTTCTAAAGGGATTTGATATCTGGTAGAAAAGTCCATTCACTGTGTTTTTCTTAAGTATTCAGTATCTTGCTATTCTTGGCCTTTTGAATGTACATGTCATGTAAATTTACGAGTTTAAAAAATTAAACTTGTCATCTTTCTTTAAATATCAAAACCTGGGCTTGACTGGGACTGTAGTGACTCCATAATCAGTGTGGGAAGATTTGCTATCTTTATAATATTTGAGACTTCTGTGAACAAGATATCTCTTTATTTATTTAAATTTTCTTTAACTTCTACTAATAAAGCTTTATGATTTTTCTCTGTAAAACACATCTTTCATGAGATTAATTCCTGGGTAGTTTATGCATTTCAATGTGAATTGTATTTTTAAAGTTTTTGGTTGCTATTATATAAATATAATTGATTGTTTTGCATTTAAAACCTTTTTATTTTGAAATAATTATGGACATAAAGTTGCAAAAATACTACCTAGAGTCTTGTGAACCCTTCATCCATCTTCTGCCAGTGGTGACATCTTATGTAACTTGTAGCACAATATCAAATTAGGAAATTAACATTAGCATGGTGTTGTTGATTAGATTACAGACCTTAGTTTTCTCACTTTTTTCCATGCTTGCTCGCTCTTGCTCTCGCTATTTCTCTCTCCCTGTATGTGTATGTGTACTTCTGTGTAGTTTGATCCCATGTATAGATTCATTTCACCACCACTACAGTCAACATACAGAACTGTAAAGGAATTCTCTTGTGCTACTTGTCATGCTCATCCATGCTCCCTGGCAACCACTAATCTGTCCTCAATGTCCATAGTTTTGTCGTTTTTGAGGATGTTAAATAAATGGGAGCATAACAGTATATAACCTTTTGAGATTGGCTCTTTCAGTAATAAGTTATTGCATTTATCAGTAAAACAGTTTTTTTTAATTGCCAAGTAGTATTTCATTATGCAGATCTATCAGAGTTTGTTTAACCATTCATCCATTGATGGGCATTTTGATTACTTCTAGTTTTAAGGTATATGAGCAAAGCTGCTATAAACATTCTTGTACAGATTTGTTTGAATAGAAGCTTTCATTTCTCTGGTATAAATGCCCAAGAGTGCATTTTCTGGTTTGTATGGTAAATACATGTTTAGTTTTATGAAAAACTACCAGACTGTTTTTAAGTATGGCTGTACTATTTTACATTTCTACCAGCAATGTGTGATAGATTCATTTTGTTTGCTTTCTTGCCTATGTTTGATATTATCACTAGTTTTTATTTTAGCCATTCTAATAGTATATAGTGATATTTCATTGTGGTTTTAATTTGCATTTCCCTAATGATTAATGATGTTGAATATCTTTTCATGTGCTTATTTGCTATCTGTATATCCTGTTCAGATGTCTGTTCATGTCTTTTGCCCATCCTGTAATTGGGTTGTTTGGTTTTTTATAGTATCCTTTTGAGAGTTCTAGATATAAGTCCTTTGTCATATATGTATTTTCAATATTTTTCCCATTCTGTAGCTTATCTTTTCATTCTCAACAGTTTTTCACAGAGTAAAAGATTTTAATTTTTGAAGTCCAATATATCAATTTTTAATTTTATGGATTTTGCTTTTGGTGTCATTTCTAAAAACTCTTTGTCTGGCTTCAGTACTGAAGATTTTCTTCTCTGTTTTTTTCTAAAAGTTTTTTGTTTGCTTTACAGTTTATATTTAAGTTCATGATCTATATAAAATTTTTGTATAAAAGTATGAGGGGGCTTCCCTGGTGGCGCAGTGGTTCAGAGTCCGCCTGCTGATGCAGGGGACGCAGGTTCGTGCCCCGGTCCGGGAAGATCCCACGTGCCGTGGAGCGGCTGGGCCCGTGAGCCATGGCCGCTGAGCCTGTGCGTCCGGAGCCTGTGCTCCGCAATGGGAGAGGCCACAACAGTGAGAGGCCCACGTACCGAAAAAAAAAAAAAAAAAAAAAAAAGAGGTATTTAGGTCTTTTTTTATTTTGTTTTTTTAGTCTTTACATTTAGTTGCTCCAGCATTATATGTGGAAAAGTCTGTTATTGCTCCATTCAGTTGTTTTTGTATCTTTGTAAAAAAAAAAATCAGTTGGACGTGCTTGTGTGGATCTCTTTCTGGGTTGTCTGTTCTGTTCCATTGATCTGTGTGTCTGTTCTTCTGCCAAATTCACATTGTCTTGTTTACTCCGGCTATATAGGAAATTTTAAAGTTTAGTGGAATGAGTTCCTCTCACTTCATTCTAAAATTAGCTCACCTCTTCTGGTTCCTTTGTCTTTCTAGGTAACCTTTAGAATAAGCTTGTCTCTATGAAAAATCTTGCGGGGATGTTGTTAGAATCCGTAAATCCATAGGTCAGTTTGGGGAAGAATCTTGAGTCTTTCGGTCCATGAACATAGTATATCTCTCCATTCATTTAGATCTTCTGTGGTTTTTTTCATCAGTGATTTGTAATTTTCAGCATACCAGTCCTGTATATGTTCTTTTTTTTTTCTGTATATGTTTTATTAGGTTTGCACTAAAACGTTCTATTAATATTAGGGAGGGTAGTGATTGAAAGTAGTATTGTGCTTTTAACTTTGGTTTCTGTTTCTTGGGAGTATATAGAAATAAATTTGATTTTTATGTTGATCTTTATATCCTGTAATCTTTTTTTAAAAAATTTATTTATTTTTGACTGTGTTGGGTCTTCGTTGCTGTGCGTGGGCTTTCTCTAGTTGCAGAGATCGGGGGCTACTCTTCGTTGCAATGCATGGGCTTCTCATTGCGGTGGCTTCTCTTGTTGCGGAGCACAGGCTCTAGGTGCGCGGGCTTCAGTAGTTGTGGCGCATGGGCTCAGTAGTTGTGGCTTGCAGGCTCTAGAGTGCAGGCTCAGTAGTTGTGGCGCACAGGCTTAGTTACTCTGCAGCATGTGGGATCTTCCCAGACCAGGGCTTGAACCCGTGTCCCCTGCATTGACAGGTGGATTCTTAACCACTGTGCCACCAAGGAAGTCCAATATATCCTGTAATCTTGATGAACTAGTTTTTGTTTTTTTAAGATTCCCCAGGAATCGTCTGTATAGACAGTCATGTCATTTGGAAGTAAGGACGATTTTAGTTCTCCCTTTCCAATCTGTATGCCTTTATTTTCTTTTCCTTGCCATATTATGCTGGCTAGGGCTTTCAGTATTACGTTGAATAAGAGTGGTGAGAGCAGACATCCTTGTCTTGTTTCTGATTTTGAGAGGAATTATTCAGTCTTTTGCCGTGAAGTATTTTGTTAGCTATAGGTCATTGATGTTTGCATGTTGATTTTTCTACTCTACAACCTTGTTAAACTCAATTTTACTAATTCTGATGTTTTATCTATAAATCTTTGGAGTTTCTGTATACATAATCACGTAATCTGCAGGTAATGACTGTTTTGTTCCTTACTTTGTATCTTTATACTGGATGCCTTTTTCTTCCTGTGTTGACTAGCATCTCTATTACAATGTGAAATAGAAGTCATGATAGCAGGTATGTTTTTACAGGTCCTAAAAACAAGTAGAACACTTTCAAAAGGTCATCAATAAATGTGATTTATGCTGTAGGGTGTTTATAGCACCCTACCTTTCTCGGATAAAGGAAACTTTCATATAAATTTTAGTTTGTTGAGCTTTTTCTTCTATTTTGTTCTATAGTCAAGAATTGATGTTGAATTTTTATCATTGTCTCTTCATTTTTGACCTTATCACACGGTTTTTCTTTTTTAATCTGTAAATATGATGAATTCAACCTTGCATTCCTTGGATTAAACTCAGTCTTTTATATGTAGCTACATTTGGTTTCTCAATATTTTATTTAAAAATACTGTATCTGTAAACACAGAAAAGATTGGTCTGTGATTGTTTTTCCTTTCTCTTATTTTTTTCATTGGGTTTTAGTACCATGGTTATGCTAGTTAGTTACATAAAATTAGTTGGGAAGGATTCCCTTGTTTTCTCGTCCTTGGAAATATTTATATGACATTGGAATTATTTCTTCCTCAGTTATTTGGTAGAACTCATTAGTAAAGTCATGTAGCCTTGGGTGTTTGTCCTTGTGGAAAGGTTTATTGATTATTGATTTTCTTTCTTAGTGGCATTTTTTCTTCTTGAGTAAATTTTGGTAAGGTATAGGTTTTCTCCAGTTTGTCTAAATTTTTAAATGTTTTTATGTCAAAAATTGTAAGATTGGCCTGTGATTTTTTACTTTGTTGATCTTACGCTTATTTTTTTTTTCTTTACTCCTGATTCATTGATTCTTAGAAAGCACTTTACATTTTTAAATGTTTGGAGATTTTCTTTTTTTTTGTTGAAGTATAGCATAATTCAGAAAAGTATAAAAATTATAAATGGCTAGCTCTGTGACTTTATACAAAGTGAAAACAGTAGTGTGACCAGCATCCAGATATATAAGTAGAACATTACCTGTACCCAAGAAATATTCTGTTACTCCTCTTTCAAGTTACATCTCCCACCAAAGGAATTCACTATTCTAACTTTTAACATCATCGGCTAGGTTACCTTATTTTTGAATTCTGGAAATGTAGTCATATTTTATGTATAGTGTTTTATATCTGGCTTCTTTCACCTAACTTTCTTTGTAATGTTAATCCATATTGTGTGAAGCAGTAGCTTATTCACCCTCATAACTGTGTTGTATTTCATTGTATGACTATACTACAATGTATCTTCATTCCACTGTTGATAGGTATTTTTGTTTTCTGTTTTGACTAATATGAATGGTATTGCTATGAACATCTTTATGTCTTGTAGTGGACGCAGGTATGTGTTTCCGTTGAGTAAATACCAAGGAGTGTATCTTGGGGCCTACTTATTTATGCTTGTTAATTTATGTTTAGCTTAAGTGTTTTATTTTGTTTAGTGTTTGCATCCTTTTTTTCCATCCTTTTACTTTCAGTATCTCATATCGTTATTTAAAAATTTTTTTGTAATCTCTCTATATTGAAGTTTAAAAATCTTGATCTTTTAATGTGATCATGTACACCATATATACCATATTATAATATACTGATATATGTTAAATATTGTTCTAAGTACTATATATAGTAATTTATTATACATTTCAAGTTTTGTCTGGCTCATTTGTCCTTATTTCACTGTATTCCTAAAACTTACATTCCTTGGATATAAACTTCAGCTTTGCAATTATATTCTTTAACCACATTGTGGGTGACATTTTGCTGTCTTCTGGTTTATATTGTTGCTAGTGAGAAGTCACTATTAGTTTAAATACTGTTCCTTTGAAGGTAATATGTCTTCTATAAGGTTTTGTGTGTTTTTTTGGAATTATTATTTTGAACTTAATTCTGTTTGGCTTCTTGAATTTGTGAATTGGTATTTATGATATTCACCTCATAGAGAGGCCTCTGCCTTATTCCTCTTCTTCTGGTACTCCCATGAATCATAAGTTAAGCTATTTTACTTTTTCTTTTGTGTATTGCAGTTTTTTGTTTCTCTGTTCTGTATTTTTGGATAATTTCTTCGGACATCTTTTGTAGCTCATTAAGTCTCATAGCTTTTCTTAATCTGCTAATAAACTCATCCATTAAGTTTTTACTTTCAATTTTTGTATTTTTTCATTTTTAGTAGGTCTTTTTTGTTCATATCTTTTAATTTACTGTATAATTTTTTTATTCCTTGTAGATTTTTAAACTTATCTTTTATTTCTTTAAAATTATAAATGCATTTGACCCTTGAACTAATGGAGGTTAGGAGTGCTGATCCCCCCCCCCCAACCGCAGTTCAAAATCCACGTGTAACTTTATACTTGACCCTTTGTATTCACTGTTACAAACATCCACGGATTCAACCAGCCATAGGCTGTGTAGTATTGTAGTATTTATTGAAAAAGTTCTGTGTATAAGTGGACCCATGCAGTTCAAACCGATGTTGTTCAAGGGCTACTATACAGTTGTATAGTAGTTTTATATTCCATTTGATGGTTGTAATATTTGAAGTTTTGGGGGGGTCTGGTATTTCTGCTGGTTCTTGCTCATTGTGCCTTGCTTGCTTAGATGCTTGGTTATTTTTGACTTGATAATGCTTATTGTCCTAGAAACATCATATGGGGATTATTTGAAGTGTAGCATGAAGGTGCCCTCCTCTAGGAGGGCTTGAATGTACTTATATTATGGGGGTGTTACCAGTTGAGGGTCACTGAGTTCTTGTATTGAGGTTCTCTGGACTACGTAGGCAGTGTGAACCTCAGCAAATGTGTAGGCTTATGGCCAAAACTAATTAGCTGTTCCTCCCTTGTATCTGCTATTACTTTGCTCTGCTTAATACCAAGGCAGCCTTCTCTGCTGTCCCTGTGGGTGGTAATGGCAGCATGGGCACATGTTGACTTGGTTTAATTCTTTCCTTTGCAGGTATTATCTTTTTTGGGTTGGGGTAGTATTCTACATTAATGTCAGGAGGGTCTCTGATGTTCTTCCTTGACAGGACTCTGTCCTTCTTTTTCCATAAGATCAGCAAAACTGAACTCTGGATTTGACAGGGTTGGCAGGTGCCTTCAGGGTGTAAGTGGATATAAAGTTCCATTTAGTTCTCTGGGTTCCTGAATTCCCTTAGATTTTGGCCCAAGTAATTTGTGGTGCTATTAAAAAAAATGCTGTGTGTATTTTATATATATGTAAATAAGTAAGTAAATAAAATCACTTAGAGTTTTTTTGTTGGAGGGTCAGTGCAAATAACCTAGCTTGCCACTAATGGAAAGTAAAAATAAAATTTTAAAAATTGGGGAAATATTCAGTAAAATGATTTTCATTAATTAGATAAGTGAATTACTATAAATTAGGAAGTAGTTATAATTTTTTGTAGGGAGAGATTCCTTTTCATGTTTATTATGAATGTTGTTGATACTTATTTTTTGGTTTGCATCTAATAGTTTTCTCGTTTTAGGGGTAAAGATATTTCCATCATGGCTCATTCAAAGACAAGGACCAATGATGGAAAAATTACCTATCCTCCTGGTGTCAAGGAAATCTCAGATAAAATATCTAAAGAGGAAATGGTGAGACGGTTAAAGGTGAGTAAAATTGGGTTATGTCCTTTGCACATCTGTTTAGGATAAGCAGAGCTGGTGGAGGACACCTGTGGAAATCACATAGGGCTGTATCTTGTTAGGGCAACTTCAAGCAAATCAAAGCAGAAAATGTCTCATGGCCAAAACTAATTAGCTGTAATTAGGAGCTAAGAGAGTGGAGTAGATAAAGAACTGTAGGGTTTCCTTAGCTATTGTTAATGGGAGTGCAATTAGAAAGGTGAAGCTTACATTTTCTAGGGCTGTCTATACTTGGGTATAAAGAACAAACCCACAATACGCTTATACTCATTATTATCTTCAGAAAGTTGTCTCCTCCTATATCTCATTTATTTCATAAAAGCAACCATTTTAATTTGAGAAAAGAAATTTTAATTCTACTGAATACTAAGGCTGTATTTTACTTTCTTGTATTTTGAAAGTAGGTTAAAGAGCTTTACTTTTAGCTCTCTGCTTCTGATGTACAGCAGTGAGTCAAGACTGATGGTGAACTTCCATTCGTGAGGCAGTCACTGTATGGTTAGACTCTCTTCACATTTGTTTGAATAATATTTCATCTTTGTCTTCGAGGCAGTGATAGTCTCCGTGATTAAAATGGTTAAGAGAGCAGAGTGGCCAAGAAGATTGTTAAGCTGATTAGTTCAGATGGTCTTTATTTTTGAGCATTTTTTTCAGTTCAATGTTGTATCTACCTAGACATGTTGCTTGTTATATCATTATCAATATTTACCAGTATTTCAAGTGTAAAAGACTTACCTTAATTAATCATTGAAGACCCAGGAGCCTTGAAGTACTACTTTATTGTTGCATGGTTTATTTATTAGAGGAAAAAGACCCTAGTACTATTGTAAGTTTCACATAAAGTCTTAGTATTATATCCTGTGCATAAAGTATGAGAATGTCAGATATAAGGTGTTTGTTATTTAAAGCAAAAGACATCTTTGAGCAGATTAAATTTACCAATATGTGGATATTATATCTAGTTGGGAACTGTGTATATTTTATTAAAAATGGTTAAGCTACAGGGCTTCCCTGGTGGCGCAGTGGTTGAGAGTCCGCCTGCCGATGCGGGGGACACGGGTTCGTGCCCCGGTCCGGGAAGGTCCCACATGCCGCAGAGCTGCTGGGCCCGTGAGCCATGGCCGCTGAGCCTGCGCGTCCGGAGCCTGTGCTCCGCAATGGGAGACGCCACAACTGTGAGAGGCCGGTGTATGGCAAAAAAAAAAAAAAAAATGGTTAAGCTACAAACCCTAGATATGAAATTTTTCATTTCTATGTATTTAGATTTTCTTGACCTATTAAGTTTTTAGAGAAAGAATACATTTATTTCCTCAGATTTGTTTATATTTCAGCAATGATATCATCCTTATTGTTTGCTAAGAAATGAACATTGAACACAGAGACTATACTTACAAGCATTTAGCATTTAGTGTCTTTTATGGATGATATTTTCTCAGACATCTTTTTTAATTTAGAGGACTCATATATGAGTTATTCATGAGTTTTATAACACCATTTGAGTTGGTCAGAGTATTGAGGAGTTCCCATTATCTAGCCCTTGAATAAACTTTATTGATAGTTTTGGTGGAATGATTTCCACAGTGCTCACATTTAGTGCTTGTAGTAAGCTTTCATTATTTTGTAGACATTTCTGCTCAGCAATAATCTGGTTACTTTTCTTCTCTTTCTTTTTTCCTGATTTACACTGCCCACTGTTTATAGCAACCGTCTTGGAGAAATATAGGAAGGATTTAATGTGGGATGATGGTAATTTTTGATATGTACAAGTACAGGTATAAGTTTTATAAGTTATAAAAACTTGCTAATATGTAAAGTGTCATTGTTTATGTAATTTCTAGAATTTCTTATAACATTTTATTCAAAATATACTGAATCTCTCACTCTTGTGAAGCGATTCCAGGGAAAGAAAGAGTTCCTTGCATATAGCTTTTTTTTTTTTGTCTTTTTTCATAATACATCAAAGCCATCAAAGCATATATCTTAAAAGTAATAAAATTAAAAAGTTAGGAGAGTAGCCCTGGACATTGTACCCTTAAACTAATTGTAGTGTCAGACTGGAAAGATTAGTCTACTGATGGTTCTGGCCTCTGGTGTAGTAGAACTGAGGGTCTGCTCTGTGAGGAACGCTGTTACCCACAGCTGCTCTGAGAATTCAGTAATACATTGGACAATTCATTACTCAGAAGTCTAACTCTACAGCAGAGTGGAAATCCATGCAGTTATGTCTCAAAGACCAAGTCCAGCCCTACTTGTTGATTAGTATTTGTAGCGCCACCTAGTGGATGCCAGGTTGTCACCTTTGCATTAAAGTTGTGTTTAAATGTCCCTGACGAGTTCAGCAATTTTGTCAAGTCTTACGTGAAGTAGGAATAGTACAGACTGAGGCTTCCTTGTGACTGCTGATACTAAAATTAGAGAAAGCTCTTCACAGAATTCAAACTATATGATTTTTCACCATTGTAGTTTCCATCCCACTTCTTTTATGTAAATGTTTGCTTTCTTCTGCTCACTCCATACATGCCATTGAGTCCTACTAATGAATTGTCCATCTCGTATTGTCTTTAACTGTGGTACAAGAAATATTTAATTGGATGCTACAGTAGTTACTTCATGGTAGCTTTTTAATGTTTAGGGATTCATCTTTGTCATCCTTTCTTGAATGTTTATATATTCTTTTTTAGCTCAGTGTTGTAAAAGTGAGACTAGAAGTACTATGTTAAGCTACTTTTAAACTTTTAAAATCTGGTTAGCAGGTGTGATGGGTAAATGAAAAGTATTTTATTTAGTCTTTTTTTTTGTGGTACGCGGGCCTCTCACTGCTGTGGCCTCTCCCGTTGCGGAGCACAGGCTCCGGACGCGCAGGCTCAGCGGCCATGGCTCACGGGCCGCTCCGCGGCATGTGGGATCCTCCCGGACCGGGGCACGAACCCGTGTCCCCTGCATCGGCAGGCGGACTCTCAACCACTGCGCCACCAGGGAAGCCCTATTTAGTCTTTTAAAGAAAAGTTGTATTTGCCCTATAGTTCAGAAAGGTCTTGTTCTCTCAGATAGATACTTTTAGGGGAAACATGAAAGTGTATTTATTGGAAGTTAACCTTTGTAATTAATATGGCTTTTATTTCAAATAAATATATTTTTACATGGAGGATTTCATTATTTGATTATTTTGTTTTTATATAGATGGTTGTGAAAACTTTCATGGATATGGACCAGGACTCTGAAGAAGAAAAGGAGCTCTATTTAAACCTAGCTTTACATCTTGCTTCAGATTTTTTCCTCAAGCATCCTGATAAAGATGTTCGATTACTGGTAGCCTGCTGCCTTGCTGATATTTTTAGGATTTATGCTCCTGAAGCTCCTTACACATCCCCTGATAAATTAAAGGCAAGTACTGATTAAAAGAACTGCCAAGATTGACTGATACTTTATCTTTCTGTCTAAAATGGGAATTAAAGTATTTCGATTATTTCTTTAGATTCTTTGACATTAGCTGCAGCAGTCTTTTGTTAAACTATTGTACTTCTGTTTTCTGTAGAATTTCCTACCCCCCATTAGTATTTAATTTTGTAAAACAATTTCTGATCTTCAGAATAAGAAGTTGATTAGTAAAGTGTCTTCTATACTTTTTTTTTTTTTGGCCATGCCACACAGCTTATGGCATCTGAGTTCCCTGATCAGGGACTGAACCTGGGCCACAGTAGTGAAAGTGCCGAGTCTTAACCACTGGCCCGCTAGGGAATTCCCTATACTTTTTATATTATGTCATCATTAGTGGTATTTCAGTATCAGTTGGGGACACTTGCTTTTCCTTTTTAAAAATTCATATTGAAGACCATGTTCATTATTTAAAACACAGTATCTAGTGTAAGTCTGAATTTATAATATATGAATCCTAATTCACTTAATGTAAGGTGTGATGTGAATTGTTTTGAAGAAAATACAATGAACAAAATTTTAATGAAAGGTAGAAAGCACACTTAGTACTTGGTTATGGTAGTTGTAAGTAAAGGCATGTGAATGAAATAATTTTTAAAAGATGAGAAAAGAAGGAGAATAGCATGATTAATCCAGTGGGTAGAAAGCATGAAAATAAGTAGAGCTGTGCAAAAATTTATTGAATGAGGCAAGTTATAAGAAAATTAGAAAAGCCAACAATAATAAAAGATAATTGTGGAAACTGTTGGTTAGGAAATGAGTCCCTAGGAAGATGACCCAGTATGGAACAAAAAGACAATTTAGGTTTATTTCATTTAACAAATATTGATGTTAGTTATTATATGTCAGGAACTGGGTTTACCTTGGTGAAAAACAACCCAGACTCGGTTCTTGAACTCAGGGAGTTGCTTCTTAAAAACTGGAGTGAGGAACCTGCTCATTTGATCAAGTCAGCCAAGACTCCAGTAAGGAATGCCCAAACTGCCGTGGACACGCTTGTTTCATATATCTTAGGATGGGGGAGGTAGGGGACAATATTTGTCATCTACAAGTAAAATTGAATTGTAAGATTTGAGAATGGTGAGAGACTTAAAGTAGATAATATGAGCTGGCCTGTGGAGTTGTGTACCCAGATGTATATCCTGATTTCTAATTGTGAACCTTTAATTTGAGGTACTTAATTGGTTTAAGGAGTAATTGTATTTGGTTGACTGTGGGCTGTGGCTCGTCCTCACTAGATGTTTTGTTGGCATTCTCATGAAGAGGGAAGTCTAACTTAAGAGTGCTGCTACATGATTTCTTCTACCTCTCGTGGATTTCTCAGTTTGCGTTATCAGTGATCTGTCTCAAGGCTTTGGGGTAATGAAAGTCCTCCCAAAAGAATAGCTACAAATCTTTTCTATTAATAATAGGACAGTTTTTGAGAAGAATATTGAAGAGGTATGATTAAATTAGAGTTTTTAGAATCTAGCTTAAAATTTTTAAGCATTTTATTTTTTCTGGTCAGTTTTTTTTTTAATTTAATTTATTTATTTATATACAGCAGATTCTCATTAGTTACCCATTTTATACATATCAGTGTATATATGTCAATCTCAATCTTCCAATTCATCCCACCATCCCTCTTCCCCCCACCCGCTTTCCCCCTCTGGTCAATTTTTTTGGCTCTTATTTTAAATGCCACTTTTTTCTTTTATTGGGGTAGTATTAAAAATTATTTGAGGGTGTTTCTGAATACTTATAGAATAGTTTTCACTCTGTTTTGGTTAGTATCAAGTTTGTATTTTTGTCTACAGTAGTAATAATAGAAAATTGTGACACTTTGATCCTTACCTTTCCACTGTCAGTTTGTTATTGTCATCAGAAAACCCTTTTTATATACCCAGCTTCATGTTTAGGTCAGTGCTTGTTAGAGAGATGATCAATGAATATTGTCTTTCCATCTCCAGGTAGATTCAGTACAGCAGTTGTTCTCTCTTAGTCGAACCAGAAAGGGTTCGTTCATGGAGGACATATTTTATGCAGTACTACTAACAAAGTAACTGTACCTTTTTTTAAAGTAACCATTTTTGAAGGATGTACTTGTGATAGTATTTTTCTTGAAAAGCTACTCAGTAATCTGCATATCCTATTTCTTCCCTTTTAAGAAATGCTTGTTTATCGTTTTACTTATGAGGGAAACATCTTTTTCTTTTTGATTGATTAACATGCTTCCTTTGTAGAATTAGCTTTAATAATTTTAACCTTTTCCAAATTTTTCAAAAACTATCATCATAAAAATTTGACTCAAAGTGATATTGAACTTATTTTTACCCAGGTATAAAGGGGTGTGCAGTAAAAAACCGAAAGCAAGAGATGGGGATAGATTGATAAATGGTAGGGGAGAACAAGTAGTTATAATGACAAGGTAGGAAGCTTGACGAGTTAACTTCTGTGGGTCTTTTTAAAACTTCTAAGCTTCTGCAATCTATTGTCTTCTCACTTGGTGATTTTATTTTGGAATTTCAAGTTTCCTAAACCATGTTCTTGCTATATAATTACTATATATAGTGCTATTCCAGCAAACCTGATCAGTTCAGCTCTCAGTCATCGCAACCTGTTTGTTTTAATGACAGCATAAATTTTAGTTTACTCCATTTTCAGGTCTGTTTTTTTTTAACCTACAGTAAGGTGTTTTTCTTTCTCTACTTTAAGATCATAGTAAATGATTTACCGTTTTCCTTTAAAGGGCAGTAAGATATTTGGTGTTTTCATGATGATGCACATTTAAAAAATTCCAGCCAAGTAGAATTTTTTTAAACTGGTTCTTTACAATTTATCATGATAGATACACATGAGTGCTGAATTATCTTTAGGAATTTAGTGGATATTTTCATAATCTAAACAAAACTTTGTCTTTCTTTTTTTAAAGGATATATTTATGTTTATAACAAGGCAGTTGAAGGGGCTAGAGGATACAAAGAGCCCACAATTCAATAGGTATTTTTATTTACTTGAGGTAAGCAATATATTCTATCTTGAGATGACATTTTAAACTGGGTTTTGTGCTTGTATATTTTTACTAATTAAAATTTTACCCTTTTCCTTTTTTATGTCTTATTTTTAGAACATTGCTTGGGTCAAGTCATATAACATATGCTTTGAGTTGGAAGACAGCAATGAAATTTTTACCCAATTATACAGAACATTATTTTCAGTTATAAAGTAAGTTTACTTTACAAAGAATATAATCTTTTTTTAAATGTAAAGAATTTTTAACTTACAGGTGAATCTGCATAAACTGTTAACTATGATGAATATTGGAAGGCTAAGAGTTATAACTTAACTCATTAACATAATTTTTATAGATGTTTGGACAGTGAATACAGCTTAATTCTGTACTGTAGAGAATAATATAAGAGTGGCATAAGGTAATCTATAGCCAATATAAAATTTATTTTGGCTTATGTTATTTTCTTTTATTTAAATCACATATTACTGACTCCTTAATTCATGTGAATAGTTGAGTTCTTTGTGTATTCCTTAAATTTATCTACTAGAATTAACTTCCGCAAAGTAGTTTGATTTTCTGAATTTAAGGCAAAACTAAAGTTGCATTTGATTTAATTACTTTTGATTGTGAGACTGGTAAAAATTAGGAAAAAGTAATCCTGGAAATGTAATTTAAAAAATATTTTGGATGCTATTGTAAGATTTGGAAGAGAGGGAAGCTTTAAATGAATATGTAGAATTTGATTTAATTAATACCTGAGTATCAGTTGAAAATAAAGTGTAATGTTCTATGTTATGATTAAATCTTATAAATTTCAGATATACTTTAAATGAAATATCAATTTTGAATTTCAGCAATGGCCACAATCAGAAAGTTCATATGCATATGGTGGATCTCATGAGTTCTATTATTTGTGAAGGTGATACAGTATCTCAGGAGCTTTTGGATACAGTTTTGGTAAATCTGGTACCTGCCCATAAGGTAAGTAGCAATATATATTGAAATGTATCGAAAGCTTGTTAATATTAGGGTCCAGAATTTGCTTACGTTTAAAATGCAATTTATCCTGCTTTATAGTTTTGGAGACTTTTATTTTATTTTATCATTACTATTTTTTTTTCCGGTACGCGGGCCTCTCACTGTTGTGGCCTCTCCCGTTGCGGAGCACAGGCTCCGGATGTGCAAGCTCAGCGGCCATGGCTCACGGGCCCAGCCGCTCCGCAGCACGTGGGATCCTCCCGGACCAGGGCACGAACCCGTGTCCCCTGCATCGGCAGGTGGACTCTCAACCACTGCGCCACCAGGGAAGCCCTGGAGACTTTTATTGATTAATATTAATGTACATCACTTGTGTTTAATAAAACATGATACACTTATTAGTCACTAATTAAATGAAGAAATAACAGAGTTAGTACATGTGATAAAGTATCTGTAATAACTCAGTTTTGTATAGGATTATGTTTCAAGGAACACAAATAAGGCCTTAGGTAAAAGACAGTGATGGTGTAGATGGCGGGGAGGGGTGAAATTAAAAGGGAAGTCTTGGGCTTCCCTGGTGGCGCAGTGGTTGAGAGTCCGCCTGCCGATGCAGGGGACACGGGTTCGTGCCCTGGTCCGGGAAGATCCCACATGCCGTGGAGCGGCTGGGCCCGTGAGCCATGGCCGCTGAGCCTGCACGTCCGGAGCCTGTGCTTCTCAACGGGAGAGGCCACAACAGTGAGAGGCCTGCATACTGCAAAAAAAACACACAAAGAAAGGGGAAGTCTTTACTAACTTGGAGAAAAGGATATGTTGATGACACAAGTATTTCTTGCCTGGGTGATATTAATCAAGTTGTGTGGGTGTTGTGTGTGTTTTTGTATGTTTCGTTCTTTGAAAATGACTAACACTCTAGTAAGCAGTTGGAAATATGGTTCTGTGATTCACCAGTATAAAGGTCTCTGCAAAATTAAGACCTTTCTGGAAAGATATAACTTAAATTTATAGCTACACAGCATGCACAAATATAATGCTTCATTAAAAATGACCTCATAATCCAAAATTTCCAAACTTTTAAGAAGTCCATCAATACTGAAAATCAGACACTAAGTAAAAATTCAGATAATATATTTATTAGATAAAAACATTAAATACCTATAAAAGGATTAAAGATAACAGTTTTATGTTTTAATCTCTAGAAGCATAAGAGTTAAAAAGTATGATAGCTAGACATCTGAAAGGAGAAGAAGCTATGGTTAGGAAAAGTAGAAATGAAAAATGTTCATAGACATCAAAATATTTTTTGGATTATAAAAGATATTTAGAGAACTAGGAGGTAGAGCTGAGGAAATTGTACAGATACAGTGAGGTAAAGTTAAGGAAAACATAAACGATAGGATGAAAAGGTCCAGTATATTTAAAAGTGATGCAGAACACTGAGTAAGAATGGAGAAGAGATGATATTCAAGTAGATATTTGCTTAAAATTTTCTAGAACTGACGAAAAGCGTAAATTTATGAGTTAGGTAACAAAAGTGTCATGAACAGAATAAATAAAAATAAATCCCAGTGTAGGCATATCTTGGAGAATTTGTAGAATGACAAAATAGAAATAATCTATAAAGCATCCAGAGGGAAAAGACATAGCCCTTAACAAGGAATAAACATTAAACTGATTGCTGACTTCTCAGTAGCAAGGATAGATGCCAGAACATAATGGACCTATATTTCCAAAGTACTGAGATAAAATAACTGTATATGCTGGCACACAGTTGCTATCCAATTTGAGTGAAATTAAGACATTAAATATACAACTTGTCAATAGATCCTTCCTGAAAGAACTACTATTTGAGTACTTCAGAATAATGGCAATTGAACTTGAAAGAAGTGAAATGTAAGAAGTATTGGTGAACAATGAAATGCTCTAAATAAGAACTGATGTATAAAACAAAAACAGTAGCAATAATAATTATAATGATTAATTAAAGGGATTTTAACAAAATGGTCCTAAACCACTGGATAAAAATAACGTGTAAGATTGAGTGGCCTAATACAGTCAAAGAGTGATATGATCTTGCTGATGATTAGGAGTACAGAGCTATTGATTTACTTTGGACTTTATTATTTTTTTAAAATTAATTTATTTTTGGCTGTGTTGGGTCTTCATTGCTGTGTGCGGCCTTTCTCTAGTTGCGGTGAGCGGGGGCTACTCTTCATTGCAGCGCGTGGGCTTCTCACTGTGGTGGCTTCTCGTTGCGGAGCATGGGCTCTAGGTGCACGGTCTTCAGTAGTTGTGGCTCACGGGCTCTAGAGCGCAGGCACAGTAGTTGTGGCGCATGGGCTTATTTGCTCCGCGGCATGTGGGATCTTCCTGGACCAGGGCTCGAACCCATGTCCCCTGCATTGGCAGGCGGATTCTTAACCACTGTGCCACCAGGCAAGTCCCTGACAGGTGGGTTCTTAACCACTATGCCACCAGGGAAGCCCTACTTTGAACTTTAAATGAAGTATTCATGTTAAAATTTTAAGGATTACAATGCAAGGAAGAATTACAATAAATGTAAATGGCCCAAATTTACTACTTCAGGTTGTCAGATTAGATTAAAAATAATTCAACTGGTCATTGTTAATAAGAGATAACAAAAATACTGTCACAAAAAGGTTGTCACTAAAAGGATGGAGAAAAGATTTGCCGTGCCAGGCACATAATAACTGAAGGAAAACTGAAATAACTTGTATTGATTTTAGATGTTATAGTCTTTACCCGGTAAAGAAGGGAGTTATACAATGATAAGTTTTAGTTCTCAGGAAGATGCCTAAACTTGTATTCACATAGGCTCAAAATATGTAAAGCATACATTGGAAGAATTATAAGGAGAAACAAACTCACAATTTGGTGGGCCATTTTAATACATTTCCAGTTGATTATAAGTCAAATAGACCAACAGTTCTTGAGGATTTTAAAACAAAAAACTAACAAGCCTCTAGCATTCATAATTAATCTGTCAAAAGAGTAAATCATGATGGCAGTTATAAGAAATTTAGAAATAATTATTAAAATGATACATATTAAAACCTGTGGGATTCAACTTAAATGTTGTTTTAATCTAACTTTAGTTTTTTTTTTTTTTTTGCGGTACGCGGGCCTCTCACTGTTGTGGCCTCTCCTGTTGCGGAGCACAGGCTCCGGATGCACAGGCTCAGCAGCCATGGCTCACGGGCCCAGCCGCTCCGCGGCATGTGGGATCTTCCCGGACCGGGGCACAAACCCGCGTCCCCCGCATCGGCAGGCGGACTCTCAACCACTGCGCCACCAGGGAAGCCCTAATCTAACTTTATAGTTAAAGTGTCCAGTTCAAGAAATTATAAAAGTATCGTTAGAATATACAGTCCGTACAAGAAAGTAAACCATGAAGAACAGAAATGAATGAAATAGAAAACACAGTGACATTTCAGAAAAACCTAAAGTTGGTAATTCAAAAAGTATATTAAATAGGCATACCCTTGGCAGTTTGAATCAGAAAAAGGGAGATGGTATTAATATACAATTTTAGAATGAAATGAGGAACAGCAGGCATTAAAAAGATCAAAAAACAATTCCATGAACAGTATTTTATGCTAACATATTTGGAGTTGGACAAAACAAATTTCTAGAAAATAAAACTTGCCAATTTTTCTCAAGAGAGAAAATCTTGAATAACCTTTAACCAATAAAAGAAATTTAATTGGTTTTAAAAACTATATCCATAAAACAAACAAAAATATTTCCTCCTAAACAACGATGACAGTAATAATAGCAACAGCAGCAGAACTCAAACCAAGTATGAAGGAATTTAAACACATCACCAGGAGATTTCTTTTAATCATTTAAGTGCCGTATAATCATGATATTCAGCAAACTTTTTCAGATTATAGAAGAGGAAGGCATGCTCCACAGTTCACATTATGAGCAGAATATAGTCTTCATAGGGAAAACTAGAGAAAACCAAGTTCAAGAAAGGAGGATAATAGGCTAATTTAATTTATAATACATTCATGTAAATCCAATATAAAATAATAGTGGACACTATCCAGAATGATATAAAGTAATATTGGTAATGAGCAAATTGGCTAAATTTTAGGAATTCAAAGATGGATTAACATTAAAAATTATTTGTGGAAATTAACAGAACAAAGAGAAAAAATAGTCAATAGATGTATAAGAAAACCATTTGATAAAATTCAGTATAACTTATGATAAAAAATATTATTAGCATATTTGAAATAGAAAGGAACTTCCTTAAATTGATAAGGTTATGTATGATAACTGCACTTAATGGTGAAATGCTGAAGGATTTTCTTTGAAGTTAGGAACATTGTCAAGATGTCACTTCTACTCAGGAAAAAGTCAAGTATGCTATTTCGAATCGGCATTAAACTAGAAGCCTTAAGTTAGTGGAGTAAAACAAGAGAAAAGGTAAAAGGATTAGAAAGAAGAGACAAAACTGAAATTATTTGCAGATGTTATGACTGCCTGTGCAGAAAACACAAAACAATGTACAGATTAGTTTCTAGAACAAATAAGAAAATTCTGCAAAGTTGCTAGATATAAGATCAATATATAAAAATCTGTCAGTATAATTTCAAAAAATTTTTATTTGTATCTTTAACAAAGACTTGAGCTACTTCGAAATTTATTAACAATGTGCATGACCTTAATGTTCAGAGTTATTACAGTTGTTGTTGAATTGTAAGAGACGACTTAAATATGTTGCATGATTTGTTATAATTGTTTATGTGATGGGAAGCTCAGTATCACAATAATTTCATTCCTCTGCATACTAATAGATAACCTAATCAAAATAGAAATTGTGAATGTGTAGTGCGTGTGTATATGTGCATGTGTGTGTAGTTTGACAAATTGGTTTTTGAAGAATAAGAAAGTGGGGACTTATCTTACCTGGTGTTAAGACATTATTTCCATATGTCTCTTTGACTGTAATCAGGCAGTAATAGACAAAGGGACATATGGAAGTAATGGAAAATTTACAAATGGTACATGGTTGTATAGAAACTTGAGAGTGTGAGTATTACAGGGAAGTCATTGGAGGGAATCATGGACTTGAATATCCATATGGAAAATAATATAAGATTCTTATTTCACACCATGCATAAAAATAAATTACGGGCAGAATAAAGATCTAAATCTGAAAAGCAAATCTTTGAAATTTTATTTGAAAATATAAAACAACAAATTAACCTCAATATAGAAAAGAATTTAAAAAATATAGAGAGTGCACAAGCCAAATACGAAAAGATTAATATATTTGGTTATATTAAAATGAAAACTTCTGTATGTCCTAAGATACCATAAGCATTGTAAAAACATAGGTATAGGCTCTAAGATATGTTGTGCATGTAATTGGCAAATGTTTAGTGTATAGAGAAACTCTACAAATAAGAACAAGACAAAACAGCTCATTTGAAAAATGGCAAAGGTAGTATTTATAGAAAATTATTTCTTATATGCACAAGGAGGCATGTATCAATACAAGACAGCTTAATGTCTATGAATAGGAGAATGAGTAAATAAGCTGTAGCATATTATATATGAAAATACTAAACAGCAGTTAGATATTAATGAAATGATACAATACAAAGTGTCAATGCGGATAAATCTAAAAATACGCTGAATGTGAGTTTCAGGATATATACAATTTTCCTGCTGTCTGTAATATGTTTGAACTGGAGTAGTGATTCCATTTCAGATCTTTGGTCATGATTCTTTCCATCATCAAAATCTCTTAGAAACATATATTCTTAAGGTATTGTTTCTTGTACTTTTTTTCTTTTCATACTTGACTATGTTTCTTTGGGGTTTTTTTTGGCAGTGCTGCATGGCTTGTGGTTTCTTAGTTCCTTGACCAGGGCTCAAACCCGGGGCCCCGGCAGTGAGAACGCTGAGTCCTAATCACTGGATGGCCAGGGGATTCCCTTGTTATGTTTCTTATATCCTTGGGCTTCCCTATGCTCTGAGATGTGCTTCGGGAAAATCTGCTTTCCCATAGCTGCCCCAAACTCTTTTGTCTTCAGCCACCTGAGGATTCCCCATTTCTGCCCGCACTAGGACCCAGTTCATTCTCTTATGATGTTTTGGTTCTTTTGGTCTTGGAGTGAAATAGCCTGTATTTGTACTCAGCTGAACTGATTTGACTTTACAACTAGCTTTACAGTGACTCAGTATCTCCTTTTCTAATAAACATTTATTGACCTTTTCTATGTGGTTTACCTTATGCTGTGAATAAGATATGAAGAGAATATAATTATCCTTGCTTGGAAGGGATCTTAAGATCTACTAGATCAGTTAGTCTTAGGAGAAAAGTGACTTTGCCATCGCCCTTTTATTCAAATTGAATCTTAAACAGTTTTCTCATTCATTGATTTAACAGTAGCTTTTTGAATACAGGTAATATTTCCTTTTTCATATTTAGTGGTGTATAATATAGATACTGTTTTTTTTCCTTCAGAATTTAAACAAGCAAGCATATGATTTGGCAAAGGCTTTACTGAAGAGGACAGCTCAAGCTATTGAACCATATATTACCAATGTAAGTTTTACTTGTCCAATTGGTTGTCAGAAAGATTAGCCAAAATTTTAAACACTGCTAGAAGCAGAATTTCGGCAAGTGATACATACTTTAACATTTCGTATTGTTTTAATAATTAAGTGTATTTTCTTTCTCCTTATTTAAAATTATTATTGGTTAATACTTTCTAGAAAATTAGCTCTCATATTTGTTCATTCATTTCTCTCTTTCAAATTGCCTAGGAACTAAAACAGTTTTTAGTTTGGTTAGCAAGATATACTGTTTCTGTTCTTGGAAATGGAGTTAAATGTAATTAGATAAATCTTATGGAACTTATCATTATTCAGAGAAGTTGCTTACAGCTTTTTGGAAATTAAATTGATTTGTATAAGAAGAAGATATGAACTAGTATCAAGACATAAAAATTGAAGGCAAGTATGAATAACAGCGGTGTGGTGAAAGTTGCCTATCTTGCTCTCCCTGGGGTAGATTCCATATAAATCTACCTTTTCTGAGAAGGGGGAAGAATTGCAATGAAATGAGCCCTTTCATTATCATCTCAAATCTACTTATTTATGGTTAACGATCTTCTATTTATTTTCAGGAGAAATGTATTTTATCTGATAGATTCACTGATAGAAACTTATTATAAGTTTTAATCTTTCCCCCATAGTTCTGTTGAGTTGCACAACTCTAGGTGGCACCATTCACATTGTTTTCCATGTGAATGGTACCTACTGGAACAAATCTAGAATGCAGTCTTGATGTTGGCCTCTGGAATTGTGTAGCTGGTCTGTCTCTCCACCTGCTTTCCAGTTTTACCCACATCTAAACATGTAAATCTGTCTTCTTGAAAAAAGTGAGAAAGAAAGCCTTTTATAATTACTTATGTACTTAATTTTCCTGAAGTTTATTGGAGAATTTTTCTTGAAGAAATACAAAATTTAGTATATAAAAATACATCATGAAACGATGTACTTTGAAAATTAACATACTTTATGGAACAATACTATGGTAAATTCCAGTTTTTGTTACTGGCTTATGACCTTAAATAGTTGTGAGCACATGATGATTTGGAAAAATGTATTTAATTTGTAAAGAAATTGTTTTGGAGGGTGGACTTTCAGAATCTGCAGAATTAAATTGTGTAACCTGTCTTAATAGCTCCAGTCAGATTGCCAGGGAATTCTAAATATTGATTTCTGCAAGTTTTGTGAGTCTTCGGTATTGGCTGCAGTAAATTGGTTAGATTGAGTGGATTGAGTTCTTTCTGTTATGACATAATGGCACTTGAAATCTGTAGAACCAGATTTAAGCATTCTGTTATTAAGTGCCCCTTCCCTTTTCCTTTGCTTCAAGTGCCTGTGAATGACTGTTTCTGCGGCCATTAGATACACTTAGGTGAGCTCCTCCTGGTGGTCATTTATTTAAGTTGATATTGCTGAGCCAGATGTTTTTTAGGGGAACACTTACCTTTTTCTGATGCCTTTTTCTGGCATAAAAATAAGAAATTAACACTATACTACGTTGATATATTTTCTAGGATTGGGAAAATAAATATTTGATTGGGTAATAAAAGAAAAAAAATCAAGATAGAATGAGGTGATTAGGTTCATTATACTATTCTCTCAACATCGGTGTATGTCTGAAAGTATTTATAATAAAAATTAAAAGAAAGATAGAAGGATGAAGGGAATACTTTTAGCATTCCCAGGTAAATCAAGGTAAAAACATTTCACTGTCACTTAAACCTCATGTTAATTTCCTGCCTTACCTACAGAAATAGACAGCCCCATCCATACTTGGTTATGTCTTTATCAGAAGCTGGGGCTGGGGGCAAGAGGCAAAGGATTAGTAGAATAGTCTGAGCACACTTTCAGTTATATATTTATT
The DNA here is from genome assembly GCF_011762595.2 of Tursiops truncatus. Lineage (NCBI taxonomy): Eukaryota > Metazoa > Chordata > Mammalia > Artiodactyla > Delphinidae > Tursiops > Tursiops truncatus. The sequence continues at coordinate 9,030,467 of NC_047051.1, forward strand.
TATTCCCATTACTTTGTCATTATTTTCTTATCTCTCTCTGTTTTCCCTATTTTCTTGTCCCTTGACTTATTTGAGAGTTAGCTAAGAAGTCATTAAGAATTGCTTTTTTTTCCTCCTCTTCTCCCTTATAAATCTACAGTTACATGTAAAATACTTTATGGTGAGCTTAATTCCTTGTGGGATTTTAGTACAGTGTAAAACTCATTCTCAGCCTTTTTGCATTTGTACATGTAATAGCCATTATTCATATATCTTCCTAGTAGAGAATTAGCAAGCAGAAATAGAGGTAGGATGTCAAGGTAATAATAACCCCACTTCTATCTCTTTTTTACTTGTGTCTTTTTTCAGTCTCATGCATATAGACACATTCAAGTTTCCTCTTTATATACAATGTTGTTTACATATATAGAACTTAAGAAGTCACTGTGGCGTTATAGATTACTTTTTTTTTTTTTTGCGGTGTTGGGGCCTCTCACTGTTGTGGCCTCTCCCGTTGCGGAGCACAGGCTCTGGACGCGCAGGCTCAGCGGCCATGGCTCACGGGCCCAGCCGCTCCGCGGCATGTGGGATCTTCCCGGACCGGGGCACAAACCCGTGTCCCCTGCATCGGCAGGCGGACTTTCAACCACTGCGCCACCAGGGAAGCCCTAGATTACTTTTTAAAATAAATTTTTTTGTAACTTGACAACTCATGAAACTAAAGTGTGTGTGTGTGTGTGTGTGTGTGTCTATATATATATATATACATATATAGACACACATATATATATATATATATAAAAGGTACAACAGTATCAAAATGAAAAGTATATAGTGACAATTCAAAAAATATCCTACATGGATCACTTCTTGGTAATGTTGTTATTTTTTACCAGATCTTTTTAATCACAAGTTTTAGGGGATAGCACAAAAGTATTTTGTTGGATTGAAAAAATGTATCAAGCTTGTCTTGATGTAGGTAAAATTTGGTTAATTTGCTTAATCTCACTTAGCCTTAGTTATTGGAGTTAATAATGCTTGGGTTGATGGTAGAGAATGTGTTAACTGATGTGAAAGCACTTTTGTAATTAAAATTGATCATTTAAATCTAAGGTAGAATTTCTTATCGACCTTTAACTTACTCCTCTTACTCTTTTCATTAGGAGGCAGTTGTTATAATTTAATTTGTTATGTGAAAATTAGTTACCATTTGTAAGTAAAAGACTAATGTTTTTTGGTAGGAAATACTTTATTCAAATCTATATCTGCTTCTTCACTGAATTGCATACCCTCAGGAAGGTTGTTTCACCTATAGTTGTATTATAGTACCTGTTACATATCATTCATTCATTTATTGAATCTATTTTGGATACCTCTGTCAGGCAGTGTATCAGTTTCTTGTTATACAGTGAAGACTGATTTGGAGATAGATGGAGATTATAAGTGTCAAATAAATGTTTTTGATGGAATTTGTAGGACATTACACTGGGTTTTTGTTGTTGTTGTTGTTTTGTTTTTTCCCATTTTCAAATGAGTTTTCCCCAGACTGATAGAAGAAGAGGATGGTTTGATCACCAAGATGGCCAGATTGGAAAGGATTATTTTCTGTTAAGAAAGGTAGATTTATCATTTTTAAACAGGAGAAATTTTTCAAATGGAAACAACGAAGCCACTTTATCTTCAACTTGAATGAGAATTTAACCTTTGGTGTCATGAAATTCTTTTCCCACAAAATTGATGAACATGGAAGACAGACAAGTTATTTTTAAAACCAATAAAGAAAGAATAGTAGAATAGAATTTTTTTCTTTTTATCCCTTCATGGCTAGGTGGTTGGTACAGGTTCATAGATCTAAAAAACTTAAGAACAACACAGGAACTAAAAGTAATCAGAGGAGACATTGAAATGTATAGTCCTGACTGTACTTTCCAGATAGAAAACCTGATTAAGCCAAGTTGTTTATTAACTGTCACAGAAAGAAGAGATCAGGGCAGCTTGTGTGGTGTAAAGAATCCTTAATTCCTTCTTCAAGGAGATAAAAGATACTGTGGAGAATATGTGGGATATGCTCTGGGTTAATTTTTTACATATTTGGAAGACTTTAAATAGAAAGGAACTTGATCATTATGCCATGTATTTTTACCATTTTCAGTAGTAATATGATGAATGAATGTGCAAACTAGTTAGTGCTGGCTGCTTATAGAAAAAAATTGTTCACATTTGGATTTTCCTTGTGTTTGTATGTGCTTTTAATTGGACTTTAATTAGTGCTATAAACTTTGTATGTATATATACATTATCAGAATATAAAAGAAGACAAAGTATTAGAAAGATATTGTTTTGCCTTGTAAATATAAAATTGCGTATTTTAAAAATGGAATTGGTTTCTACTATGAAGGTGTAAGGCTTTGTCTTCCATACTGTTGTCTCCCATACTGCTGTGGTGAACAAAATGTGATCCCTTGCCCTTAAGAAATTTATCTAGTAGAGAAACTAAGACATGTGTACAAATAACTGTAATATAGGATAAAATATGGTAAGTACCATAATGTGGAATAAAGTGTATTTGGTAGGTAGGGTATTTATTGATATGCTAATTGATGAGTCAGTACAAATTGCTTGTCTTTTAATATGTATGAGGTGAATTCCATGTTTTATGTAGCCAGTAGTGATTTCCCACCTTCTTAGAAAATGTTTTAGTATGCCTGTTTTGACTCTGTATAGAACGATAATGAACTTAATTGAATAATAAAATTTCAGAAAATTCACTTTATCTATGTTGTTTCTATTAATGATAAATTTTCTTTCTCAAAAGTTTTTTAATCAGGTTCTGATGCTTGGGAAAACATCTATCAGCGATTTGTCAGAGCATGTCTTTGACTTAATTTTGGAGCTCTATAATATTGACAGTCATTTGCTGCTCTCAGTTTTACCCCAGCTTGAATTTAAATTGAAGGTAACTATTCTAAAAATAATATGGTTTTATCAACCAGATTAGCAAAGCACATTATTTGTGGATTTTTAATCCTTATAGTGGTTTTAACTGAATGTTACCCATGTGGTGGTATTACTGTTATTTATTTACATGTTTGTGCCTTGCATATTTGTGTATCTCCAGTGCCTGGCATGGTGCCTAGCAGATAAAATCTGATGAATTAATGGTTAGCAGAATGATATTTTCCTTCAGATGTTTTCCAGATAAATTCTGGGTTGTGACTAACTTTTGAGGTCATGGGTATACATCAAACTTTTACATTTTTAAGGCATAGTTTATAGTGGTTCCCAAGACCCCTTGATGTGCCATAAAAATAGTTTAGGATCTGTTATCCACATAGGGTGAAATATTTTCCCTTTATGAATATTATCTTGTACTTGCCTAGCCTATCTTGAAAGCTCCTTTGCTTTTCACATGGCTTTCTGGAATCTTTCGGTAACGTCCTTATTGCCTTGCCATTAAATTATGCCATAAAATTGAGTTTCATTTGCAGATTTGGGGCATGTTTTCTCTTTCAAATTATTACATAAAGATTAAATAAATCTGGTTATAATTAATACTGTTTGATGAACCCCACTGTACCACCCAGAAAAGTTTTTAAATGATTTCTGTGTTGTATTTCTTGTTTCTAAAAATTTGAATTTGTCTCTTTGAAAACTACAAAATAAACAGTTTATGTTGGTAGTGTAAATACCCCCAAAATGCAGCAAATAATTATTCTCATTTTATGCTGGGGCATATTTCTGGTGTATTTCTCAAGTGAAACATTTGATTCACTGGCCTTCCTCTACCCCCTTTTTTCATGTAGTTAGCAATTTTGATGGGCAAAAGGCAGTCATACCTTTAATTATTTGTTGCTTTGATTTTCTCTAATAAAAATATTGAATACTGTAAGAAATACAAAAATAAGAATTATCATCCCTGCTTTCAGCAAATTTAACATCTATTATGGGAGGAAGAGGAAAAAATCCATATCTAATAAGAGGCCAAATATTATAAGTATCATAAAAGATACAGACAGCATACAATTGAAGCAAAGGAAACAGCATGCAGAATCATATAGAGGTAGGAAGGTGCTGGGTGAATTTGCAGAACACAAAGAATTACAGTTGCATGGTAGCATAAAGTAAGTTTAAATCATTCCTGGCTGCCCATTAGAATCTTCATCTGTGGAGCCTTAATAAACAAACAGATGTCCAGGCATTAACCCAGATCAGAATTTCTGGCAATGGAGTCCAGACATGAGTTTTTGTTTGTTTGTTTGTTGTTTCTTAAAAGCCTTATAGGTCATTCTAACGTGCAGCCAGGGTTAAAACGTACTTTTTTAGAGGAATAATCAAATAATAGAGATGAGTCGGGTCATATCATGGGGGCTTTAAATGCTGGGCTTTGGCATTGGTTTAAAATTTAAAAGATCTGTACAGTGCCATCCAAGTACCTTGAATATTAGTGCTTTTAACAATCTCTGTCACATTTTGTGTTCAAGTCTAGTATTGTAGCTGGCTCATTCATTTAAATGTTGTCATTTGTTGGAGGTACCAAAAGCAGTAATAAAATTTGAGTTCTCATCCCCAGAGTACCCATTTTCTATATAAAGTGGAAACTTTAGTTTTTGCATGTGTAAGGCTTCCTCATGTCCTTGAACTGCATTATGAATCTGGTGTATGTAGATGAACGGACTCTCCTGTTGGGAGATTTAGTGCATATTTATTTCTACAAAGGGCTTAACAAGTACCTTCATACATAAGTCTCTGTTTACTGTAGGACTGGCCTCTATCAGTGTCTATTCTTAAAGACCACAAATAGTTTTTCAAGGGTCCCAAGTAGGTTTGATGCAAGTTAGTTTTTGATTTTGATTTTGAATGGAAACAAGCCTCAGTTGTAGGAGAGGCCACTAAATTTTAATCAGACTTTGGGATGAATTTTCATGTAGGAGAGTACTCCTTTAATGTAATTTGAAATGATTAGAATATTTAAGGTAACATTTAATTTTATGAAAAATATATTAAACATTTTTATGTATAATTTTTCAGCTGAAGTTAATAAAAAGTTTTCTGTGGAATTGGAGATTAAGGGAAATCGGGAAAAAGTATTCTCAGTATATCTACCTCATGGTTTTAAAGCTGTGGTTGTGTTTTGTTTTAGAGCAATGATAATGAGGAACGCCTTCAAGTTGTTAAACTACTGGCAAAAATGTTTGGGGCAAAGGATTCAGAATTGGCTTCTCAAAACAAACCACTTTGGCAGTGTTACTTGGGCAGGTATATGATTTTGGTGTCCTGTTTAACAGTAATATGTGTTTATATCTACTTACTATTTTAAAAAACAGCACCCACATTTAAGATTGTTTTCTGAAATCATAAAAATGAGGGGTTTTATATTTTGAAATTCTTGAATGCTAATGGTGATTGGCCATATTTACAGTTTCCCCTTCTTATTTTGTCTTCATTAATTTTTAAAAGATGATACATTTAAAAAACTATCTCACAAAGTATTATAATCATGAAATTGAAGTGTATTGTTACATAGCAGTGATTGATTAATTCCAACCAGAAATACATCATGGTGAGATACAGCCTCTCCACAAAGAAATTATATTTAATTAGATTATTTGGAGACATTGTAAAGATAAAAGGGTATCCATAGAATGAATAAATAAATGATTATGTATATTCCTCCTACTAACCTCCTTTCTACGTTTCTTATGATAATGAGGAAATGATAACCTGGGCTTCTTATATGCTTTTAATGATCCACAAACCTCCTGAAATCGGTTGCAAAATTTTGAATGTGTTTCTATATTTTTTCTGTGAGAGGGGTTTATTTTATTACTTTTCTAAAGATACCCCGACCTTGAATATGTTAAAACCACTTCCAAGTGCCCTGGCTGAAACCTACTTTGACCCTGAGGATAGAGGAGGATTTTTTCTCCCTTTTATAATTATGCTTATAACAAATCATGCAATTAAGTTGTAAATAAACAAGTAAATAGGATTGAGATTCTTACTCTGTTTTCTTTGTATTGAAATATTTGCATTGTCATCACCACTTTTCTTTCCATTTTGTTACCAGAACTATCAATGATTATGATAAAGATAATCTCTTCTGGTCTTGTTTTTCTAATTTGTCAAATCATATAAGCCTTTATATGTTAAGCCCTAAATTCTTACTCTGTTTTCTTATCTCTTATGTAGCTCAATAATAATATTTAACAAGGTGTGTTAAACTAATAAATATTAAACCATTGTCATTCTGAGTGTGATTTCTAGACTTTTTCCCCTTAAATACAATGAGCAAGAGGGCAAAATAGTTTGTTTAATTAAACTGTGCAACTAAAATCAAAATCTGTTTTATTTAATGTGCTAAAACAAATACAGTTTTACATATAGACATTTAATATATCTTTAAATCAGGACTTGGATTAGCCAGACTTTGTAGGATTTTAGGAGGAAAAATTCTAATTTAAACTTTTTACCTTTTGATTACATTGTAATTTTTCCTTCTTTTATTAATGACATAAAACTTGCACATTATTACCAATTTTAGGGAGCTAGAGTATTTTTTTAAAGATGTCTTTTAATGGTTATTTGGTACATGTTTAGTTGAGAAAGGTTAAAGTGTATAGGGATTGAGTACTTGGGTTCAGAACACTCAGGAAACTATATGAGACCAGAGACTAGATTTTTTTTTTTTTTTGCGGTACGCGGGCCTCTCACTGTTGTGGCCTCTCCCGTTGCGGAGCACAGGCTCCGGACGCGCAGGCTCAGCGGCCATGGCTCACGGGCCCAGCCGCTCCGCAGCATGTGGGATCTTCCCGGACCGGGGCACGGGGGCACGAACCCGTGTCCCCTGCATCAGCAGGCAGACTCTCAACCACTGCGCCACCAGGGAAACCCCAGAGACTAGATTTTATAAACTAGATTTTTTTGAGTGTACTTCATAAAGCAGTTTGTTTCCTAATAATAATCTTTTATGAGTAATTTGTTGCTCCTTCAGAAGACTTTTTTTCTTTTTGATGCTAAATTTTGTTTCTTATGGTATTAGGTGATACAAGATTTGGAGACTTTTTGGTCTTCGAGAACTAAGACATGAAAATGTCAAATGGAAAATTCTTGCTTCACTTTAACGTTCTTATTGTTACTTAAGATTTAAAAAAAAAACCACTGCTTTGTAGTCCACAATGAACTTATGTGTATAGGCTTTGAACATCAATGGTTTAGAGACAACTAGGCATCATGTGCTTCCTGGTGGAGGAACACAATGCCATTATCAAGTAGTCTTGCTAAAAAATGAACCTGAATATGATCAAGTCTAGAGACCTGATTCCTAATGTGCAGGATTTAGGAGAGAGGGGAACCTGTTAATTGACATCAGAATGATAAAATTATCAAAATCTAAACTGTGGAAAAACACTACACACACAAACACAAAACAGTTGCTTCACCAGATTACAAAGGAAAAGAAAAAGATAGAGAGGGAAAAAATATGAGTAAAAGATACTTAAATGACTTATCAATGAAAGAGTTTTAACTTTTTAGAGATACATACTAAGGTATTTACATATACATGTAAAAATTTGCTTTGATATTAGTGGAAATAATTATGATAGATAGGAGTAATTTCGGCACAATTTTAGAGTCATATAAAGTAATACAGGGTTTAGTGCAAGATCTACCAAACATTTGTGAATGTTCTGTATTTAAGAAAGAATAATTTGAGGAAAAGCTTTCTTTTCAGTGTGGGATTTAATAATGTATATGTGTATTATGTATACACAATATACTTGCATAAACAGATACATTTGAAATTATAGGGCTTCCCTGGTGGCACAGTGGTTAAGAATCCGCCTGCCAGTGCAGGGGACACAGGTTTGAGCCCTGGTCCGGGAAGATCCTACATGCTGCGGAGAAACTAAGCCATACGCCACAACTACTAAGCCTGTGCTCTAGAGCCTGCGAGCCACAACTACTGAGCTTGCATGCCACAATTACGGAAGCCCGCATGCCTAGAGCCCATCTCCACAACAAGAGAAGGCACCGCAATAAGAAGCCTGCGCTCCACAACGAAGGAGTAGCCCCTGCTCGCCTGAGCTAGAGAAAGTCTGCGCGCAGCAGCAAAGACCCAACACAGCCAAAAATAATAATAAATAAAGTAAAATAAATAAATTTATATATAACAAAAAAGAAAGTATACTATTTATAGGAAAAATTTTGTCATTCCAGTTCTTGTATTTGAGCCAATTGTGTACTGTTTAAACATCCTCATTAAAAGTACATAGTTCTCACAGGAGATTGACCTAGTTTAATATAGAGGTTCCAAAGCATTCTTACATACATAGTATATCAAAAACTTTTTTAAAATAGTCTGGTTCTGCTTTGAATTATCCTGTATAAATTGTTTTTTCTTTTAATTAGAGAAATAAATATAAAGTAAGTGCAGGATAAACACTTATCTCTCTCTCTTATTTTAAAGATTACTCTGTGACTTTATATTTTATCAGGTTTAATGATATCCATGTACCAATCCGCCTGGAATGTGTGAAATTTGCTAGCCATTGTCTCATGAACCATCCTGATTTAGCAAAGGACTTAACAGGTACTGTATACCCATAATGGCAAATATTCCTAGATGCTCTTTGGTGAAAAAAATTGGTTTTATATATAGGAAAAAAAACCTTTTTATTTTTGGTTGTTTTTTGTGATGATTCTCAGTGAAGTCTTCTTGTTTCAGTTCATCATCATGGTGAAGCTACAGTTTTTACCTCCTAGTACCTACATAGGCTAGAAGCACTTACATAAAAAGTAGCATTATCAGAGACAATATTGGTTTCTTAATTTAAGAACAATTCTACAAGTATTTCAGGCATTTGGATTTGAACAGGTCTTGACTTTGAATAGATTATGGAACTTCAGTCGTCTTTAATATTTTGAGAACTTAGGTGAGAGTCATTAATTTATGAACTAATTTAACCATGCTTAATGGAGGTAACTTTTCTGAAATCTGTATATTGATGAGGTATTTCAGAACTTTGCATTTTTATAGTAATGAGAATACTGTGTATCTGACTGTTGCTGCTCTGTTAAGGTTTTTAAAGTTATGAAATAGTTCAGAGAATACGGATGAATACAGCAGCCACTGTCTTCCTCAGAAATGTTAGCATTTTGATGTATTAGCTTAGGAGTTTAAAAAAAGAAAGTAAATTGTAGATACAGTTGAAATGCTGTTCACAACTCCTCTCATTCCTACTTCTGTAGAGGGTAACCTCTCTATTAAATTTGTTGTGCATTCTGTTCATGTTTTTCTATCTATGTCACATGTGTATCTGTACATAAGTTATATATAGTATTCTTATGTGATTTGAAAATTTTATTGAAATAATTTGAATTTGATATAGTTGAACTTATTCCCACTATCTTATTTTGTGTTTTCTATTTTGCATGCCTATTCTTTGCTTCTTTTATTTCTGTTTTTCTTCTCTTCTGCCCAACTGATTAGTTTTCTTCTCATTTTTCCTTTTTTATCCATATGGGCTTGGAAGTTACATTCTCCTTCATGCTTTTACTGCATAGTTGATTAATAAAGTCTGAAATTAATCAGAACACTAGCTTCTTTCTGAGCAATCCAGGACCCTTGAATGGTTTACCCCTGAGCACTACCTTCCCATCTTTCATATTATTGCTTGTTATTATTTAGTTATTTACTCTTTTTAAAATTTTACCAACTTGTACATTTTAAACTGCTTTTTCTGGGAGATATCCTGCTTGGAGAACCCTCTGTCTACCTGCTGACACCTGAACTTGGACTGCTCGCTGTGTGTGAGCTTCTGATTTATAGCATTCATCTTAAGATGATTTGTTCTTCCTCTCTCTTTTGCCTTCCCCCTCTCCTTCCCTTCTTTTCTCCCCCCTTCTGTGTGACCCTGAGTGTGTGTGTGCGCGTGCGTGCATGGGTGTGTCTGTGTATGTCTGTTTGTTTCTTCCTTTTCTCTTCCTCCTTCTCTTTTATCCTGGATGTTTCTTTTACTCTGGAGCACCCTTTTCTTGTGTTATGGGTACAGTATTCTCTGAGAATACTAATGATAGTATTTTGGAGTTTTCGTTTTCTTAAAAATGTCTGTTTCACCCACTTGTTTTTCCCACTTTTTGTTTGCTTTTGTCTGTATTTTCCATGTTAGAGGCTTTCCTCAAATGCTTGGCAATCCATGGCTGTCGGCTTTTATTAAGAGTGGGGGACTAAATTAAAAGCTGTTCAGAAAGCCCTGAGCGTATGGATGGGATTGTTCACTCTGAACTTCACTGTAGGGTGATCAGGGTGGGTTGTTTGTTGGAAAACCTTTAGTTTAGATACTTTCTCTTTGGCTATTCAGATTTCCCAGAAAAGAGTATCCTACCAGGAGTTTAATTTTAATTGCTTGTGTCTTTGGGACACCAAGAATTATTACTTTATTTTTTATTATAGAGTGGTATTTCATTGTATGAATACACCATAATTTGCTTATATCCATTTTTTTTCTTTTGATGGATATCTGGGTTGTTTTTGGTCTGGGGTGATTATGATTAAGATTACAGTGAGTATTCTTGTATAAGTGTTCCTGTGGATTTATGTTTTTATTTCTCTTTGGAACTACTTAGGAGTAAAATTGCTGGTCATAGGGTAAATGTATGTTTAACTTTATAAGAAATGACCAAGTTCTTCATAGTAGTTATACTATTTCCCACTTGCACCAGAAATGTTTGAGGGTGCAGTTGTTCAGCATCCTTGCCAACATTTTGTATGGTCAGTCTTTTTGGTTTTAGCCATTCTCATAGGTCTTGATGTTTGTTGTGATTTTAATTTGCATTCTCCTGATGACTAATGAGATTAGTCATCTTTTTATGTGCATATTGATACATATGTTCTTTTATGAAGTATCTGTTTAAATTTTAAACCCATTCTTTTATAATTGGCTTGTTCGTCTTTTTTTTTCTTGTTGATTTGTAGTAGTTCTGTACATAGTCTCTATCTTTTTAAAGTATTTTTTCCATAGTCAGAACTTCAGTGCATTGTTTACTCTTGGCTAAATAATAGATATTTTGTTTTTTTATAGCTGTCTGAAATATACTTTAGATGTGAATAATTTCACCAATAACCTTTTTAGTCCTTCTCATTGTTTTGAATGTTTTGCTTTATCAAAGGATAGTGTACAGTTTCATATTTTATGAAACATTTATCTTGTTATGTATTTCCTAGTCTCTAGCCTCCTGGCACATTTTAATTTTTAGGGTTGGCTAAAAGACAGATTTGAAAAATCTAGGGGTCTAACTATTAATGCAGATTTTCAACCACTCCATTCCATGTTTTCAGCTGCTGTCTTCATCTCTGCCTTTCTCATTGCTTGGTACCTTGAATTTCAGGGTTCTTCTACCCTGGAAATGAGCTTGTCTATGGCTTTTCTTTCCCTTTTAGGTTTCATCCTTCTCTTTTGTCTCTGGGCATTTACCAGTCATCCATCTGCCAAAATTTTGGTGAGAAATCTCTTCTGCTATGATCTCTTCTCTTGTTACTTGTCCCTTTTAAAAGACATTTTCTGAGGGTTTCAGGAGTGAGCTGAAATAAATATGTTAAAAACATACATTTATCTTCTTTTCTCCATAGTGTGTTTGTGAGCTTCATCCTGTGCCTTCAGCCAAGTTTTGAGGGACGTAGCCATATTGGGAAGAGTATTGTTAGATGCTGCATCATGCTAACTGTTGAGAATTTCTTCTTTGTCCTGTTTTCTCTTCCTCTGCACAGTTAATATCTATAAGTTAATAGCTCTTGTGTATACCTGTTTAATATGAATGATTTGTTTTAGTGAAATGAGGATGTATCTGAAAATTGATGGTGTGTCATTGGTTTTTCCATTTTTTAGTGACACCTGAAATAATAATACATATTACATTTGAAACAAGTGCAGCGAAAGATAAAAACTCCTGTCTTTATCTTGAGGGGTAAATGAATTTGAGATATATTTAGCATGGGGCATTTGAAATCAATACTAAAAATAACCTTGTTTTCTGTGATACATAAAATAATATTTCCATTTCTTCAGAAGTTTTTTAGCGACATATTGTCTTAAACACTTTTTGAAATAGTTCCTGTTAGTAGAGAATGCTCAAGGTGGAGGGGCTTAGGACCTGGGCATTGATTTTATGAGCTTTTGCATTATATTGTTAACTGTTAATTTATTGAGCAGTAAATCCATTCACAATCATAAGCTCTGTTTGTTGTTTATAGACATGGCTATGTATGTTACTCCAGATCCAAACAACGAAATTTTATCTTACTGGTCATACAATTAAAAAGCTGAATAATAATTTATGTTCACTTGTGGTACCTCTTCTTTAAACCTAATATATCATTACTGAAGATTGTTAATTTTTTCTTTCAGCTTTCTCAGTGCCAGATCTGAACTTCCATGTTTTTGACTTTAAGATTCTCTTCTAGTCACTTGTAATTGTTAAGTGTTTCATTTCTTCTGTCTTCCCTTTGGCCTTCCTTTTAGTTCAGTTAAACAGAATTGCCTTACGGTCTTTCCTGTAATCCTATTTCTTGGCTGCCATTACCTTAATTTTACTCTTTCAATAACCTCACTAAGGGTTTACATAGTTAAGGGACAGAAACTTGAATTCTCTAGCCTTTTCCGATTAGAACCACTTGACTTGAATA